>NW_019525658.1:2840773-2842396 GCF_002814215.2 Seriola lalandi dorsalis
ACATTTACGGCAAAGGTCAGCGTACCTTGACTCTCTCAGCCAGTGGGTTGAATCGCTTCCACAGCAGCCACCATCCGTTCAGGGAGTCGCCGTAGTTGGTCAGGTTGGTCTCATCCCGACTCCCAACATCAATTGCAATCACAACCTTGGCCCCCATGGAGCGAGCCACGTCAGCTAGGTACCAAAACAGGACAAATGCATTTAAAGAGTGTTCAAAGTCTTGGGTACATTTTATAACAGATTTATTTTATAAATAAAGATTGTCAAAAACTTTATGGGCTGTGACCTTTTAGGGCTGCACTTTTCCTAAATGTAGCATGTTGCTAAGGTTTTGTTTCACTACTGTGATGCTTAAGGCAAATGAATCAAAAATGCAGAAAAACTGATCACACACATCAGGCTACATGAGGAAACGAAGGCTGGATCGCCGGACACACACTGGTGCTAAGATGAACTGGCACACAGACGGTAGGGAACACAGTGGCTGCCGTCGAAAAGTCTTTCTTGCTCAGGAAGGTTCCTAACTGAGTGAAATGACCCGGCAGTATGTAAGTGGCAGCCATGATAAGAGCTGGTCCAATTCTCTAAAGGTTTTAAAAGTGACTCTCAGATACATCTTGGGAAAAAGCTGATCTCCTTTGATAACTAGTGTAATAACTTGTAATATTTTTGTCTTTCCATTCACTGAGCCTCCCCTGAAACAGTTAAGACACCCCCACCACCCCCGGTGAGGCCCCCCTACCTCTGCTCTAAATGATAAGGAAAGAAGCTTTAACACTTCCTATTTGGTCTCCTTTAGCAGACTCTTTGCCATAGCAACATTTAAAAACAATGCATGATTGTTGTTTTACCACAACAGACACACGCTCCAAATCCATAAATAAATATTTCATCTCTTTGAAATCCAGCTAAGAGTCATAATGAAGAATGAAATCTCATTTCAAAAACCCAGCCCACTCCTCACCGGGCAGGTTGTTGATGTAGCCTCCGTCCATGAGTAGATGTCCATCTTTAGGATCACAGAGGGGGGGCAGGTAACCAGACAGTGACATACTGGCCCTGACGTACCGCCACAACGAGCCTGAGGAGGAGAGAGGTAGCAAAAGGGTTAACAGGCTGACAAATATGTGTTTTTAGAGGAGACTCAGTTTATGTATTTTCACTATCTTCAGGTACGGTTGCACATTTGTTCCACAGCTGTCGCCAGAGTTTATTACATGCAAGGATTATGTCATTTTCTCTTGGCCAAGGACATATGTACTGTGTATTGAAATGAAACCAGTGAACATTTAATTTTGGGGACAGTCTCTCTTATCATTAACCCGCCATGCCACCAATGATAAGCACCCAGTCTACCTGGAACCATTAAAGACCACACACAGGGATGAAATGTCATGTGTCATTTTGTGTTTTTCAGAATTAGACAGACCGTCAGTGTGAACTCTCATGGAGGAGGCTGTGATATCTGTTGTAATGTTGAAGTACGGCAGCCACAGGTCCTGGCAGAAGAGAGCCGGAAAAAGCAACGTTTGTGATCATATTTGTAACATCGGCCATTTGTAATCAGACAATGAGTCCATCAATGCTTTATTTCTTTTACATGAAACTTTTAGTTGCACATGT
>NW_019525658.1:2842446-2921270 GCF_002814215.2 Seriola lalandi dorsalis
AGAGATCTATATTTATGGATTTGGGCGTCAGTTGATCAGACAAGGATTTCCATCCGTGTTGGATCATGTCGCAAACATAGATCTGCTGTTTCTACATTTACGTGGGTCTGCCGAGGTGAAACTACAATGGTGCATCGCTTTAGTTTAAATGTTGCTGCGGCAAGGAATTGTGGGATAGCATTTTCTCCTTTCCTCTCGTAAAAGAAAGGTCCAGTGTTTCCTATGCTAAAGGAGTTCAGATATAAATTATTGAAGCTCCTTTCTTTATCATTTAGAGAATTCAACCAGCTCATGTTTAAAACTGTCGTGTTTTTTTCTTTTCTCCGCAGGATTTTCTCTGTTCTGGAAGGACAAAACACAGCGGCACCATGGGTGTGTTATCCACTCTAATGAGGGGTCTGGTGAGAGGAGCGGACAGGATGTCTGAGTTCACCAGCAAGCGTGGATCTAGGACTCATAATAAAGGCAGGGGCTCGAGGCCCACCGGACTGAGGCTCTCCAGCAGAAAGTTCATATCCATTAGAGCCATGATTCCTGAGTTTGTGGTGCCTCATTTGGAGGGATTCAAACTCAAACCGTACGTCTCGTATCGCTCTCCCAGAGGAACAGAACCTCCACTCACAGCGCAAAGTGTGTTTGCTGAAGTGGTGGCGCCGCAGATCAAGAAAGACTTTGAAGATGGCACTTTCAGCAAAGAGCAGCTGCAGAAATATGGATTTGAGCCCACACAGGAGGGGAAGCTCTTCAAGCTGTATCCCAAGAACTATGTGCGTTAAAGATGCACTCAGTGTCATTTATTTACTAGGAAAGAAACAGACTGCTGATTAAACACCTGCAACTGACATGAAAACTTTCAGGAGACTCATCACACAAGGGACTGTATTTTATGTTTAGAAAATCAATTTCCTACCAGCGGTTGACTTTTATGTTACCTAATAAAGGAGACATGATCCATGTGGCAGAATTGTTCGTTCATTCTTTCATTCATTATTGTAAACATCAGTTAAACAGTTTGAGCTGATCATTATTTACACATCAAAACTATTAATAAACCAAGGGTTTGTGAGGCCTCACAATAAATTACACTGCAATGACTGAGACTTATTGTTTTAATTTGCTCATTACACTGATGAATTCAAATGAATATTCAGCTGTCTCCAAATTAAGATATGCACAGTGAGCCTAGACGGTGTCAATGTAACTTTATTGGTCGGAAAGAGGAACATAACCGGCAATAAAAGTGGCCTCAACACATTTTCATATAGTACTGTGATGACATTTCCAAAATCATCATATGGTGAAGATCAGCACCTCAAATTTCCAGCAGGACTAAACATAACACTTCAAAGCAAAACTGGGTACTCTACAAGGGAACCGTAATACCAGCCTTCACCCAGGTCATCAGGCATAAACCCTGTCAAAATGTCCTAAACACTGAACTAAATCCAGGAGCACAAAGCGCCTATCAGAGAGTTGTAAATTAGGAGAAATTCCCTTTGATGCTTAATGGAGCTTTAAGTACGTTTTGTAGTTGCTACATAGCTAATGTTAGCATTAAGCATCAAACTTCATTCCTTTACTGACCGACAGCTTCCTCCAGAGGTGGGAAGCAATGACAATGTTAACTCTTGTTTTGCTCCTGTTTCTATCACGCCTTTTCTTCTACTGAAGCTAGCATGCTAACCAGCTAGCTCTGGCCTGGCCGGCCCGTCATGTGACTTTCTGACATCGAGTCACTGTCCTCAGTCTCACCTGAAGAAGTAGCTGCTCGGAGGACATATTATTACTCTCTTGTACTGTAAATGCAACGATGGCTGAAGCTCTTGGGAAGACTGGTAAGTAAAGAGCTGTTGATGCTAACACTAGGTATGCAGCAATAGCAAAATTTACAAATAGCTCCTTTAATAAAGTTATTACAAACATTCACACATACCGCATGGGTCCCCAATTCCTGTGTTCAACTTGGTGCTGGTCTTGAAGCAAGGTGTTTTATTGAACAATTTACCATTATCACAAAATGCTTAAAAAAGCTATGATACAGGGTGAATGGTTGTATTGATCTTGCAGCTACAGGATTAACAGTATAAGGACAACACACAATTTATGTTTAAATATAAGTTTATAAAAATCAGTGTAATTATGAAAATATAGGGTTTTGTTAATCGTGATAATTCCAAAGTGACGGGGCCCATCCCATTGCTGGGCTGTATATTCTGCTTTACTTTGGTTTGATTTATAATTTGATAGAAGATGTTGCTGTAGTGTCGTCTCAGCCAGTGCTCCATCCTGGTTAACATTGCTCTGATTCTGGTTGAGCCTCACCTGGAGTCCAGTCCCAACGCCACACATGGAGCATATGGTCATAGAACGAGCAGCTAGCAAGCAGACAGGTCAATGAGGGGGCATCATGATCAGGGTTGAGGGCAGGGCCTGCAGCAGGGGTGGTAGATGGTGCTGCAATGCTTTCTGGGATGTATTGTCCAGCATCATCCTCCAGGGAAGTGTCAAAGCTGGCGGTGGGAGATTCGTACTGAATCCTCACGTGTCCTCTGCTCTCTGTGAGGCTTTCCTTTGGTTCTGTAGCATGAGGGGAGCAGGGAGCTGGATGGTCCAGGGACAGCCGGGACCAGTCAGCTCCATAAGCGAGGGAGTTGTGGAGGATGTAGGAAGCTACAACAGGACAAGCTCCTCCGCTGCCCTCTGGTCAATGACAGGAAGACAACACGGTTACAGGGAAACTCAATAATAACTGATTAGGCAGAAACAAACAGTCCAGACCACAAGTTCTCTTTTTGTTCTTCAGGCTCTTTGCACCAGCACATTCATTTTGAAATAAAATAATGAATACTACATCGAAGTGCCCAGTCTCAGCTTTAATTTTATTATATTTATGTTGATGTAGAAAAAAAACATAAAGAGCAAATTTAATCAATTAAAGCTGAGACTTAGTATCAATTATTTTATTTCCAAATTGAATGTGCTGACCCAGAGCCTGAAAACCAAAAACCATCCAAATACTTAGAAATTGGACTGTATATTCTGACTGCACACTTCTGAGGATTCAGGTGTTCAAGTGTTGGAGTCATTGACTATTCTTTTATTATTACTACTCATCCCCACCAGAGGTTGCAAGATACATTTGAAGAATTTGCCGGAGAAGGGAAGTTTAAATGTTACACAATATTATGCAAATTTTTTTCTTGTGAATTGCAGAACTGTTTTTAACTTTTTGCAAAAAAACAAAAACAAAACAACAACAAAAAAATCTGTTTGGTTGAACACAACTAGTAAACATTTGCAACAGATAACAAGGATTCTAGGTGAGGATGTCCTGAGTCTTTTTCTGGCCCTGTTCCCAGTCAGAGTTCTTTGGTACTGGGTATCTGCCAATGCTGAGTCTGATCTGATGCTTACATTGTATCTGGAAAGTCTTCAGACCACATCACGTTTTTCACATTTTGTTATGTTGCAGCTTAATGCTTAAATTATTCAAATTCATTTTCCCTCATCAATCTACACTCAATACCCAATAATGGCTCTATGATGACTTTAAAAATTCATGTTAAGAATCCAGAGCAAGTATTTCTTTGTCCATTTCTCTATCACACTCACCCAGGGCCTGCTGGCAGTGAAGGATATGGAAGTCATTGTGCATGCAGGCTGCGAGCAGCAGGTGCTGATGGGTCGGATGCCACTTCAGCCTCCACACTCCACCACCCATGGCACTCTCACTGAGAGGCTGTCGCATGTTCCTGCCATCCCACAGCAAAACCTGCTCATCATAGCTGCAGAAAGAGAAGCCAGTAACACAAGACTTACAATCACATGAATGAAGGAGCAGCAGTGGTAAAGAGTAGTCACAATCACAAAATGCCAAGTTACCAAACATAGCTCACTGGGAAATTTACCTGCCTGTAGCCACGATGTGTTCCCGATGTGGGTTGCTCTGAATACTGCACACACCCATCGAGTGCCTTCAAAAGAACAGACCAGAAATCGTCACCGTACTTTGCCTAAATGGACAGTCTAAGTGAAGGAATCAGTACTCACCTTTTACTGGTCACAGTGGGGCAGGAGGGACCCACCCTGAGATCCCAGCCTTTAAGTTTGCAGTCATCACCACCTGGTGAGGAAAGACAGACCATTTCTATGCAACTTGAGCTCACAAGCTAGTCATGAAAGATGAAGAAACTGGCGTTTTGCCCACTTCAAGACAAATACTGTGTGTAGACACTGATATGAATATCGTGTTGTCGTGAAATACAAGGTTATAAATCTACATTTAAGTATGTGAATATGCTCTATGATTAAGGGCTGGTGGGGGAAAGGGACAGGCAATAAATGGTGGCATTGACCATGATCATATTTAGGCATTAATTTACCTGGCAAAATAAATCATATAGGTATGATATGCATGACAGTTGTGAAGGCACTTTTGCAGTGATGTGAAAGAATAAATTTGTGACTATAATTTTTCATTCACATGATGTTTCTATTTCTGATTTAAGTGCTCACTGTTGTTGATGCTTTTGCTGATTCTGTAACTTGCTCTTTCATTTTGACATTCAGTCACGGTGGCTGTTGATGCTTGTACTACTGACCTAGGGATCCTGGTTTATTCCAAACTGTTTTGAACAGTTCGTCTGGTTTTTACATAGATTTTGCAAAATTTGCATTATGTAAGAAAATTATAAAAAAAAAGGAAAAAAAAATTAATCGGTGACTTTCTTTAGTCTACTTTCATTGCAGGTATATGTAATTACCGAAAGCGCTTTTAAAAATTCTCATAATGAAATAAGTCATTAAGTCAATAAAAGAGTCACACTTTTTGGTGAAAACAAACATTTTTAGCAGCTAATGTAAAAGCTTTGATGATCTGCCTATAGGTTGGAGAACTGTGTTGTGTGAAGTGTTAAGGCCAGTATACACTATGAGTAGGGCCTTGTCTCTCCTAAAGTTCCCCCTGCTGGATGCTGCACCATAAATTTCTTTCATAGATAATAATTAAAGCTGCTAGCAGCAGCTTTGGATGGGCCCTTGCACTTTGAGCCTGAATTTGGATGACCGTTGGATGACCGTTGGATACAGAATCGATGACTAACATTATTTACTTCAATCAAACTTTGACTTTGTGCAATAGTTTGGGACGGTTCCAGCCCTAAAAACCTCAGTGCTCAGGCCAAAGTAATAATAACAATAATAATCATATTAAGAATGATAAAAGTGTGGTGTAGGAACAAACAATTCATGATGCACTTTCCACATTTGTATCCATATTGTATTCACATCATGTTCTGTTAATTTCTTCTAAAAACGAAGGTATCAATCTGCTGATCTCAGACCTGGATGGTTGAGGCAAAACATTCCTGATTTAGGCCACGTCCATACCACTAAGTTTTTGTTTTAAAACACGTTTGTTTTCCTACATTTCCTCCTCCCATCCAAACCACTCCCCCAAAAACAGAGAGTTTCAAAAATTCTGTTTTAGTTTGAAAACTCCAGGTTTACGTTGTAGTTTGGACGGGCATAATAGAAGACCTTTGGAAAAGTTGAAGTAGACACCCACAGACTCTCCCTGATTGATCTTATAAGCCTCAATTACCAGTAGTGAAAGCAACATGAAAAATGGATTACACGTGTTACTGACCTTATTGTTTTTGCTAGCAGCTGTTGTTCAGTTAAATTCTGTATTTTAACGCTACGACTGTCTTTGTTGTTCCTCGTTCTGAGTATTTTGTGCAACTAATCATCTGCAGAGAAGACAATCTGCTTCCTGTTTACACAGGCCCGCACATGCTCAGTGCATGTGACTGGTCATGTATTTATATGTTTTCAGGTGTGTTAGTCTGGACGGAGATCACATAGTAGTGTGGACGTAGCCTTAATCCTGATGTAATACAGTAGTTATTAAATCAACTAAGTTAAAAGAAACTATTTCTTTTGGTAGCCCATACAATGAGATAAACACACTGACATACAGTAAATCTACACAGGTTGACAGTCACAGAAAGGAAAGAGGTGGGGGAGGTGACTGACTATAATTGTAATGGGGTGTTACCAGAGTAAATGAGCTGTGTATCCCAGTATGAGAAGGCTGAGATCCAGGCTTCAAAGTCATGGGCCTTCCACTGTGACAGAGTCGTCAGAGCGCCTTCAGCCAGAGAGACCACACTGACACAGCCGGCAGAGTCACTGCACACCACGCGCACGTCACTGCTGCTGACACAAACAAGGGGATACTTGACATGACCACAGTGACTTTTGTCCAAAATCTAATACTGTTAATGGAAACATACAGTAGTAGTTGTTCTGGCTCTGAATGATGCCGAGTACCTCACCTGTCCATCCTTCCAGTGGACCAATCCAATGACAGAGCCAGCCGCTCTGCTCCCACCTCCAAACTGCTCAGGGTCTGCAGACTGCAGCTGCCTTCCTACTGGATACACACATCCATGAGTGCAGACTACCACAGCAGTCACACACACACTCATCCTGCACTTTAAGATTCACAGCCAAACCTCCTCATTTTAAATCACCAGCCAGCTAAGAATTTATTTACTATTACTCTGGTATTATGTTCATGCACAACAACAAATATATGTGATGTTTCACTCATGCACATTTAATTTCTTCTTCTGTAAACAAACAAATGGATATGTCTGGTGAAATACACTTTAACATATCATATTGTATATTTATCATTAGGTGTCCCTGGCTTTCAGGTTACCACTGTGTGCATGGTCAGTTTGATTAAGCTGAAAGGCACTTGATACAACAATAAAGTACGGCAGTTTAACACAGTTTTAGTACATATGGTTGTGATTTGCTGGTAAATCTGCAGCACAGAACAGTTTGATGTCGCCCACCACAGTCTGTTTTGGTGTTTAGCTATTTCTTATGGCCAAAAGTCAAAGCAAGACAAGGCAGTTTATCCATATAACACATTTTATACATAGCGGCAGTTCAGTGTGCTTTATAAGTTCCATAATAAAATAAATAAGACAGGATTTAAAAACAACTCTTGTATTACAGTGACATTTGTTGTACCGGCAGTCTTGCATCAAGCCATATTTTAACCAGGTTTGTTTAGAATTACCTCCTTTCTTTACAGTGGCATATGTATATTGGACAACCCAAAAATCAGAGTTTGATCTTAGAGACTGATGATATATTAAATTGAAACTGTTTATGCTGATTCTGTAAACAAGCATCCCCAAAATGCCTAAAAATATAAGGCTACATCCACACTACTACGTTTTCGTTTAAAACACATCTCCTTCCCTACATTTCCTCCTCCCGTCCATACTATTGTGGAGTTTTCAAGTCCAAAAATCTGAGAGTTTCAGAAACTCTGCAGTCGCCGTTTTAGTTTGAGAACTCCAGGTTTTCCGCTTTAGTTTGGACAGGCAAAAACGGAGACCTTTGGAAACGACGACGTAGACACCCATGGACGCTCCCTGATTGGATCTTATCAGCCTCAATTACCAGTGGCGAAGTACAAAGTGTTACTGATCTTATTGTTTTTGCTAGCAGTAGTCATGTATGTCTGCGTTTTCAGGTGTGTTAGTTCGGATGTTGATTTAAAATGAAAACGCAGTAGTTTGGACATAGCCTAGGACGTCAGTGGCTGTGATTCTTCAGACATCACATTTCTCACCTGACCATCTGACATTGAGTACAGCTGCAGTTCCCCAGTGGCAGCTGCTGTTCCCAGCAATGCCTTCCCCGACACCGGCACATGGCACCTGAGAACATGTAAAAGAATCAATAAGAAGGAAGCAAACAGCGACAACAACAGCCACACGGGCAAACCTGATTTCTTACCATTTCATATCCAAAATGGCCGCTGTGTCAATGCGCTGCAGCTCAGTGAGAGGAGGACTCATCGATCCCTCTCTCCGAAAGTCAAAAAGGTACAAGCGACCAGTCCGGCTCGGGGTGACATCCTCTACCCCTGCCTACAGGAAAAACATTAAGAGACCAGCAGGATCATGAATATGTTTTAAGTAAAGTAACTTTTGGTGTGGAATGAACATCATGATTCAGTACAATTTAAACATTTAGTAAGATTCAGCTCTTATTTCCACAGTCGTCGTCCACCCAACCACTATATCCGACATACGGGCTTAATATGGTGAACAGTATAAGGCAACTAAAATTTCAACATTTTATTGAATTTAGGGCTGCACAATATGAAAAGAAAAAAAATCATATTGCGATTACTTTGGCAGATATTGCAATTGCAATTTTAGCTGGAATGGTTGTTTTTTGCAAAGGTTGTAGCCCATGTGATGAGAGAAAATGCGGGGCCATCCATTCATTACTTACAACAGATTTTGACAGAGGTTGACTATAAGGCCCTTCTTATGTTTTTAACTTGATTTTTTAAATTGAATCTTTATTTAATCAGGCAGTCTCATTGAGACTAAAATCTCTTTTTCAAGAAAGACCTGAGAACAAAAAGCAGTCACGAGACACAACTGACAACATGAGAACATGGGGATATTGAGGGTTTAGTAGTTACTGGATCGTGTTCTGTGGATATTAGATTTAACATTCCAGCTTTATAAATTAATAATGTTGGATGTCTATTTCTTCTTGACTGTAAGGGGTTCCAACCAACGCAGCAATACAGAGAACAATGATGAGTATGGTATCTGTCATTTGTGATAAACTGTGATACACTGTTGTTATGCTGCTCCATCAACGCTGCAAATGTTAAACCCACAGAATGTCACCATACTCGAGGACAGACAAGAAGGTTGACTGCACAATAGTTTTACAGCTGGAGAAAGACAGACATCCTTTAATTCTAGGAGCCAAGTCTGATTTTTAATTTTTGAGTCAAGTGTTGAATATGAACTTTGAATGACCGTCTTTTGTCGAGCCAGTTGACAAAAGCCAGTTAGTTGATATTGTGCTTTAATGGCGCATTATCCCAAACAAAGTGATTATGACATTTCTGCAAAGCAACTAAGGCAGAGTGTACCTGAGGCTTTCAAGCCTGTGGGGCAGTTTTACCACTTTCCCTGGTGGTAATCTAGCATTTTGTCCTTGTGCCTAAAGTTGAAGTCAGCTTTTAAGCATTGTGGTTATTTTCACAAATACAAGGTGCTCCAAACAGAACCAAAACAAACGTACTGCACTGTAAATATGAGTTAACATTAACATTAACGATTGCTAAAAAATATGAGGTCATGTCATTGTGTGATTACTGATCGATTTTTTAATTACAATATAAAAAACCAACGACATTAACTAGTATGAGGTTCTGTCCATGTGACTGGTAATGGATGTACCGGGAAAGTTTTCAAATCTCACCCCTTTCTGTAGCTGATATGTCCCGCAGACCAGGATGTTGTGGTTCGGTGAAACAGGACACCACTCCACCGTGTCAGCACTCTGCTCCGTGTCAAACACTTGTAGGCTGCGGGTCCTCGACTTCCAAGCCATGACCACCTGATCTGCATAACATTACTTTGCTAGAGCAGTAGCTGAAAACAAAATTAATACGTCTTAACTGCACAACCAAAGGTAAACTGAGATTTTAGTGGTACGTTCATCCTTAAGCAATATTAACTAGCTAACTTTCTGTAGGCTAACTGAGCTAACTCAATCTGTTTGGTAGCTAGCTAGCAAGCTATAATTAACTAGCTGCGGTCCCACGCAGCGCAAACTGTCATTTCATAGAGTGAACAGATTTTCAATGGGTGAATAAAATGTCCAGAGTCAAATTATTAGTTAGTTTAAAACTGAACATACACAGAACTTATCATTATCAACAAAACTCACGTGTAAACCAGCCTGGTACAGTCCTCACACGGCTTGGGAGTAGTGACGTCATGTCACATGACCAACCAACGCCTGCGTCATGAGTGCCCGAGCAGCCTGGATGCAGTCAAACATTTTTGGGACAACTTTACAGGTATAACTTGGCACAAAGTACGGCTATTACCCCATACATTTTGTATCACCAATACAGTTAAAGAATTACATGTGAAAATTTTTACATTATATACATCCAACAAATCTATATTTCGCGAAATTTTTAGACACCCAATTTTATGCAATAATGAACCAAAATCCTCCTTGCTCGATTGACCAATTATATAATTTGTAAAAGTAAAAATAACTTAAATAGAATGTAAACATATCATTACATATTATGAACATAATAAATATGTAAATTTGATGATCCTATAAGGTAAATTTCATATAGGCTACATAAATGCAGGGTAACATGGAAATAAGAGGATATAATGAAAAAATAATAAAAAAAACTCAAATTGAAAAAATCAACTACACTACAATAAAACTGTGAGACATGTATACTGTCTCACAGTTTTATTGTAGTATATATATATATATATACACATATATATTAGGCAATTTATTTTTCATTATTTCATTCATTATTATTTCATTATTTTTCATTGTTTTTACGAGTTGTATTTATTTTACTATCATTACGCTTGTAGTACATGTTTGTATTGTATTTTTAAAAATCCAGCAGTTAACCTCCCACTCGTCTTCATGGCTCAAATGGAGCCGCCTGAAGAATGGATGTATTATGTCTCTGGTGTTACAGACTACGACAGAGACAGTGCTATTCCCCTTGCTATTGATGAGGTACTTTACTCCATAGATCACTTGAAAAATGATAAGTCCCCAGGGACAGATGAGCTAACTGGGGAATTCTAGAAACTGTTTTCTATTTTTACTCAAAGTTTTCACAAACAGAAAGTATTATTCTCCCCCCCAGTTTGAGTCAGCCATGCTTACTGTAATACCCAAACCCAAAAAGGATTTACTTCTCATTGAAAATTAGCATCCAAAATACCTTCTTCACAATGATTATAAGATTGGTGCTTCAATATTTGCCAAGAGAATGGACTTTGTCATTGGAGAGACACAATCTGGATTTATAAAAAAAACATATACATATTTAAAATAATTTATGTTTAGTCTTAGATATCCTGGATTACTAGCATCTATAGCTTCATACTTCCACTCCATAAACCATAATTTTATCTTTAGCTGTCTTGAGAAATTTGTTTTGGCTCATTTTTTGTAGTGCAATCAAAACATTATATAGTATGCTAATTGTTACATTAAAGTCAGAAATGGAACTTCTCCCAGATTTAACTTCAAAAGAGGACTTAGACAAGGCTGCCAAATCTTGCCTGATTGGTAACTACTGAGATCCTTGCTGATCACATCACCATGATCGATTTATGAAAGAATTTCTGCTGCAGGAAGAGAAGTTGTAATCAGCCAAATATCAAACGACACAACTATTTTTCTGAAAGACATCAGAAAAACATCTTATGCCCCTTGACTTAATTCAGTCCTTCTCTAAAGCTTCAGGACTTTACCATAATATCAATAAATATGAACTTGTGCCTGTTAAAGATAGTTCAGTGGTATCTATTTGTGAAAACGTTTCAGTCAGCGGCTCCAAAGGGACCTGAGTCTGAAGGGCAGAATTTTGTCGTCACAGAGGGAATATCTTGACTAACACGCAGTGCAGTCAGAAACTCTTCAGACCCCTTCAATTTTTCACTATCAGTCTTTTCCCTCATCAATCTTCACCCAATATCCCATAAAGACAAAATGAAAACAGAATCTTAGACGTTTTATAAAGCAGCGAGTGCAGCCTTAAGTGTTCTTGGGTCTGACGCGATAAGCTCTGGGGCTTTTCTGCCATTCTTCTCTACAGATCATCTCAGGCTGTGTCAGGTTGGAAGGGTGGCCATCAGTGGACAGACATCTTCAGGTCTGTCCAGAGACGTTTGTTGTATGCCTTGTTAAATTTGTAAAATACTCATTTATACTCTCTGCCGACTCCCTCCTAAATCCTGGGATGAAAAGGTAAATGTTGTTTAAACTTATTTTCTACTAACATGCTGTTTTTGTTTTGTTTTTATTAACTTATTGTATGTATTAACTTGTTGTTATCTTTTGGTCTTGGTGTTGTATTTATGTGCCCCATGTTTTTATATGTGCTAAATGCATATATCCCACTGCTGCATATCCAATAGCCCCACTGTCTCACATGTCCCTGAGACTCCTGAGCTCTGGATCCAGGTTTTCATTAAAGATCTCTCTGTACTTTGCTCTGATCAGCTTCCCGTCAGTCAGGCTCCCTGTCCCCTCCACAGCCGGGTGCTGCCTCCACCGTGCTTCACTGTTGGGATGGTGTTGTTCAGGTGATGAGTGGAGCCTGGTTTCCTCCAGACATGACTGCATTACAACTGAGGCCAAACCATTCAGTCCTGGTCTCATCAGACCAGAGAATCTGGTTTCTCTCAGTCTGACAATCCTTCAGGAACCTTTTTGCAATTTCCAAGCAGCTTTTTAATGTGTCTTCCACTGAGGAGAGGGTTGGTCTGGAAACCACTGTTATTTTTGGGGCCCTTCAATCCAGGGGAGATTGGAGGCTACAGTGTGTCGCTGTCAGAAATGGCTAGCTGGTTAGCATGCTAACTTCAGTAGAGAAGTCACAAGAGTTCACACTGATGTTTGTTTCCACCTCTGAAGACAACTCTTGGTGAGTAAAGGAATGAAGTTTGATCCTGAACTCGCAACGTTTCCTCTAGACTGGTATTAAACAACTGCTAATGCTAATGTTAGCTATGTAGCAATAGCAAAAAAATGACAAATAGCTCCTTTAAAAGACATTTTAGTATATACAGGACATAGATCTATTCCTTATCCCAAACAAATATTTAATTATTGACCCGCAGAAACATCCTAACATGATTTCTATTTGAAATACTATTTTGAACTGTTCTTTATTCTTTTGAAAAAAAAAATCTCATCTCAGTAAGGTTTGTCAACCTCACAGCTTTTGACCACTGTTTGCCTGTTTTAGAGCAAGTTATATTTTTTAACATACATCTTGTCTAAACATAGCAGTGTGTCACAGACATGTGTTCCTCTGTCTCTGTTGCACTTATTTTGGTTTTGTTACCCCGCTGCACTTTCTCAGTCATACATTTTCCGTGTTGCTCATGCTGAGAATGAGGAAGTGAGCAGGGCTGCTGAAAGCCCCACCAAGAGCTTCACAGTCCTGGGTACTATGAGAAGGGGAAGTGTGAGCAGCAGCAAAGTTCACAAAACACACGTTTGGAACAAGAGACGAACAAATTACTCTTCTTAACAGGTAAGACCTAAATTTTAATTCTGGTCCTTTATTTGAGTTTTGAACGAGAACGTTGTGATTATTGTAAAGATCATGTTTTATTTCTGGTTGATTCTTCATTTAAAAAAAAAAAAAAAATGTGTTGACATTATGTCTTCAGAGAATACTAAAAAAAATAGCTGAAAAGCTAAAAAATTTAAATCTAAATCTAAATCTAACTCGAAGTATCAACTTTGTAAAAAATAGTTTATTAACTTTAATAAAAGGTTTTAAAGTTTTAAAGTTTTTAAAGTATTAAAGTTAAAAAACTTTAATACTTTACTTTACTTTAAAAATTTTTTTTAAAACTTTAAAACTTTAAAAACTTTATTAATCTTTCTTTCCCAGCAAAGATCAGTTATAAATAAATCAACAATTAGATGTTTTTGGATATACTTAACACCGTAAACATATATCATTTGGTCATTGGTTTAGGGGAGGGGGTTTTTAAACCCAGAAGGATTCTTTTTACATTTTGGGGAAGTAATTGTATTTCAACAGTAGCCCAAACCCCTGCAATGATTCACATTGTGTGTCGTAAACAAAAAAGCCATTTGAAATGCCTGTAAACTAAGAGGAAACACAGGAAGTAAGATGCAGCGGCCTCACTTCCCTGCAAGTGTGACCATGACGTTTTGTCACCTTTAAGACACACACACCCAAAGAGAGAAACAGGTTCACTTTGGCTTGTTCTGTTCATATTGGATGAAATATGATAATATAATTGTTGTTTTTGTTTGTTTGTTGTCACAGGTCTGATCAGAGGTGTTACACAATGGCTCAGGGCTGCCTCAAGTGTTTAAAGTACACCATGTGTGTCGCCAACTTCCTTTGCTTTGTACGTATGTCTCAATCATCCATCATCTCTGACATTAGTTAGTGTCTATTTTTATCAACCAGGGGTTATTTTAAAATTGTGAGGGAGTATGTGGCAAGATTGTGGTATAGCTGAGCTAATAAAAATTATGGGTGCCACTTTACAATAAGCCTACCCTTATAAAGGATTCATAAATGGCTTATAAATAGGTTATTAATTCAGTTGTTAACACTTTGTAAATGATAAATAAACAGTTATAAATAATTTATAACACAGTTTTTATACATTGATGCAGGCTCACTCTTTGGCAAGATGAAATGAATGCTTACTAATTAATCTTACTAATGACTTACTATCATTTATAACTGGTAAAAGGAACCTAATTGTAACTCATTAATAAATGTTGATGTGTTTTACATTTTACAACAAGGCTCCTTTTACCAGTTATAAATGTTAGTAACTGAAGAATAACAATGAGAAGATGAAACATGAAGATGGATGGGGGGAGAATCAGCTCAGTGAACAACAGGCCACAGAGGTGTGAACAGTGGGACAGAGGGTGTGTGTGTGTGTGTGTGTGTGTGTGTGTGTGTGTGTGTGTGTATTATACCAACATGGTATAATAATTGGATTTTTATTATCATGCACTCATGTAAGAAGCATATCATGTTGCAGCTGGTTGAGTTGGCGTTAACTTTAACTTAAATAATATACTGCTGTGTAGAATAACTTATAGCAATAAATTGTATTTTATACACTCATTTATGTTTTGCAAATAACTTCTTCTGTAAAGTAACTACAGCTATTAAAGAACTGTAAAGTGAAATATTTCTCTTTAAATATAGTGAAGCAGATTACCAGAATGCCCTTGAGCAAGGCACTGAGCCACTAATTGCTCCAGTGTTCTGTGATGATCTAATGAGGGAAGGTGTATGAACCTGACTGTGGTGTTCGTCTCCTCCTGTCAGATGTGTGGTGCGGCCGTACTGGGCTTCGGTGTGTACATGACCGTGAATTTCAAGATGGCCACACTCACCCCGACCTTGGTCAGCTTCAACTTGGCCAACTTGCTGCTGATCAGCGGCATTGTCATCACCTGTGTGTCCTTCCTAGGATTCCTGGGCGCTCTGAAGGAGAACCGCTGTCTTCTCCTGACGGTACGACACACGACACCCCTGGGTGCTCCCAACCGGTTGTGTTGTTCTGCAAACGTCTCATGTTCAGCTATTCAAGTCTCCATTTCAGGCAACTTTGATGTTATTTGTACACTGTCACCTTAACAAGTGATTCCAGGCTTGGGGTTGATGTTGCATTATACTCTGATTCTTATTATTTATCCATCTTTGATCCTTTTACAAACATTTTTAGCCAATTTAGATAAGTGGGACACACAGATATGATCCATATAGGCTTATAGACAGTGGGTAGGGTCTTTAAAGAGACCATCCACCCTCATTTACCTCATTTTCTGCAGAAAGTAGTCTCATTTGTTCTGCGGATTATCTAGATTAACTGTGACACTCTCTGGAAAGACCCTTGCACCGCTTTTAATTGTTCAGTGATGATAACACCACTAATGACATTCCATTCATCTCATTTACATTGAGAGACAGATCTCTCAAGACCTAGACTACTAGAAAAAAAAATTGTGTCATGTGAATTTGGGTGAACTGACCCTTTAAAGCTCTTTTGAAAGTGTTTTTAATTTTTCCCACACATTGGTTGTAGTCGCAAATCATTTTTTACCACTACTACATGTTGTTTTAAAAAAAAAGTTTGTTTGAGCATGTGCATCAAAATCCCCCAAGTGACCTGAAAGTGAAGGAAACATTTGACACATGGCAACATGCTTGTGTTTTGTTTCTATTTTATATAATTTGTCTCACTACAACATGATTCAGTCATTAGAGGATAGGTTCATTACAACTTGGGTCTTATTTTCATAGTTTTAACCATGTTTTTTTTATCAGTTAAGATGCCATTGTACTTAACAGCTTAGTATGTTAGTGATCCTCTGACCTTTTTTCGCGGTTGTGAGTCAAATGTCTGTACGATTACTGGATGCCATGAAATTCAAAACCTTGGTGATCAAATGACTTCTCATCGACCAACACCACCAGGTCAAAATTTGACTATATCAAATTATTTAAAAGCAGTGCCACCAGCCTCAGATGCACTTTGCTTTAATGCTACTTAGCACATGTTAGCATGCAAACATGCTAAACTAAGTTGGTGAACATGTTAATCATTATCTGCTAAACATTAGCATATTAGCATTGTTATGTGACTGTGTTAATATGCATATGTTAGCATAATTAGCACAAAATACCAGTCTTGTTCCCCAGGGGGTTGCATTAGGAATGCCATTGACTGAATCACAGAGCTAAATGAGCTAAGGAAATTGAATGTGCACAACTATGGTAAGTACACAAGCCGGGAAAGGCCATACTCGCAAATATCTTTTTATCCTATTATCTTTAGACAATGGAATAATTATCTAGTGTCCAGATAAGGACGTCATCTCGAGATAACGCAGATTTGTTATGGCGAGATAAAGGGATAATTATTCCGTTATCTTGAGATAATAGTTAATGGAGAAATTCATGTGTCCATTAGCTTATTGTTGATAATAATAATAATAATAATAATAATAACAGTTGATAATAAATAAACAATAATAATTAGATGAGTCCACTTCCTTTGGCTGAGGTGTTGTATAGCCTGATGGCAGCGAGAACAAAGGATCTCCTGAACCTCTCTGTTCTGCAGCGCAGTGAGATGAGACGTTTGCTGCAGCTGCAGCTGCTTCTCTGTCCTGCCAGAATGTTGTGGTGAAGATGGCTGGTATTGTCCAAGATGGCTTCCATCTTACATTGCATACGTCTCTCCACAACAGTCCTTTATAAAAAATATGTTTGCATGTATGGCTTTTCTCGGCTTCTGTAGGTAAGTACCATGGATCAAAGTTTAAGCACATAGAAAGCTCCGCAAACTGCGGAAAAAGGTCGCAGTGTTTCACACAGAGGTCCTTCAGAAGTAATCAGGATACAGTACAGGATGTAAATGATGCAGGGAGCAAATGTGATAAACTGTTGCTTTTTCTGGAGAATTAACAGCCTCTGCTGTGTAGGACTTTACATAGAAAACAACAGGCATGTGTGTTTTGACACACATCACACACTGTCAGCTACACTGCCTTGAGAAACGAACCACTTGCCTTCCATAGAGGATGAATACAATGACTAACTACCTTTGCACGTACCATTAATGTTAGAGAGGGAGGGTTGATTGTTTGCTGCTCTTACAATGGCTAAAACAAAGCTAAAGTTAATTTGATTTGAGCAAGCTCACGCTCTGTGCTCTCATCATAAACGTGACCATGTATGTCACCGAATCTCAGAGAAAACTAACAAGATGCCACCCAAGTTGCAAGAAACCTGAATTTTCCTTTAATTTCTGTAAATCTTATATGGTACTGTCATATATTTTAATGCAATTGAAATAGTAAAAACATAATAGACTGTTTTAAACTTTACTCTGATGACAGTTTTTCCTGCTGCTGTTCATGCTGATGTTGGTGGAGCTGACTGTAGCGTGCTTGCTACTCATGTACGAGAGAGAGGTAGGGTTACATCCATCAGTTCTCACACTATGTGTTGTGCTTATAAAGTAAATGCATGAAGACTCTATCTGCAAATGTCACCTCACTGTTTAGATTGGTCAAATGGTGAAAGAGGATCTCAACAACGGTTTAGAGAAAGCTAAAGGAACGGCTGGAAATTCAACGACGGAGGTATTGAACGAGTGGGATCTGCTTCAGAGCCAGGTAAGTGTGTCAGAGCAGATACATACTGACAGCTCACACAAATAACTGTGAATGTGGTGTGTCAAAGTACTGGGAACTACGTGTTCTCAGTCTCAGTTTAAGATGTTGATGATTTGTTTCAGCTTGAGTGCTGTGGAGTCAATAATAAGACAGACTGGGGAAACAACGTGCCTGGATCTTGCCGGGTGAAGCCATCCGACCCATCTAAGCCTCAATACTGGAAAAAGGTAGATAGTGTAACCCCTGTGAACAGCTGGGATCAAGACTTGTTTTGACATACTGTAGAGGAGTCATACTATTATATTTGACTGTTGGTTGCATTCATCTCAAACTTATGTTCTCCGTTTGCAGGGTTGTTTGTTAAAATTACAGACCTTCTTTGAAGAAAATTTCCTACACACTGGGATTTCTGTCATCGTCCTCTGCATTATCGAGGTAAACTGATGGTGGAAGTGTTCAAATATTTATTAAAAGTAACCACCAAATTGCTAGGAAAGCAGTTTATTGTTAACATTCAAAATCTAAACATATGAATTGTGCTTTTGGGGGAACCAGCAGTGTTGCCAACTTCTGTTGTGTGAGTGTGTGAGTATCTGCAGCGCATGTTGATGAAGATGTTATCTGAGGTTGTTTGTGCTTTGTTTATTTGCATGTGTTTTCTTAAGTTGCAGTACTTTGAGCTCACAGGGCCACCGTAGATTTGAACTCTGAAAAGACAGAAAAATCAACAGAAACTCTTTAGTCAAAAATATTTTTTCTCAAGAAATGATTTTGTGATCTTGAAATTACACACATGGACCTTACAGCTTTAATTCTACACTGTTTGATTAACAATGTTTGACAAACTTTGCAATGTGGAATGAAGTGCCACAAATCTTGATGTTTGAAGTTTATATATGTAATAAAATCTATAATTATATGTCCATGCAGAACAAAACTTCAGGCAACAAGTTCATATATAATGTTTTACAATAAAATTTTTCTCGTTTCTGACAGGTTTTGGGAATGTGTTTCGCCATGACGCTGTTTTGCCACATCAGTAGATCCGGACTGGGCTACAAGTTGTAGACCAGTGGTGGGCAAATAGTGTCCTGTGGGGCAAAAAAGGCCCGCCAACTAAAGTATGTGATCACCTGATGAAAGTTTTTCCTTTTGCATCAAAACCGTTTCCTTATTTTTCGGAATTATGTAAATAACAGTGTACTGATTAAAAAGCAAACAACCCATCAATT
Source organism: Seriola lalandi dorsalis (assembly GCF_002814215.2). Taxonomy (NCBI): domain Eukaryota; kingdom Metazoa; phylum Chordata; class Actinopteri; order Carangiformes; family Carangidae; genus Seriola; species Seriola lalandi. The sequence continues at coordinate 2,861,505 of NW_019525658.1, forward strand.
GTATTTTAAGTTTCATAGTGCAACAAATAATACATTTATGTAAATTAGTGTTTTTTTGCCACATGTTTTACAAAAGAATTGAAGTAAGAATTGAATATAAGGCTCCACCTCCACTGTGCCTGTAAAACTACAGATGGGGGACAAGTTAAAGAAGCTATGTCTAAGTTTTGCTTTTGATACGTAGCTAACATTAGCATTAGAAGCTGTTTACTTACCAGTCTCACCAACTGCTTCAGTCATTGTTGTGTTGACAATACAAGAGGATGCTAACGTTACCTATGTAGCAATAACGAAACGTACATATAGCTTCTTTAAAGGAAAAAAACTTGAATGAATGAGTGAAGTACAGAGCATGAAGCTCCAGATCTCAATCCAATTCATGTCCTGTGGGAGATTTTGGGCCAACATGTCGACAGCACTCTCCATCACCGCCATCAAAACACCAAATGAGGGAATCTATTTCAGAAGAATGATGCTCATCGCTCCATTCTCGTTCTGATAATCTACACCAAGGAGCATTGAAGATGTTGTGGCAGCACATGGTGGCCCAACAGCCGACTGCAGTGTTGGGTTGTTCCTTCACTTTGTCACCCGTCTTTATATTGAAGAATACTGAAAAAAAACTTGGCCTACAATCAAACCTGATTGATGACCAGCTATAAACAATATGTCTTTTGTCTTTGTATTTTTTTTTCGAGTTAATGGTTGTACAGTTCTGTCCTTTAAAAATCCTGTGCCTGAGAATATACGAGACTTTTCTGAAAGCTCAGAATATGATTTTATAAACACAGCATTGACAGCATCATTTTGTTATATCAATATATTCCACTTTTCACTTGCACTGGAAAATGAAACTGAAATGAAATATATTACAATGTCTGTTTTAAGTGAGGTAAAGCTATGTGTAATGATATTTCAGTCTCAGCTGTGTGAAATGAAAGCAGTTTTGTATGACTGGCTTGTTGCAAAGTTTCTCTTAATATCGCTGCACTGTATATTTTATATAAGGGATTAAAGTTTGAAAAGCATGTTTCTGCAAAATGTAGGTAAAATTCCTTCACAAAGTTCTCACTGACGACTTTTAGAAATCCTGCAATGGACCAATAAAGTAGTTTAGTTTTAAAATGGCACTGTATCCTCCATTTTGACTACATTCATGTTCTCAGATGTTCATTTCCTGTCTTTGACTTGTGATGTAACCACTTCCTCATTTGACCCCGTTCAACCATCACTTAGTTCCTCTAAACACTCAGTCCTACAGCTGTGTTTCTCTACATGTTTATTACTTAAGAGGCAGCGAAAGTGTTATATGTAAAGTTACTCCTTGATATGCGTATTTAAGAGTTTCCATCAAGAAACTGACACAAACATTTGACCTGTCTCACCAAAAACCTACTTAATGAGACAAGCAGAGAAAGTTGAAAACAAGCATTTAACACAGAAGAATTTATTTATTTAAAGAATAAATCCTGCATCAATATTTTAAGACAAAAACTAAAAAAATACTAAGATTTCCTTTACACTTTAAAATAATTTTGTTCTTTTGAAACCAACACACAAAAATAGAAACAAGTACAATTTTTGTAATTAAAAAAAAATGTAACTGTACACAGCAGAATATACCATTTATTGCAAACTGAACAACCCTGACACCTCATAAACTATTAACACAAATATTGTAATTCACCTACAGATATGAAAAGACCAAAAAAAAAAACAAAACAAAAACAACAACAAAAATAACTACTCCGATACAGCTCTCTCATCCTCTTCTGTTCTGAGACAAACAGCTGTGTTAAGACTGGTTTTCCCCCTGCGGTGCCCCTCCCTGTAAGTCTCCAGAGGCAGGACAGTATCTTGTGTGTGTCAGGAAGCCATTCAGGTCCATTTTAACAGGGATTTCCAGTAAGTGTGGCACTTTCTCCCTCCTCCGTTAGATACCAGGTGAACACGGTCCTCTTGGACAGCCTTTCACAGTCCCCGCTAACAGAAAACTGAGCCTTAATTATTAAATATCCGTTCTGAACAGCCGAACAGAGTCGTCCATTACAGCAAGTCCCTATGAGTGGCGATGCACATTTGTCACTGACTCACAGGAAGCCTGGTCTGACATTATTTTAAAGCATTCCTGATCTTGCACTATGGAGATCTTAAAAAAAGGACATTCTGCCCTTGCTATTGCTCAAAGGTTTTATAAAGCAGCTTGTTTAGAAAAGATCGTTTTGTTCCATTCAGCAGCTCATGCCATTCAAATATTCAAATACTTGTAAGCTACTCTTAAATATCACAGGACAGGCTCAAGTTTAACACACCACTCACCACAATAACAAGATACTTTTACAGTATTTTGAAGTGTTGCCATTAATAAATGCTATCGTAGTGAAACCCTATAAACAAAATGTTCCTAAAAAAAGTTTGATAACTAGTTTGTGCTCAAGATGTTTGAAGGTGCTATATGTAAGTTTTCTCTACCACCAAACACGGCGTCTTCTCGGGATCGGACGCCAGAGTGACTCACTATACAAGACGGTCCAGGGCGGGGCTAGCTGGTTAGCATGCTAACTTCAGTAGAAGAAAATAAGTAATAGACATAGAAACAAAAGAGTTAACATTGGTGTTGCTCTTGGTGAGTAAAGGAATGAAGTTTGATGCTGACCTCACGTTTATTCCAGACTGGTAAGGTGGGCAGCTGCTAATGCTAACGTTAGCAATGTCATAATAGCAAAAACTTACATATAGCACCTTTAAAGAACAGCTATTACAAATGCCCCTGCAGTAAATGAGAATTTATCAGAATAAAAGTAATTTGAAGGAACAGACAGTACCGTGCCTAAAAGAACATTCTGGTTGGAGAGACAACATTGAATGACAGAGTGAGCCCTCTGTCTCTAAACATTTCATCCACCTCAAAGAACTGCAGTTGCAGTTGCAATAAATAAGAGAAAGACAGAAGCAAAGTTTTTTACCAACCCTGGTTCAGAAATGCCCACCCCAACCCCCGCTGCTAAAACCAGTGTCCCCCTAAACCACAATCCACCAATACAACTGGAATGAGTAAGAGCATTTAGGGTTCCCAGCCCCTAGTTCGACAACATTAAATTTCAAGGTTTAATGACCGACACAAACATTAAAATCTGTTCCACTTCATGCTAAGTCTCATCACATACAGTATACAGAGGTTGTCAGCCAGTTAACAGTACACCAACCACCACCAGGAACATCACCCTCACACGGCTGCTGCTGGTGCAGCAGTTCAAATTTTTTTGCAAAAAACCATGACTCATTAGTATCATGAAGCTAATACTTCCAATTAGTCTGTACTGATCAACTCCAAAGCATAGTATCTGTGACCAACATTCATGAAGAAAGCTGGCTTGTTTTTTATTTTGTTTTTTTAATAGAATGCTTTCCTCAATGGTTACTTATAAATCCAGCAAAGGGGCCAGTGCTATGGAAATGTGAAACATCTAGAAAGACTTTGGTTGAAAATCCTCAAAGAGCTGAGACAATCTGAAGGAAGGTGTTGCTCTTTCTTCACTCAATATTTGTTGTCTAATAAGGTCCCTTTAGTCACTGTTCCCGGGCTTTTGATCATACCACACAATCTACATGAGCAAATGGAGTTTCCAAGCTTTATAACAGCTGCTTATTGGACCTTGGGGTGAGATTATTTTTCCAATGCTGCTGTTTCTAAGGTCAAGAATCAACATGCATGATAATTCCTTGTTGTGCTCAAGTGCTCAAGAAATGAAAAACTGAACATCCACAATCCATGACAATAGTGTTGGCTGTTGATAAGCCTTAGAAACTATCATTATCCACATTTCTACTTCTATGTATTGTTTGCTTTTTCAAAAATTAACCACATCTATTCAAACAGTAAACTGTACTGTCAGTGTGTCCTTGAGCAAGTGGAATCAGCACAGGAGTGTGACTGGCTGACTGACTATCAGGTATGAAAATACTGACTGAACCTCCTGCTCTGCTAATGGTACTGACAGCATGACTGAACAAGTACGGCTTCTATTTGTTTCTGAAAATCTGACGACTTCAGACATGTCACTTTCTACTGAGAGCATTTCTGACAAGACAAAGCAGATGCCAAATGATATTCTATTGAAGCTTTTAAGAAATACAGTCCGTCCCACTAGTGTCACAGATTAAAGAAGCTGAGAGAAAAAGCAGCTCCGGGCTTGGTTCAGCACAAAGTCCCGCCTCCATGTTCACGTTTGATGGTTCCACACTGGTAAATAGTGATTTTGCATGGCATTATCAGTAAACCATGAAAGGGCTTAGCCCCATCCCCAAACTGCTAATTATTCCCTGTGATAACTTAAATCTCATGAAACATTGTGCTCTAAATTGGGAGCAGTGTTTCACAAAAGTCTACGCCCTGATCAACAAGGCACAGGTTGTCACATCCAACAACTGGAGCAGCACAGTGATGTTAGCTGAACCCTAAAGCTTCCTCATTGTCAACCCACGGTCATTACACAGCAGAGACACTGACCTCTAAAATACAACTGTGCGAGAAGGCACCACACACCATTGCAGTTCCTCCATCATTACTGGGGAAGATCTTTATGCTGCTGTAGCCTTTGTTTTGACCTTGTATTATAGTTTTGTAAGGCAGCTTGTTTTAATCATTTCAGCTTAAGTTATGACACATCCACGTTTACTGGAAAGTTATTGCATCATAAAGCTGTTTACACCTCAGCGCTGACTAAGGGGTCAAATCCTAAACAAAAGACGCCCAAGGAAACAAACTGAATATATTTACCACGTTAGCCAAAAGACAACAGCAACTAGTTACGGGCCTAACCCAGAGATAACTCTGTGAGTAACATGATAAACAAATCACTTTTTGGTTCCTCGATTCTTTTTCAGAGGTGAGAGCAGGAGAAGGTGTAGAGAATACGGACGGACGGACAAGCTCGGCCATGAAACAGAGGACAGCGAAACACTCAATCACAGTGATACAAACAGATTTTGATGTTGAGAACAGCAACTTCAAGTTTCCTTCAGGCTCTTGTTTGAAAATGACAACACGCATAAACCAAAACCAACGACTGGTAAATGCTCAACTGGCCAAGTACTACATGAACAGGTGGATGATATTTGCTTGTTCAAACAAAGTGCTTGCCCAATTCTTTAGTGTCTAAAACTCCATTTTCATCATTGGAATTGATGACAAGTGGGTCATACAATTTTCAAAATTTTCTGAAATCAATTCAACAGTCACACTCACTTTAAACAGCCATTGGCCAGGTGGAAGCAAGCACAATTTGAAATTCTCTTTCAAGCTTTTTTCATTCTTCACACAATTACTTTCATCACAGTTTGGGGTCCATTTTTATGATCCAAAGCTCATGGTCTAATGTGTATTTAGGGCGTGTCTAGGTCACTTTTGCTATGTAACATGGAAAAAACAGTTGCTGCTCCAGGCCTATGGTCCAAAAGGGTTGTCCTTACTGTCTTAATTAATCATGGGACTGTTTTAGGTGTAACATGCAATAAACCAATCATAGTGCCATCTCCCAGTCCCTTTAAAAGCCAGGCGGGCTTGCACCTTGGTGGATTGCCATTATAATGGTGCAGTATTTCACACAGAGTTAGATTCTATTTGTGGTCAGTCGATCACATATATCACATTTTGTGACTGAGCAGTGAGCCCAATCCTGACCAACGAGACCAAGCCCTTTAGTGTCTGCAATCATGCAATAATGCATCTCCAACAACCATTAAATGTCTGCATGTGCATGAATGCATGAAATATAGGAGCTAATCCAGGGTGCAACATTTGAGGGGATTAAGAATAAATATTAAGACAGGACTGCAAAAGACTTATTGAAGCTCTGTGCTATGGCAATTGACTGCACTCCAAGTCTGTCATCCTCTAGGTGCAGAAAAAAACTGAACAAAAAAAGTCACTAAATGTAGCAGCAATACAACTAACCATTAACATTAAGACTGCATCTCACTGTCTGTCAATTCCTCATTAGGCTAAAAAGGACAATCATTTAGAAAACAACCAAAGTAAAAGCCATCTCATCTGCAATCTGAAGCGTGACGACATTGTGAGTTCAAACTAGTGAAAAGGAATCTGTGGAAAGTCTTGAGAGTTCCTTCAATCTGTCGCTGTTCTCTCATGAGACCTGTAATGTCTTTGCCTCGTATGTACATGTCTTTATCACTGTGGGGGTAGACTAACGAGTGGAATTGGGAGTTAGGGTTAGCAGTAGTAGTTATAGAATCAATCACCACCGAGGTAGTGGTCTGCTGAGAGCCCCTAATCTGAACTTTCTTAATAACCTTACAAACATTTTATTATTCCAATGGGTTTTAGGAGTGCTGTGATGACCTAACTGATGTTTTAAAAGGTTTTCCCTGTACTGGCAAAAATAAAATGTGTGGGGGAACACTTTTTGAATATTCTGACTTGAAAATGTTGAATATCAGAATGATCCGTCTGTATACACTTCAAGAATATTGGTCCTTACAACTTAATCCTGTATTCAGTCTGACTGAGCTGAAAAATACCAGTGGTGTCAGGTAAATAACACAACTTACATGAAATCAATGTTTTAGGAATTGATAGTGTGTTAAGATGAAGCACTGTTCTGTTTTTTTATTTTATTTTTTTTTTATATTTTTGAAACCAGTTAAACTTGGCCTACTGTTTTGTTCCCGTTCAATGATTTTTAAGACTAGAGGATAATGCAAATTCTCTACAACAGTGTTGTAATAGACTAATGTGTTGATTTGGATCTACAGCAAATTTTGACCACATCCTACTGGGTCAGCTGTTCAACTTCCACATGTCAAATGCTCTTTTGGCGTTTGACTTTTTATTAGTCCACTGCAACTTCAATGGAAACACTGGTTGGTGATTTAAAAGAATGGGGTGCCTGCTTGATGACAAGTGGTGGAAGACAAGGTCATTTTGATTTGCAAAGATCCACCACTTGTGTTTTTCAAGCCTTTCACTGCTGTTTGTATATGCAGAGAGTTTCATCAAAGCAATTATTATTTTTTTATTTCTTACTAAAACTTTTTTCATAGTTCAGTGTATGAAGTTGCCAACATCTTCTGGGTCTCTAAAAGTTTGAGCGTCATCTTCCTCTGCCTCCTCATGTTGGTTTGTTGTAAATATATATTGCTTGTGCAAAAGCAGTAAATACTGGATGTCCCCATTGAGACTAAGACAAAATGCCCAGTCTTTCAAACAGGCACATGGTCTGCTTTCAAATCACTAGCAGTCTGAAAGGGGCGCATGACGACTGAGCATTTGAAGTATGTCAGCTAATCAGGTGACCTGAATCGACTGCCCCAGCATCTTGATCAGGCTAAACTGATTAAAATCTTTGACTGGGATCACAGTGCTCTTCAAAGGTCAGAGTAAGAATATTTTACTACTGAAAATGGGCAGCGCAATTTTGCATTGCACGTGTAAAACATGATACTTTTTTACATTTTTGTCAAAAATCAACATACCTCCCAGTAAGAAAGAGTGTCTAATGCAAGTCAACCTGATGAATTTCCTCGGCCTGATAAGACGCATTTTAACATACTTCTAAACACAGTAGACCATTTTTTTACTTAATGAGCAGATCATTGTGACTTATATAAAGGAAAAGAACATTCACTATCACACCAAGCAACATGTTCCTAAGCAACATGTTGCTTAATGTGATAGAAACTGACCGGAAAAGACAAAGACTCTCAACAGTTCCTTGGGTCCTGCGCTGTGTGGGACACAGGTTACTTCTTATAACATTTAGACACTGATGTCCTGGGGTTAATGATGTCCCTCACTTATAATCGCTTTGGATAAAAGCATCTGCCAAATGAGTACATGCAAATGTCTGCCAAATGTGTCAATGTAAATGTTAAGGTTATTTCTGCAGTTTGTTACTGAGTTTTGTGCTGAGTGGTGCAGCTCCAGGGCTTTGCAGGGGCAGACAGTGAGTTGGGTGGTGGTCTGTCAGGGCAGCCAGCTGTGGCCTCTCTGAGACACAGGTGTGCTGTGGTTGCGGACAGGGTGACAGCCTCTCTGCCCAGTACTGCAGGGAGCTTAGAGGGGCATCAGCCTGGTGGTGTGGAACAGGAGGGGATTCAGGTCCTCAGCGTGAACAGCCCGATGGAGTGAAGGCTCTGAACGACTCCGCTCGATTTTTGGCAGCAGGTCTTGCACCTGCTCGATGGCCACCAGGATCTGATGAAGGAAAACCAAATGTAAGGAAAACTGTCAACATAAGATTTAAGTATGGTGTCCATATACATGTCGTTGTCACTCTCAGGTCTGGATTTTACAAAGAACTGATGTTGTGCAAAATTTACTAACAGCTTATATATGGACATTTAAAGCATTAAGCAATTAAATTAACTGAAATAAGAAAATTCTTTTTAGAAGCACTTTTGAGTGGAATCCATGTATTTCCACCATTTTTAAAAAGACGCGTGAGCAATGACAGCTCGTAGCAGTTGAAACACTAGCTGAGATTACATCAGTAACTTATACACCACTCACCTGGGGAAACAGGGGCCTCTCGTCACGTGTGAACTTCAGGCAGTCAATGATGAGCCTTTTCATTGACTTGGGTGAGGTACTATACAGCTTACTGAGGTCTGGAGACAAGTAACCACGTCCAACCATAAAGATTATCTGAAAAAGAAAACATAAAGGAGGTCGTTACTGAAATATGACAGTGTTATTCATGAAGGGAAAGAAAGCCAGTATCACTAACTTGAGTTTCTATAAAGAGAACAGATTGGAAAGTTTGCCACCAGGTGTTAAGTCTTCATTTGATACAGCTGGAGAATCTAAGACAAACACCATATTATAATCTGTGTCCCTCCATCTCTTGGTCAGTTAGTGAAACTTTTTGGTCCAGAGTGAATTATTGCAACAATGACATTGTTACAGACAGTCATGGTTTCCATTGGATGAATCATGATGACTTTGAAGCTGCCCTGACTATCTATCTAGTGCCACCATGAAATCAAAACAATGTGGTACATTGTGTAGTACATGTGGGCCCGGCTATAGTAGGCCAAACATTAACACGCGTGCTGGTACCGGCTGCTACTCCAACGCTCTGTGGTGTGTGCGTCAACCTAACTTGACATGGCTGTAAATCTATTCCAGCCACGATTGGTTCGGCGCAGAGCTATTCTCATTATCTTTGGCTGTTCTTGTTCTCTGTCAAAACATGGATGAACGAGTTCTATCGACGTCGTATCGACCATGTCTTATGTTTCTATTAAGGAAAAGTTATTTCGCAATAATTATCTTTATCGTTTTATCGCCCAGCCTTACTGCCAACTGTACCGAGTGAAACACAAAACCAAGCTGGAGATACAGAAATCCTTTTTTCATCCTTTAAATGAATTCTTTTGCCTCTACACATGTAGAATGTGGTGTAGGTTGTAAGCATGTCACCCAAATACACTCCAGCTAAGAACCCTAACACAGTAGTGTTTATGCGTATTCAAAGTGTGTTTAATCATCATGCTTGGCAAAAACTTCAGAAAGATTAATTGGATTAATCAGATATTCTGCTTTAGATTGAGTGAGTGTTAACACAAAATAGAGTGTGATGTCACCTGGTCTCTGTTGTTGATATTGGAGTAAGGCAAGGTCCCTGACATCAGCTCAAACAGAACTACTCCGTAGCCATATACATCAGACTGGAACGTGTATGGGTTGCTGTCCTGCATTCGGATTACCTCAGGGGCCTTTCGGGAAAAAAAAGAGGAAAAAACTCATTCGTCAATTCGTCCTTCATCTGGTATAAAGGATGTCTATGTGTTGAAACAAAGTCATTACATACATTAAACGAGACACTTACCATCCAGAGAATAGATCCACTAGGCTGTTCCACCTGTTGAGAACCGCTCCACCGAGACTTCACCGTGGCCAAGCCAAAGTCACCTATCTTTACAGTCCAGCCCTCATGAAGAAAAATATCTAGCAGCAGAGCTCAGGAAATGTCACATCAGACAGCTGGTATACATATATTCATGGTATTAACTATCACAAAAGCCATCAACAAGCAAGGAATTATGAGAAGAGAGAGCTGTAGAAAGGAAACTACTCAACTACATTTTTAACTAAATAGAATAATTTTGTCAACCAAAATCGGTAAAAAGTTTGTTTCGATTTCATTGTCTAAATTCATTTGAAGACTGTGAAAATTCAAACTCTTACACTGTTGACCCAATATAGATGCTAACACATATAAAGCTATAAGTCCAACATTTTACCCTGATGTGTTTCATTTAAAATCCAAAGCACCACAAAATACAAACAAAAATATAACCATCTTACTGTCGTTATATGTATCTGCCTATTTAAAAGTTATGATTAATGTCTGTGGTTTAACCTTTGCTAGCTACAGAACATGGTGTTTAAAATTGTCTTTGTGGTTATTGACTGAGTCGACAGCGCTCTACGCTCACACACCGCAAACACAGGTCTCTCTTACAAAGTTCTAAACTGGCAGTGGACAATAAAAGGATACTGTTTGACTTCAGATCTCGATGAATTATGTTCTTTGCATGAAGATAACTGAAAAAGGGAAAAAAAAAAATCAAAATCATTGATTTCATCTGCCTAAGGGAACAGACAGAGCAGCAAATTTTGGAAAGACCCAACTCCACTTATTGCATCCTGCACAATGTTAAAAAAGGTGGTGCTAAGTCGTCAGCTTTCCCACAGGCTCTTACAGTATTAACAGTCTTTACTTTTACCATTACTGCCAGTCTGGCGCCTGCACTATGTCTCTTTTTTTTTTGCTTTCAAACCATATGTGAAACAAGTTAAACAAACTTTTAACAGATGTAAGCTAGGAAAGTTTAAAATTCATGAAATGTACAAGTGATGCATCTCAGAATAATTTATCTGTAAAACCAAAACTAACAACTACTTATTGCAGATTGCACAAAGTTGTGCAATGGAAAAAACACCTCATCAACTGACAGTTGATGTGTTGAATATTTCAGAAAGGGTGTAAATAGTGAGTAAGTGGTGATGGTGAAATGGAATCTAGCAGCAGGTCTTACTCCATGCCCTGTGCTGTCTGTCTGGCCACATCAATGCGCCGCATAGTGTCAAACTTGGTTTCTGTGACATGCAGATGGCGATACAGGCTGCTGCCTTCACACCACTGTGTGATGATGGCAAAGTTGGGTTTAGTCATGTAGCCCATGAACAGCAGGATGTTGACGTGGCGGGTCTTCCTGCAGAGAACAGGTGATAATTGGTCAATGGTGCCCATACAGTTATAATGATGACCCACTAAATTGGTTTGAAACCTTTTTCAAGCACCAAAAATCAGTGAAAATCCTTGATGAAGAGGGTGAAGATGCACTACTGACCGTAAGACCTGCATTTCATTTTTGAAGGCCTGTAACTGCTCAGGCGTCGGCTCTGTGACTTTAAGGATCTTGATCGCCACATCTCCGTGCCATTTTCCCTTAAACACCGTTCCAAAGGAGCCAGCACCTATTCTCTTCTGAATGGTGACTTCTCGAGAGTGGACCTCCCAGTAGTAACTTGAGTCTCTGTAGCCCCCTCGGTGCTGAAACAACACATGGACTGAATGTTATGAACTACTCCTTCAAACTATAAGTAAATCCTGTTACTTTTTTGTGAAAGGATTCTTCAAGGGTTTTCCAGCTACTATTAACTCATTACACACCTGTCTGAATATAATCAAGGACCTGTGAATAAGGCTAAGGACTACCTACCACTTTCTTTTTGTCGTCAGATGAGGAGGGCTTTCGCTCCTTGTGCTCTGAAGGGGACTTTGGTGGTCTCCTACCTGGAGAGCCAAGAGAAGAAGGTGGGCTGGTGGAGGGCTTCGGTGAGGGCTCAGGACCTGCGGAATTGAGAGGCAGCAGAATAACAAAATGTGTAGGATTACAAAATGTGTAAGATTACAAACTGCCACCAAATATTCAAACAGGCAAAGGGAAAAAATTATCAAAAACGCACCCATTGTGTTGTTGAATTTTAGTGCTTCCTAAAAGGAGGAGAAACAGAGCACAGTTAATTCACATTTGAAAACTTGAAACTTAAATAAATTTAAATAAAAGTGTTATTATCAATGATTTTCATTCCTACTTCAGAAAGATCAAACATTTCAAGAAGAATTTCCTGATAGTTCTAGTTGTTTCGCCCATTACAAAACAAGTCTGATTAGCATGTGGTTAATTTTCTTTGACCATATCCTGTTGGTTCTGCTTAAGTGTATACAAAGCACCCTGTACTAAAACTCAATTTTTTCACTGGCAGACAACTGTGGAACAAAATAATTATTCAAAGCATATTTAACCTATAATGTTTCCTGTAATTGAGCTGCAAAGTACTTCGGATGGATTGGAATGGGTGATGGATGAAAATATTTTACACACAACAGACACTCCTCAACGTCCAGTTTCTGTTTTCTGTAATCGCTAAACTGAGCCAACTAATGGGGAAGCTATTCTGACTTATAAAACTGTATTTACCCTGATAGGTGAGAAAACAAGCGGGTAGGTTAGTAGATTAAATAGTAGTCAGTAGATATAATTGGATCCTCTTGTAACAATAGCAACCAATCAAAACATGGGTGAACACTGACCTCTATGATGCTTGCACCCACAGGGCCCACTGTGCTGACCATATGAACATTGGGAGTGGAGGTGGAGCGGTGTCTCTGTAGAGACTGGCCATCTCCGCCAGGCATGGGGAAGCGAAAGGCTGAGGTTGGGGACAAGAGGTCCATCCTGTGTGATGAATTGAAATAGTCAACAATTTGTATCTGAATATCAGTTCCACAGGCTTTTTAATTTGAATATCATTTGTTGAGTGTGGGAGCTTACCCAGCGGGCTCTGGGGTTAAGGCTAGGTTGCTCTGTGATGGGGAATTTTCTGGCAATAATATCCGTGGGTACTCATCTGTGCAAGGATTAGGATAACACCTGGATAAAACAGAGGGCAAAAGTGATGGGATGAAACTGAAGAGACATAATGAAACAAACGTCAGATGAAAGACTTTCGGTTGGTGAGGCTCTGGTTATGTGAAGTTTATGCTCTTTTATCCTGACTCGAACATGAAACCCAGCTAACAACCAGAAACCACAATCTGATAAGCACACTAACTGAGCAATTCAGTGGCTGGTGTGTTTTTTTTTCACAAAAACTGGGATAAAAAATATATATCAAAATCCATTTTTGATGACTAAGGAGATTTTAATGTGACAAAATTAACATTTGCAAACAGAAACTACTATTATTACTACTTAAACACGTAAAAATTACATAGAAATTGAAATCTATCAATCTGTTGATTTAAAAGACAAGCTTTTATACCATCATGCTCATCTGTGGATCCTTGTCGTTGGATAAGGGCTGCATTTCTTTCTTGATTTGAATCCAAATTCCCTTCACTATAGCACCACCTTTCACCATGCTGTGGTTATGTTTTTTCTTCTAATATCTTTGTTCTCCATGTCTGGTCATAAACTCTGTTTTTGGACTGTGACTATGAACCCTTGACCTCAGAAACAGTACCATAAACTCCAGACAACAGTGAAAACTCGTAGGTTTTAATGCTTTTTTTGTTCAACACTTCCACATTCCATCTATTTATAACAGGTGCGGTTTTATTTTGATCAAATATATTTGAAGAAAAATTCCGGAAATTCAGCTTTACCCCATATCGCACCTATGCTTGGTCTGGAAGACCTGCTAAAGAAACATTGGCAGGTTGGAAAATAACTTTTGCCCTTGTTGGCATCGTATGACTAGAAAGGCATTTGGTGCCCATGATAATGAATGCTTCTTCTCCAACTCACCGTTTGCTCACGGTATCCATGTCCACGCACACAGTTGGGACCTTGCTGCTACAGTGCTGGTGAAATTTGTAGCCACATGTCTGACATCTGAAGCCATTAAAAAGAAACTTGTGGCAAAAATCACAGTAAGCTAGCTTGAAGAAGGTTTTCCGTACCTGCACAGACAAAGAGTATTCATTATACATTAGATAAACAATAATTAGGTGTATTTTCCAAGTTCATTTTTCAGGTTGGCATTCTGTGAGTATAAGGTACGGTATATCAGGTACAGAAAAATCAGGGTATGCGTGTTTGCCAGCTACTTACAAAGTTGTGCATGGTGAGAGGAATATCATCCAGGACCTCGACTAAAAGCTCTTCTCCAACCAAAGGAGTGATGTCTGTGTCCCAGTCTGTCAGTCTCTTGCGACTGGAGAGGCAAAGACACAAAAAAGCAATCATACAAGAGGTTGACAAAACAACAGATTTCTTTAAGCCGCCAGCTGGATGCGGGCATGGCATGCAAAGATACCTCAAATGCTGTCAGCTACCTACAGGAAAACTGTAAATTACCCAATTTTCTAACTCCTCAAAATGGCCTGTTATCTATAAAATTTTCATTCTATTTTAGTTTTTTTCTTATTTTTTTTCTTTTATTTTTTTGTACCATTTAAGGTTAGGCACTGGACTTGAACTGCTTACATTTAAACACACTTAACTTAAACAGACAAAATTAGTCTGCACCACAATTCATAATCTGTCTTCAGTCGTAATATTCCATGAATGCATTAACAAACCACACTGTACAATATGTAGCCCAGGGACTTGTGGACTGTGAAAAGTTTTTGCAGTTGCCTCTTGAGATTTTATGAAGGTGATGAGAAATGCAACCCATTATCCCTGTATAGTGTGGGTGGACATCCACCAGACAGTGAGACCATCTTACCCCTCTAGAAGGCGGAATACAGCACAGCAGTCTTGGCTTAAGCCTCTCACTTTCAACGCTTTGTCTAGACTCTCGTGCACCGTCTGTCCCTGGCGAACATTCACCTGAGAACAAGAAACCATATTTGGACAAGAGTGGCATTGAAATGACATTTACACAGGTAACATGGAAGCATACTTAAAGTACTGATAAGCAAAAATGACAGTCACATATTGAGTTAATGCTGACACTACAAATGATTCATATTGTGACAGACAACTTCCATCAGACTAGAACTTCAGTCCATTGTACAGATATTTTTTTCCCCCAAACAATGTTACATTCCTGTTCTGACCACAGCTGCTAGTTCCATGATGATATTACTACACAAGATTTTTAACAAATATATAGCATACTCCGCATACTGCTGACCTGGTACCTGGAAGTTGCTTTCCCTTGTCCAATTCAAAGGTCTAAGGACAGAAGGTGTTGAGGTAAATTTGTGATTTTTCATATTGGGGTTGAGCGGTATCCAATTTTTGATACTTTTAAACCTCCCCCAAAATTTTCTGCGGTATACAGTATCACCAATATCTGCTATATCATTTCCTGCCACAAGATGGCTGTAGTGGACTTTAACTGTGATCTTATGTTAAATTAACATTTTTAACATGTCTTTATGTTCATTCAGTGTTTCTCATGAATTATCTAGAGGGCAGTCCACCAATTGTCCCACCACAGTTTCATAAAAAACTAAAATTCATTCACACTAAAATAAAATAAAAGATGTTAAATGTTGTGTTTTGTGCCACAGCTTCACTGTAGAGCAGTACACACCACATCAATTTGCTCAGTCTCTCCTTGCCCCGCTCTCTCTCTTAGAACACACTGACAACAGAACAGATCCCTGTCAGTCTGACAGGCCATCAGGAGGGCCGGGAGAAATTCCAACAAAATTCCATCTAGTTGTCTGTCTGCCTCTTTACCAGCCCCCTCTATCTGCTTGTCATTTGGGGTGCGCTCCTTCTGAGGAGAAGCTGTCATGTGACGTGCAATTATGATCAGTTCTAAATACCTACTTAGTTTGTTAATCATTTCTGACACGTTATTCATTTGAAAAAGTACATTGTTGACAAAAGATTCTGTGTTCACTTTCATAGCATCTTCAACCACACAGACAGTGGTGGTGGACACTCTTAAGGCATTTATTATGGCCTATATATGTGCACATTGTGCAGCAGAATTTTCTCATGATGGTGGTGAAACAAATAACGTTGCAACCGTATTAGCACCCAAACGTATGGGCTATATAAATAAAATTTGACTTAACTTGACATATACATCTATATTAATTTCACATATATATTCATCTCTAACACAGTAATATAAAGCAGACCTGGTACATAGTGTTGTTGTTGATTTAATTCAGTCAGTAAAGTTCTCATGGCTTATTAAATTATGGCTTAGAACAGTGGTTCCCAACCTATGGACAGCTGATGGGCCAGGGGCCACTGATGTTTCACTGCTGTGAAGTTATTGCGAGTGGGCTGACAAATAATTTGCAAAACATACAATTTTTTAAAACAAAATGGTTTTTAAAAACCTTAAAATAGTTTGAAAAAAAACTCAGTCTTTTCTTTTTTTCTTTATTAAGTCCTATCACTGTGATGAGCCAATGATAAGAGCTTCAATGTTGTCGTTGTCATTTGACCACATTATATACTTGCTTGTTATCTCTGTCTGATTGTGTGCTTACAGATTACACCCATGGTAAAAACTGGGGAATCAATAAGTGATCTCTCTCAGTCAAACAAAAATAAAAATTGAGCTTCCTATATGTTTCCCCTGCTCTCAGTTCAGCTCTGAATGTTTTGATTGTTATCATTAAAATAAAAAGTGCTATAATACATGAAAAATGTAATACATAAAACATGAAATCTATGTCTGATAGGAATTTTAACTCAAAGAAGTGAAAAATGGTGGCAGGCACCATCTGTGAAACCTGACACCAAGAGACCACTGGCATACTCATTACCGTGTTGTGAAAGATGTCAAATTTTGAGTGAATAATTACACTTCCAACAAACAGTGGTGGTAACTGTCAACTAGGGCTGCAACAATAACAGCATAACCACAATACTGGAGTCATGTGATGCCAACTGCAGGGCTAAGTTCATTACTGTCATAACTACTTCTTTTTTCCTTTTGTATTTCATTTTTGCCAATATGTTTGTGTGTTTGTTTGTGTGTGTGTGTGAGAGAGTGAGTGAGGGAGAGAGCAGGGCATGGACGGATTGAATTGAACTGCACGAACCTCTACAGTAAGGCAACAGAGCTAATCACTTCTTTAGACATCTTTTATGTTTTTATAAGAAGTGGAAATTGGACTACGAGTTATAGTTATACGAGTTATAGTAGAATATCCCCCCTCGCTCTTCCCCTCCTGTATCTGTACATTCACCCATCTATCAACTATCGCAGATAGTGTTGTTCTTTTGGAAGGGTTGGTGGGGAGTACGTCATTGGCCAAATTGTGGGGAAACATTGCTTTTTCCACACGGTAATAAAAGATCCATAACATCACAGCCCTACTGTCAACTATCCACTTCTCACATTTTTATTCATTGAATGTATTGCATGCCACTACATCATTAACAAAGAGAAGTATAGAGCCAATGATCTCACCACTGTCCTCTGTTTGTTGGGGAGGTAGACTCGGATGGTGCCCCCACCTCGGGGTACGTCCTCCGGACTAGTCTCCCCCGAGGAGGAGTAGGAGGAAGAGGTGGAGGACATAATGACAGGCAAGAGGAGCTGGGGGATGTAGCACTTGCACTGCAACCTAAGGACAGCTTCATGCACAGAGTGGGGTCCAGAGGAGTTGGCTCTTTACTTAGAACCTGTAAGAACATGGACACAATATACCTTTTGTAATTATTGGGACTGATTTTTGAGGCAAAGGGGCATTTTCTGTCCTAGATATTAGGGCTACACAATATATGGTTTTGGCATAGTCATCACAATTTGACCATGCTCATTAGTCACATCACAGGATGAGCAGTATCAAGTATCTCTTGCTACAACTTTTGTGTTGCTTGATTCAAAAGTAAACTACTTTACTCTGATTTAAACATTCATGGATACACAGTTTGTTGCTAGTGAGTGACATGCAGGCTCTGCACGCACAGAGAACCACCAATATTAGTCATTGTTGATGAGTTTATCCAAAAAAACAACAAAAAACAAGGGGAGAATAGCACAGAACAGGAAGGTTTGGTTGCAAAAAGAAAAGCAATGTCAGTTTTATGGAATTATTTGAGCTATGGAAAGGTTGATACTGGCCTAAAACAGTAATGCAAGTCTTCTGGTGCAAATTCCTGTATCGCAATATATATCGCAGATATATGGATCCCCCTCCTAACATATCAACTATAAGAATCCAACATAGCACACACTCATGTCTTCATTAACATTAGCAATGTACAGTATAATAATAATGTACAAATGCCACATTATACACATACGTAAAAGGAATATGACGTAAATAAAAACATGGAGCAGACTGATTATTGGGAGAATTAGTTGTTCATGACTATTGAAATATGAATAAAGGAAAAATACATCAAATTAAGAGCGCATCCTTTCTCAACACTGTACTTAGTTATATGGAGAGAAAGTGATGCAAGACACTATAAATACATATCTCGATGTGATCTCGATAGATAACAAAAATCACCAGTCCGCCGGACAGCAGCCACAACGGACACTTTAAAATCTTGAATTCATAACGTTATTGAAACTATGTTTGCCCGATGGATGCATTAACTAGGGTAAACCAGATAAAGTCGTGAAGGCTTCTTAGTGATTCTCACATAGGTAACAACCTTTGTCCCTGAAGAGGAAAACTTTTAACGTAATTACCCGAGTTTTAAATCATGTCTGTTCATACACGAGAGAATGACACGTAACGTTACCGAGTATTAACGTTACATCTGTGTAATTTAGCGGCACAAACGACAACGCTTTATACAACTAAGATATCTCACATAACAAATATCAACTTTCCCTGACGTAACCTACCACGTTAATAGGCCGAGAGTTAAATTAATGTTGAAATGAAGCACTGACAGTCAAAGCTGCAAACTTGCTAACTATTCGCGTGATGCTAATGCTAGCTGACGTTGGCCAGTTAGCTTACCATAGGATTTGCCTGCTATGCAATATGACATTTCGAGTTTTGGGAGGCCACGTTTCACTCGGGGCGCCAATTAAATGACTTTCGCTAACTAGTCAACTGCTTTTAAATATAGTAGTAAGTAGGTACGAAGTGACATAGTGGCGATATAATGCTAACGATGCAAAGTTATCAGAGCTTTTGTAAACTCCTCTCTGCTCCATTTAAAACTAGCTAGCTAGCTAGCTAGTTAGCTAAGCGCCGACGGGAGCGCTAAAGGAGATTATCTAGCTAACTCAGTGGCTAGCTTACTTTAACACTTACTGTGTACCGCTTTGGTGCTAACGTTACTCCTAACCAGCTAACGTTAGCCAACTTGGAGAAGGGGGGGCTACCATCGCGTCAGTTTGTTGGCTACTTTTAGTGTCTTCCCAAAATACTCAACCGTGACTTATCTACCTGACATGCATAAAACAACACGATACAGTTGGTTCAATACATGTCATAAAAACAAAACATCTTCCCACCAGTGTTTTGTTACAGTTTGGATACAAGATACACTCTTACCTGTAGCAGCCATCTTGAATTCTCTCAATCTGAAGTCGGATCTGTCAAGAACTTCGGGGAAAGCGGAAAACCTCCGAAATGCTCGGTCTTCATTGGTTAATTCTTGTAGCTTCGTCCTTTCATTTGACAACACCAACTGTTCTTGTAACGGACAGGAGTTCTCAATCAGTATAGTTGTGTAATGTAAACTAACTACATACATTTTTGCAGCAAAAAAGAACCAATATAAATAAGTTAATATATTTGAAACATACTTGCTTGTTATTTATACACTTGAGTATATATTTGCAAATCCTTTATGTTTGCTCATGTATGTAGAGAAGAACGTGTGTTTTTATTCTCCACTAAATACAAAATACCACTAGAACAATACAGGTCCTTAAAAACAACTTTTATTATTAAACAGTTGAACAGTTATAATACAGTCAGTGTAGTATGCATTAGTTTTAACAATGAGTTTGTCAGAAACTTTATTATTATTAAAAATGCTGTCACTAATGATGTATGTGATGCAGTCCAAACACCCATAATTGTTGACCATATCAAACAATTGACTTGAACTTCTATTCTTATTTGGTAGGTTACTTTAACAAAACCTCACTTCTTATTTATTAAACTCCACATTTTAAGACTGTTATCAGTCAAAAAAAAGAGCACTGTCTCTGTGCGGTTATGCTTTCTTAGGTCCTTTATTATCTTATTGCACACTGAGGAACCTCCTTTTCTTCGCTGTGTGTGTATACGCGTGGTGACGCCACTCGACATCTGCGGTGCTCTCGTTCTCAAGGGTGCCAAGTTTGATCATGTACACTAAACAAAAGAACAGATATAAATATTTAACACAGTCCAAAAGAAGTGGAACAGAACAGAGGAACTCCAGTGAAATAGGAAAATGCCCCTAAAACAGAAATCCTCATTCCACACTGGCTCTTTTTTTTCCTTATTCCTAAATCTTTAATCTCATCGCTCATCATAGCTTATAAACCGTGATGTTTTAACACATAAGACTTACAGTGCTTTCACAAAACGTGCTAGCCTCTTCCAGTGCAGAACACTGACATCAATTTCTCAGAGTTTAAAAACTCTAATGATGACATACTGGCTAAGAATCTTTCTTTTTACAGGAACATTTTTTTTTGACAATTTAAAAAGAAGTTGTCAGAGATCTTTGGTAGACAAACTATGTAATGCCAAACTGTTTCTAAACTGGTTCAAACATATCTTTGGCATCGCTGTACTGGAATTTCTTGTTATTTATCAGGCTGGCATATGCACCAATATTTATATATGTAACGAGTGATTTATACAGCACTAATATGTTGTATAATAATTACACAAAATCTGTGTTAGTAGTTATAATATGACATGTTAGCCCTCCAGAGAGTCAATATGTGGAAGGTTTGAGAGTTTCTGTATCCCTACGTGAACTTCCATGGGGTCCCCACTATAAAGGGGGTCTCCTGCCTTTACTTCTCCCCTTTTAGTTGTCGTACTCTAGGGGAGAGGTAAGCAATGGCATTGTGATTAGAGTAATGTCTGTTAAACTACATTCATGAGGTCAGTAGCTCGCTTAAATGTATTGTGTTGTACACAAATATATTGTGTCATTTAATTTGTGTAGGGGCTAAGTTACATGATCACAATTGATTGGAGGATTTTACTATTGACCTCTTTAGTCAGAATAAATGGAGATCGTTTCCAACGATACCTTCATCTTGGCCTTTTTGTTTTAAGTTTGTTGTAAGTTTATATTGGCTGATAATAACACAGCCCCTTCACCTAGAGCAGAGGATTCTGGAGGAAAAAAAATGGCGCAGTCTGGCAAAAAAAAAAAAAAAAAAAAAAAAAAAAAATATATATATATATATATATGATCAAAATGAGAGTTGTAGTGATTTTTGTCATGACATCCTTTGAGATGCAAGGCATACAGGGCTGTTTTTTTTCGTCTTGAACGCCGTCTAGACCGAAGACCAGAAGCAGAGGGACACAGAACAACTGAAAAGACTCTTCAACCACACACAGGTGTGATATATGTTGGGTCTTGTTAGCTAGCAAATTAGTCACAAATACATTCAAGAGCTCCCCCCTGCTTCTACCTCTGTACTGGAGGAATCTAGAAGGTGAAAAATGTCTTCATCTATCCATACTTACGTTTCATTTCAAACCTGGGTCCTACTTCTGTCAGCTCAATGTTCTTGTGGTCTGTTTTCTTGTAGGTGTGATGTCTGTAAAAAAAAATAAGAAAAGAGGATTATTACTATTCTTACTGTTCCAGTATCACTAGGTCCGTAGGGCATTTACATAGCGGGAGTTCTTTCTCACTGACCTGAAAGAGATGAAGTCCTCTTGGTTGGAAAATGTGATTACACGCCTACTGTCCTCTTTCGGCACTGGAAAAAGATACTTGAGGATATTCGATACCTGCGCAAACCAGAATTAATGAGCTGTATGCACAAACAAGTGGCGAAAGAAAATATCAATGGCATGCGTACAGTGCATGGTCCAGCACTTACCCTCTTGCCAAGCTGTGAGGTGAAGTTGTGAAAAATGAGGTGGGGGTAAGCCTCAGACATGGTGCCTATGTCTGGAACATCGTGCCTCATTACCACGTTGTAAAGTGTGAAATAAGCAGTGGGTCCAAATGGTAAGTGGCACACCACCAGGCCATCTGTTAATATACAGGGGGAAAAAAAATCAGATTCTCCACGTGCAGTTATTCCATAGTGACTGTAGCTGATACCAGGATGCACGTTGGCACACAATGACCACACTTATACCCTGATGTTTAGCAAGTGTTTTTACCGTTTACAATGGTCACCATCTTAGAGCTACGACTTAGTCTTTCATTTTGTCACCTATTTTTTACATTTATGGGGCTTTCAGACACAACATAACAACAGCACCACTACCCTACGAAACCCATTATTTCCAATGGCTTAGGTTGCACTGCAACAATTTGTTGCTGTATACAACAGTATATAAAGAAAGAAAGAAAAAGAAAAGATGTAAGTAAACAAGCGTACCTGGCTGTCCTCTTGTCTCATGCATGATGACCAGGTCCGTGACGTTGTTGGCTTTGCAGGCTCGCACCAATGCAGCAATCTCATGGTTCCCTCTGTTCATGCGCTGAGCTCCAGGGAACATCAGCTTCACTTCCTGTAACAAGTTCCGTACTGTTCATCAACTCTCCAGTGATTGATAAATAAGAACAGAGAACTAAGTTGGCTGAGGCTTTAGTAAAATTCAGAAGAAGAATAATGGGTTTATACGGAAAAAACAACATTGAATTTAAGCATTTAATAAGCAACATTAGCTCTTAGTGGCTAACAGTGAGGTTAGCCACCAATCATTAATGACTGGGAGCAGCCAAAAGCAGTGTGAGGGGAATGTGGGATTATCTGTCTGTGCTGGGATAACCTTCGGTCTAGCTAAGGCCCTAAACAAGAGCAAAAAACAAATGAATGGATCGTTATTGGATCGAATTAAGCATCATCATTCTTTCACGCCTGCCAATAAAAGTTACATGTACAAGTAAGATTATTTTTTTTACATTTGGGATTAAATGTACTATGACTGGATTTTACAGGCACAGAGGGTTTAGTGGAACCGATTTACCCCCAAGTGACCCTTCATTTTAATGCTGCAAATTTTACTCTTCACATTTGTTAAGTTGCTTGCTTAAATTTCACATTTTTATATGTGCAGTAGGAGTGTAGCGGTACACGTATATTTGTGCCGTGCCGTTCAGTACAGGACGTCCGGTTCGGTTCGAGTTGTGATCCAGATGAATATAATCTAGCTTTAACTGTGGACTTTACATTCATAACGTTTTGTGTTGTGATGCTCAGCCTACGACACGTTAGTGTATAAAGTAGATCTGCTCTTTCTGGGGGCGCCTGGTCGTGCACTTGGTAGAGCGGGTGCCATAAAGGCTTAGTCCTAACCACAGCGGGCCGGGTTCAAATCCGACCCATGACCGTTTGCTGCATCTCTCTCTCTCTCTCTCTCTCTCTCATACATTCATCTTTCTCAATTAAAATGATCAGAATAGAGTGAATGTTTTTTTGTTTTTTTTTAAGAAACATGTGCCTTTATGTGCATTTCTTGTGTTCATGAAACTAAATTATGGCCAGTTTGCCACAGGATTACAAGTTTACAATTACAAGTTAAATTTATTATAATTTAAAAGAAATGTAATGTCTTTTTTTTCCCCCCCCACTGTACCGAAACGTGAGTTTTGCGTGCATGTGCATCGCTACCAAATGACATTGTTGTTTTTAGGAAACATCTAACAACATCTTTAGAAAGTTGCAGTACAGGCGCAAAAACTGCAGCGTTATAAACATTTAACATCATCGCAACTACTAGAGTAGATTTCCAACCACACAGCATGGACAGTACATATGCATGCCATCACGGGGATCACAGTGAGAAGCTGTCTGCAGCTTCAGTTTCACTGCTTCGCTCGGAGACACTTAAACAATGAGCTGTGAGTGACACGTGGGCCATCGAGGAGCTTGGTTACGTCTGGCCTGCATCATACCAGCAACTTCCTGTTACTGGCCACCCTCACAACCTCAGGGTGAAGTCTGCTGTCCGTACAGAGAAAGTGACCTGACCTTGGCAAACATTTTGAGTCTGGAACTCGGGTCTCTGGATGTAGTGACCATGACTTTAGGATCTTCCACTCCGGCCCATTTATACTCATCATCCATGTGAGAGCTGACGCCTGCACGGTCAAAAGAATGAATGATGATTAAACAAGATAGAATAGAAGAATACTGTTGATAACAGGAGGAACATAATGACACTGACCTTCTGCTCCTTCATCGTCATACTCCAGTAGTTTCTGTAGCTGCAGGGCATCTTTGCGTACTTCAGTTGGAAGAAGACAATTTTCTGCAGAGAAAAAAAAGCTTATGTTAAACAAGGATTTGAGAGTGTTGACAACTTTCCATGCAAAATGCAGGAAAAATGGAATCTAATGAACATGCCATCCTACCATCAAGCGCTCCCTTCAGCTTCTGTTTTTTCTCCTCTATTGTTCGGAGCCGGTCCTCTTGGGCCTTCCTATACAGGTACTCCCTCCTCAGTCTCACCTCTCGACGAAGCTGGAAGTTACATCCACACCATTAGACCACATTATCACAAGAGATGCAGGCTTTTAATAAGGCCTAATGCTTTCTTTGGTAGGAAAATATGTACAGGGTCCTGGTGGAAGACTTTGTTGCATGGTTCCAGCCAACCAACTGCAGCTGAATTCATCCAAGACCAAGGAGATGCTGGTGGACGCTCCTACGTCTGGGCGACTCACGCAACCAGTCTCCATTGAGGCCGTTGATGTGGAGGTGGTCAGGACCATAGATTAAATAAAAGATGGATGTACCCTCTGTGACATCACTCACAGGTTTCTGAAGAACAGTTTTGCAGCTCACTGCTCCACTGTCGCCATCTTGCCAGTTATATATACACACACACACACACGAGTTACATAAAAATTCCCCCATGTACAGTTGTCATGAAGGAGGAAATTAGCTGTAGAGACCAAAAGTATTTTTGTACCAGGCTGTAAACATGTTTATTTCTGCTGTAAAGTTGGACATTTTAACATGGGAGTCACTGTTTGAGCCGGACTCTAGTGGTCATTAGAGGAACTGCAGTTTTTGACACTTCAGTGTTGGCTTCGGAGGTTGCTGCTCGGTCAGGACCTATAAGTACTTTAGGCTGCAGCTGGACGACAGATTAGACTGGTCAGAGAACATGGGCATGCTTTGGAGGAAGGGGCAGAGTTGGCTGCATGTCCATGGTTGCCATCCTTCTGTTGTGTGTTGTGAAGTGTTGACATGATGTGGCTGGACAAGCTGGTTCTGTGGTCGGTATGGAGTTGGACTATCTGATGATGGTGGCAGAGATAAAGACCCCGAGCAAACTGTTGTCTAGACGACAAGTCACCAACTGCAATCCAGGAGTATGTTCAGTGGCAGGTTGCTGTCACGGAGCTGCTCGACAGACAGACTCCTTTGTCCACAGAGCCATTATGCTCTTCAGAGGGTAGAGTGACATTAACTACTAGGTCTGATGCTTTGCTCTGTGTTTTTCCTATATCCATTTTCGTCCGTTAATCCAGGGTCGGGTCGTGGTGGCAGCAGGCTAAGCAGGGCACTCCCGCTCCTCCTGGGGAATCCCAAGGCGTTCCAAGACCAGATAGGATATGTAATCCCTCCAGTGAGTTCTGGGTCTACCCCGGGGTCTCCTCCCAGTTGAATGCAACCAGAAAACCTCCAAAAGAAGGCACCCCCTAAACCGATGCCCAAACCACCTCAACTGGCTCCTTTCGGGATGAAGGAGCAGCAGTTCTACTCTGAGCTCCTCACCCCATCTCTAAGGCTGAGCCCAGACACTCTATATTCTTCCTGTATATTACTGATATATTAACCCTTCTTATTATGAACCTACAGTATGTGGAAGTATTCATCTACTGTATCAGTAATCTCATATGTGCAGGACTTTAGTTTAAAGTTTTTAGTATGTTATGTCTGTGTAAAGTGCAGTTACTTTATACAAGCTGATTTTTAATTTTGGGAAAGGTTGAATTGTTTATATTTAATCTGGATCTATTTATATATTTATTTCACATTTTTAAGAAGTATCATTAAGTGACATTGTCAAAAAGCTGAATCCAATGTAAAATGATTTTCAAGACGACAGGTTTCATGTTGTAAACAACTGGAAGAATATTCAAAGCAGACAACAAACTTAACGTGACACGATTCCCTCAGTAAATTCTGGGTGTCGATCACAAAACGAGCTGTTGTTGTACACGAAGAAAATCGTGCTATCTGACAGTTAGATAATACATTGACAATAGATCTTTTCTCCAACTACAATCACCATTAACAAGTTGTGTCACGTTAACATCAATGAAGACATCAGACCAACATGTATAACCCTGACCAGTAGAAGGAGGCAGACTGCTGACGTGAATTTAAACGTAACGTTTTACGTCGTTATAGATTTCACACCAAAAGACATACAGAGAGCTCAAAGAGAGATTATCATCATTTCTAAAATCAATTTTTAACTTACCATGTTCTTTTGTTTAGCTAGTAGTCAGCAGGCAGGCACTACTCACATGGAGAGACCACACGTGTACAAGAGTTTCTTTCATTCGCTAACAGAGGAGCGAATCAGAGTGCGCCATACTCACTTCTTCTTCTTCTGATGTTGTTTGATGGCAGTTGGCAAACAGGTTTCAGGAGCATTACCGCCTCCCACTGAAATGGAACGTGGAGTTTGTTCTTCTTCTTCTTTGACGTTTATATGCGGTTGACAAACCAGCTTTTTGGTGCATTGCCGCCAACCACTGGACTGGAGTGTGAATCAGGAAATTATGCAGAAAAAGAAAAAAGCTACATTCTTTTAGCTAAACCAGTTTCGTTTATAAATTTGGGTATGTGTTTATATGTCACGGTATGTAAAATAATGTGACATATAAAGATATGTGATTTTTGCCAAATGTGTTGTGAAGTAAGAATTGAACATAATGCTCCATCTCTGCTGTGCCTTTAAAACTACAGATGGGGGACAAATTAAAGCAAAAACCCCTAATGAATGAGATGATATTCCTCCACACAGGGCAGGAGGGGTCACTGTCCAGCTACAGACCAACTAACCAATCAGTCCTTGAGTCCAAGTGACAATTTGGAGAGATTTCCTTGAGGAGTTCCTGCGATATTGTGTTCCGAAGGCCAAAACCGTGTTTTGTGAGTTCAATGCGACCTTCACCATTGAGCTATAATATTCACACAGAAGGAGAGAAGGACAGATGACCTAAAAAAGAGAATGGGCCATGACATGGTGCTGAAATGTTTTTCCAAAATCATGTTTTGTGGGTGAAATTCTTTCAAAAAGTGAGACATGAAATTCCCTTTATGAAGAAATAAGTTTGCATTTATTGGACAAACCAAACATAGGCAAACTCACACAGTGTAAAGATGGAACATGTCATGGGGTGAAAAATAAATGAAGGGTTTCATTCCAAAATGTCATACATCCATGTGGAAACAGTATCTGAAATACAATATCTATTATATACACTCAGTCGACAGTTTATTAGGAACACCTGGCTAACACTAATACAACAGTCTGCAATAAATTCTCCCTTGACGAAGGTTATAATGTTTAGTTTTTATTGAAACTGTGTTAAAGAGGTGCTGATTCAGCTGTATGATTATGATATGATATGTATCATTTAGTTTGTGGTGCTGTTGAAAAGAGGAGTTTCTGTGATTTACCCTAAAATCACAGAAACACTTGTCAACATAGCACAATACAATTCAGCGGTTAAAATGAGTCAACACCTCTGTAACAGTTTCAACAAACACTGAGCATTTTAACCTTCATGAAGGATGATTTATTGCAGGACTGTTGGATTACTCTGCATTAGTTTCAGCCAGGTGCACCAATAAACTGTATAAGTGACTGTACTTGTGCATATAATTTCCCTACTGGAGCTTTGTTTCCACATGGTGTATACTGTATATCATCTTGGAACACAGCTCTTCAAATATATCTATTTATATATATACTTTATACATTCTCTTTTTACTGTACATTTAAGTCTCATGCTTTGCTTTGAAACTGCTTTCAGCATTTATCCTCAATCACATGACAGAAGACAAAAAAACAGCATACAGTATTCAGGATCAATGCTGCATAGTTTCAACTTTGGAATATCAAACATAATGTCTTTGTAAACCAACAGTGTAACCGTATGTATGGGAAATGGAAAATGTATGAAACCTGTCACTTGTCAAAACATGTCTAAAAATACACATTACTTATCTTAGATGCAAGAATGCTTCACTTATTTGAAACATTTTGATGATGCATTTTATGGAAGATACTATATGTCATTTCTGTCTATCATGAGCAGGCAATTTGAGGCATTGGACAAAAGAAATGAAGGTAAAAGTTTAGCAGGACATATCACCACGTACATTTCCTTAAAAGCAGTGGAATTAAACCGTTTGGAGAATGTATTACAGGAGAAAGTTCACGAATGTGAACAACAAAAAGCCATAAAAAGCTGCATGATGTTGTTTGACTGCTAAGGACAGTTTCAGGACAAATCGCAAACAAAAACTCTGACACAAAACAAAACAAAAAAACAAAACAGAAGCAATAAATAACACAAGAATAAAACAAAGAGAAATTTTTGGAAATGTTGCACGAACAGATCATTTTCAACATAATTCCATCATACTCCTTTATGATGTTTTGCTGTCCAAAAAAAAAAAAAAAAAAAAGCCAAACAAATGTACTGACTCAGTGCAACCTTACAACAGGCTTTAAGGATGACATATTCTGTTTAACCCAACTGAGCTACTAAACTGTTGACATTAAGAACACTTAATATAATGGTTCATGAGGATAGCGGCACGTGATTCCCTTGTAGTAACCTCCATTAAGGCAATTGCAGAAAACATGAGGAGAATTTGTACATAGCCTATTGCATGTGGCAGAGAAAGGAAGGCCAGGAAAAGTGAAGTGAACGGGGAGAGAAGATAGTTTGTTTCAGCCATTTTGACCAGTGGATGATATTATAAAATTGAAAGTGTTGCTTAGTGTCTGTTGTTAGTTTCCCACCAAGACTACATCCAGTATAAGCCAGCACCCGACAGCACCAACAACAAATGTTTCTGTATGTAAACACAGCTTTAGGATTCAAAAATGAACCTGGAGCAATACATGGTCTCACTGGGCAGCGAGGGCAGGCTGATCATTTTCCAGGACACTTTCCATGACACACGGCTGGTGAGTCAGATGATGATCACTCTCTAGACTAGCAAGTTCCTCTCTGTGGAAGTCGCCTTTACATGCGTGTTAAGCTGTGGCTCTGTAATTAGAGTAGAAAACCATAGGACTAACCTGATCCCTCTCTCTTTTGAATCACATCGACCTTTCTATTAACGCAACAATTATAGTCGTGCAGAAAAAGGTGATGCTGACGTTAGCTTTTGATTTGGCAGTTAAGGGGAAAGTTATGGAAAACTTAAATGACAATATTAACAACAATAAAAAAATTATATTAACAATACAATATAGACACCGTTAGAAGAAGATGCCGTTCTATTCTGATCCACTGTTGCTGTGAAGGGGACTTAGACATTCTAGTTAAAGCAGTTTAAAAGCAGATTTGGGAAACCGTTTTATGAAAACTAGGAAACCAGACAACAGGCAAATTCTTTCTTAAAAACCACCACATTTCCACTTTATTCTACTTGTGAAAACACAAGAAATTGTGATTTCAGAACTTTTTCTCTATCCAGACCACAAACCGAGTTTAGATTTTAGATTTACTGAGAGATTTTAAAGATAGTTTAAAATACAGTTTCACATTTGTGAAAGCCAGGTGCACCAATAGTACACAAAGAAAATCTTTAGGTTTTCAATATACAAATAAAAAGTTTGACAAACCTGAAAGTGGACATTTAAACAGTTTTTAGGCGTTAAGTAGGATGTTTAAGGCCCCTTCACAACATTCAGTAGTATAAAGTAGTGTTACTTCCCCGTCACTGCCAAATTGGAATTAAACCTAAAAGTTAAAGTTTCTCTCTGATACTCAGTTTCACACATTACAGACTCAGAGGTTAAGCCACAATACATATTAATAATTAGAGTTAGAATTAGAAAAGATGCACAAACACACACAGCTCCCATTCATTAAAGGTTAATACCAGTTTATTTCAACTTGGTCTAATTCCCATAAATGTGAGTTTGTAGCTCATGGCTAATACTAACTTTGCACTCCATTGTTCAGATACGGGGAAAACAGTGTATATTGGTGCAACCAGCACAAGCATCCTACAGCTTTCCAAATAAACATGTTTTCACATGAATCATTTTAAACATTTGTCTCTCAGTCAGACCCAAAGTAAACACAGCTGCTAGTAAGTCATTAAACACAGCTGCTAGTAACAGTCATTATTGGCCAACTTATCACATCCAGGGCAACTTGCAGGCTGACCTAACCCCCCTGCATATTCTGCCGCACCGCCAGTTTTTTTTTTTTTACGTGTGAGAGGTTGACTTTCACTGCTGTTATACAGTCTTCTAAGGAAACTCATAAAACTAAATTCAATAAAGAATTGTGCTGTGGAGGATTATGAGGACGAGTCATTTCCCTGCGGTGGTCGACTGCATTTATCCAAACCAGAGTAAACAGACGATGAGCTGAAACAAACAGGCAGGACCATCCAGAAAAACAACCCTCTGCTGCAGAATCAAGACTTCTCAGATATCTCCACCGATGATAGGAATTCCAGCAGTGCGACTACAAGGAATGGTTTTGCAGCGCTTATCAACATTGTCCTCCTGAAGACTTATTTCATCTTCCCAAAACTGACAGAAGATAGAGGCCGACTGGTCAAACGCTCAGCTGCCCAGATATGAAATTAAACAACACAACATGTAATATGCTGTGTGAGGGTTTACAACATGTGTCTCCACCAGCAAACACTAGCTTTTGGTTATATTCCTGGATCCACTGTAAAGAAATATTCATAAATAGAATGATTAGGTCATCCAGCAAGTGCCCCTCCATGTAGATCCATATAGGTTCCCCATAATGGATGATCCCAGCGTCTACATTCTGTGTATACATTTAGACTCGGAGCCTGGTTGTCCCAATATAAACTCTGTTTTGCCTCAATCCCCTGAAGGTCATCCATGATGAGGTGACGAGTGCAAAGTTAACATGACCCATAGACCCACAATAACCACATTTATGAGAAATACACCAAGTTGAAATAAGTTGGAGTTATCCTTTAAGTACCATCTCTCAGTATCAATGCGCAACATACAGACACTGTTCAAATCACAAACAAATCAAGCTAGCAAGCCTATCATCCTCACCAAATACAAGTGCAAGTTAGTTAGAAATGTTGGCGGACCTGTCAACAAACAGTCAGTCAAAAGAGGGAGTGCTATGCATGGTTGTCAATTTTTTAAATCACTACTTCCAAGGGAAGACTTGCTAGCTACAGCTGCTACTTACAGCTTCTGCCAGGATTGCTTTTGAGTAGAAGAGACAGAGTTTGGTGACTTTACTGGACAATTATTTCTTCGCAAGGTGGTCATACTGTACAGATGTCATTTATACTGAGGTTGAGATCCACAAACAAGCCGAGTATGATCCCCTGCAGATGCAGTGCGGCCGACCCAACAGCATTCTGTGCATTTACATTTTGGAATACTGCGTCAACATACTGCGTTTTTCCGTATCCAGACGGGATATTCATTATAATGCCAGTTTTTAAGACAGTCAAATTCATAACTCAGTCCTTATTTGCAGTTTGTAAAAACTTCCAAATGATAATGATTTTTTCTCAAATTACTATTTATGATGAGAAGGACTGACCAAAATCAGGATAAACACAGCCTAATGATAACCCCTGTAGTGTGTGATTGGCTATAGCAACAATTTAAAAAGTGATCACAGAGATTGTTGGAGGTGACAAAAATTTGTCTTCTTGACTTTGCTGCCACCTTTTAGGCTTAAAACATGGTTTTCCAAGAGCTCGGATACTGTTTTTCAAAAAGCTACATTGTTGGATAAAAACAGTGTGGACAAAAAGCAGAAAGAGACAAAAAGATGCATTTTAAAATTAAGCCAGTTTAGTGTGGACATACTCCAAGAGTAAGAAGAAGGGTAAGCCATTTCCTTTGTTGCTGAATGGCAACATTCCTAATTTACTCACTCTGAATTTTTCACTGTTCATAATTAGAGACAAAAGAATAAATCTGGACAAGGATCTGTCTGAAACCATTTCAGCCGAAATGAGAGAAGAGAAAAATGATCTACACTATGGAGTCTCCAAAGAGTCAGTCGTCACTGTGAGCATGCTCTCAATTATTACACGAACCACACAAACATTCAGACAAAATAATAACCCTATTTACAGCAGTTGATTTGGAGTGGATCACTTACAGAGTGTATCAAATCAAAGAAAATATTCAGCCAACATATCAAAGTACAAAGAGCCAATCTGTGGCTACACCAATCAAATTTTATGTCATAGCTCACTACAGAACATGAGGGTGTCCCTGCCTTTTCTTACTGTTTGGAGCGGAGGTGACAGCAGTAGTGCAGATGGGGAAATCAAACAGAAGGAACATACAGGTACCAGAGTCCTTGGTTATTTTACCTGGGTGTCGTCAGTAGCCTTGCGTATTGCGTATGGCTTGGAGATGCTGCTTTATGCACATACAAGTCAAGGATCCAGGAGTTTTTGAATGACCATGTGCCTTTCTGTTGATCAGTGGCTCCATTTCCTAATAAAACAGAGGCCTTTATAGTTCTTCATAATCACCGTCATCTCTTTTGATCAAACCTGCTCCTCCGCCCAGAAAGTCCTCCAGTTCATCCACATCTGTTTTCTTGGTCCGGGATTTCTTTTTCTTTTTGTCGTCTCCTTCAGCAACTTCGTCTTTTTCCTTTTTCTTGTGTTTGTGTTTCTTCTTACTTTTGTCATCCTCCTGACAGCGGAAGGACAGAAGTTATTACTAACCTTTAAACACATTACTACATATAGTATGTAATATGATGAAGAACAACAACTACTTCTTTACCTCTTTGCCTTTCTTCTTCTTTTTCTTCTTCTCTTTAGAGGAATGTTTGCTTTCTTTCTCTGAAAGAGGAGCAGATACATACAGTAACCATGGTGATGTATAACTGAAGAGGTCAATAGTGGATTTAGTTAAATATGTTAAAGTCTAGTCTTTTTATGAGTCAAAAAATTAAAACAAACAAAATGAATCGTTCAGAGGAAAAAAAACAGACTTTTCAACCATTTGATGAAAACACCAAAAGAGCAACTTTATACCCTTTTTTTTTGCTTCAAAACTCCAATGATTCAAAACAAACGAGAATTACCACCTCGTGGCTGTATCCCTCCACCAACCAGTCAAGTTGCAGGAAATATGGTCACAATCTCCTCTTCCTGAGCTACAGCATTGAATAATGGCCAGAAGTGTTTTTGCAGAAAATGATGATGTTACAGTGAAGTTGTCCTTTTACCATTTGGATATAAAATATCATCACTTCATTTTATCCTTATAGACATTTGCGTTTCTGATATATCACATTCACGAGAATGGGATGGACAACCCGAAAACAATATGCCTCTGGCTATGACTGTCGCTGGTGCAGAGGCATAAATATATTCCAAAAAATGCACCAACACCCAGGCATCACAAATGTAGTCGGTAACTATATATGCAACGATTGTTGTATTTCTTCTTCTTTGTTTTTTGGTCTACAGAGAATTGTTCTGACTTTTTTGGGGGGGGAAGGCTGCGAGCACAACATATGAAGAAAAAAAACACTCACATATTACAACCCTTATCATCTACAACACTGAATCAATTCACAAATTATAAACATTATGTTGATGGAATAAAAAAGGTAGAACTCAAACAAAAGTGATGCAGGTACAGCTTTCACACACTAGAGTTATCTGCTGTAGAGTTCATCTTCATAGAAGCTAAGTGTTGTTTATATATTTATGTGTTGTTTTTTAACTTCATATTTTATGAATATTTTGTCGTCATCACCTGGATTGAATTGGAGCATTGAACGAGCTGATCAACCACTACTTTACTTGCAGCCAACTCTGATCAGATGAAGGAAATAACTCAGTCCATATCCTACTTTATTTCAGAAGATCTGCAGCTGTACAGCGTGGTAGATAATGATGGATTCACCTGGTGCTAGCGCTGCGACAGATAAGCTATTCCCCACTGGTAAAGACAGAACATAATTAACAGCACAGTGCGCTACCCAGGCAGAACCAACAACTTTGGTATCTGCACAAGTCATTCCTCTAGTGGTCATGGTGAGTACATTATATTTTAATTCATTCTGAGTCAGGAAAAAGAGCAACTTCTTTAAATAACAAGCTGTGTACTGCATCCTTTTTTTCCTGTCTGATCGGTTACCTGATGTACTGCCCACTTTTCTATTTGTTCAATAAAGAATCAATTCTGAATCAATAATCATGGCACCAAGAATTGGAATCACATCAATTCATGTGTTTCCCTCATCAGAACAACAGCAACAGCTCCTTTCATGGATACTAGTATGAAATTGCAAAATGTGAATTGAGCCTGAATTGATAATTACAGTTAGACAAACACATCAACAGACACATCAACAGACACTTCATGACTTACCTTCCTGCTCCTCACTGCTGTCCTTGGCTGTGGGAGCCTCTTCTTGGATGCCGAGGCCAAACAGGTCAGTGTCGTCCTTTTGTTTGAAGGAAATCACAGTGGGCTTCATAGGTTCTGGCACTTTGGCTAACTGCATGTCATCGTCAGAGAGATCAGACAGAAGCTCGTCCCTAACTGGAAATGTATCCTAGAAAGAATGGGGCAGCCAAAAATAAACTTGTCACAAGAAAATAAAGAGAAAAATAAAGGCTTCTGAGATGGCAGTATAACAGAAGTGCATTACACTGTCTT
Organism: Seriola lalandi dorsalis; assembly: GCF_002814215.2. NCBI lineage: Eukaryota > Metazoa > Chordata > Actinopteri > Carangiformes > Carangidae > Seriola > Seriola lalandi. The sequence continues at coordinate 2,896,520 of NW_019525658.1, forward strand.
TACTAATATGAGCCACTATGTCAGTATTCTGCCTGATTTTTATCATGCTGAGCATTTGACTGAATGACTGATTCAATGCCTGATTCAAAACCAACACACAAGTTAACAGTCCAGGCTTTCAGCAGTAAAGAGAGCTGTGAACTCAGTTAACCTCAGACTAAATCTGCCGTGATGGTGAATGGGTTCGACTTTACCTTTGCTATTTTTGGTGTGTCTGAAGCTTCCGACTCAAAGTCGGGGTCATCCATGACAAAAGAGAGCATTTGCTGGGCGACAGGGGCCTCGGGGTCGGTATCAGAGTCCTCAGTTTTGGGTGTGTTTCCCTTCTTCTTGCCTTGTTGCAGGGCTGGCTGTTCAACTGCTGGAATTAAAGTGAGGGAGATGGGCGCTGTGGTCTGGCTTCTGGTTTCTGGAGCTTTAGACGCCACCTTTGGTTTTGTGATATGCACCACAGGCCTGAAACAGGGAGATAATTAATTACCTTAAATATATTAGTATTTTAATTGATATATATATTACATTCATTTTTACATTTCTTCCTTATGTATTAACGTTACTCACTTATGAACTTCTGCTTCAAAATTTTTTTTATCAATATAATCTACCGTTTTTCTGCAGCAGTGTACACAAAGTTTCTAAAAATCCCACAGACCACTGGAAGTCAGCAACTGTCATGGTTACATTGGCCTTTACAGCTTGAATATGTAAATCATCTAGTCACGACACAGCACTGTATGTGGGAGATCTACATGAGTCACAGCTCAGGCTATGTCTATACACTGCTCTCAACTTGAGTGTAGTGTAAATTGTGATTGGGAATCTGGATAGTATGGGAACAATCTGGTCACAATGGAAAGAAATCGAAGGAAAGAAAGTTGCCTTCAGATGGAAGTCATGAGTTTGTTTTTTTGACATGAGAAGTTGAGAGAATTGTTTGAATGAAGTTGAGATAAAACACTACAATGCAACTGATAACAAAACAGGATGTAACAATTTTGTGTTTGGTGTATTTCAACATCAACAAGAAAAGAGAATAAGACTGGGATGGAAATAGCTGCTATCACTTCATAAACAGTATATGTTGCACTTCAGTGTCTAGCCTAATAAACAATTGAGTAATCGGGCACACTGCAGATTACTTGGCCTTAGTAAAATAAAATATGGTTAATTGGTAGGGTTACCAATCCAAAATATGCTAAAAGCCAAAATAGGATCTATTCCACCCTTGATATTGGCAGCAGAGTTAATCTGCTTTAAAATGAGGAACGTGGAGCATCCTGTGAAGTTCTACGGTAGCATAGGTTTCACAAATAAGGAGATACTTCATCTTTTGGCTCATTAGCAGCAGCATCATCATCATCATCAGATCATGACATTGAAAACATTGTGAAGAAACTGAGTCTGTTCTATAGTTAGACAAACAAACAGCAGCTGCCAGAAGCAGCTCAGGATGACACTGACTGTCCTTTCACCATTTTATTGGTTGTTTGTAATATTCCTAAAAAATATTGTTCTCAATTCTAGTAATATTATGACTTTATTCCCAAAATTTCTGTTTCCTTTTTTTCCTCATTGTGGTCCTAATACTGTAATATGTGGCCTCACCTGATTCAGTATGCAACCCAACTCTTGGTCCAGACCAGGCTTTGACTACTGCAATGCCCTTCTGACCAGCCTCCCTTCACACACAGTGAAACCCTTACAGATGAACCAAAGTCAGTCAGAGCAGGGGCATCCCACTCTACCTTAAAGAATCTCTTGAACACTCATCTCTAACATTTACATTCACTCATTTGGGAGATGCTTTTATCCAAAACGACTTACAAGTGAGAGCACCTCCTCTACCTCTAAGAACCTACCAAGTCTAACTAGCTCTTACTATGAATGCTCACTGTACTTCTTCACCTGATCTCCTTGCACTTAATGCAACCTAATGTGCGTATGCACACAATTGATAATTACACTCAGTTGGCGGTTTATTAGGAAAACCCTTCTAAAACTAATGCAGTCTAATACAACAGTTCTGCAATAAATCCTCCCATCGTGTAGTTTTTCATTTCAGTTCTGTGGTTCTGTTATCTAGACCACCTTCATTGATGGGGTAGGCAAATTAATAGTAACACTTGATATATAAGACTTACGCTTTCAGCTCAGGTTCACTGTCCAAGTCTTGGTCCTGTGTGATAGTGTGGGCTGCTGGTACTCCTTCCTCCTCGTCACTAGTTAGAGTGATATCTTTACTGGGGGGCAGGGTCTTAGGTTGGGGAAGGCTGGGCTTAGTGTCATCAGGATCGAGCTCATCCTGGAAGCCAGACACCATGGGGTTTCCTCTGTCTTCGCCATCACTGGAACAGAGAAATAACTTTTACTCATGGAGAGAGGGTCTACTTCTGTGGGCTATTATGCAATGCAGCTGAAACTAGAATCTCCATGACATGTACAAATGCATATGTCTAAATTCTCAAAAGTAAATATAACCTATATATCATGACATATCAAAGAAAAGTAAAAAGTTTAAATTTCAAAAATTCATGCAGACATCTCACCTGTCACTGTCCACAGCTGGAGCATGTGCAGGTTGCGGCACCTTGGTCTTTGTGGGCAGGCTGTCCTCCAGGAAACTCTTGTCCAGTCCCTCATCTGGCACAAAATCATCCACACTCTGAACCTTAGCAGGACACACTGGTGCAGTAGGGTCCTCTGAGGAGAACAATGAGCCAAAATGTATTTGAGAATAATGAAAAAACTCAACTTCATTCAAATCTTCACTGTAATGTTAAAAAACTCCCATCACATTTCCCCATGTTTCAAAACAATTTTAAAAATCAACACAAAAAGAAGCTTTGGACAAAAACAGGTGTGAGGTGTTGGATGAGGTCAGCAAAAGGTAGTTGAGAGGGTCTACAAAAACCTGGAGGAAGCAGGAACAGCGTCTGTGGCAGAACAACACCAGGGAGGTCTGGAGAGGTACGAGGACCATCACTGATGGGTGGTCAAGGCCTTCACCCCCCCCCCAGCTGTGTGTCATACTCCAGCGCCTCTTTAACCTCAGTTTACATCTGGATAGGGTTCCTGTGTCCATTGGTTCCACTACCGAAGATGGCCCTCTCCAGTGTTGTCCTCACACAGGACAGGCCAGGAGGCGCAGTCAGAATCATTGCTTTGTGATGCGTCCTGCATCTTTAACACTGTTCAGCCTGCCCTCCTGCTGGGCAAGAAGATGATTGCCATGCAGGTTGACGCTGCTCTGGTGTCCTGGATCATGGACTACTTCAGAGGACATCATCAGCATATGTGCCTTCAGTGCTATGTGTCAGACACAGTGGTGAGCAGTACTGGAGCTCCACAGGGGACTGTCCTATCCCCTTTTCTTTTAACCCTGGACACCTCAGACTTCAGGTCCGACACCTGGAGTCACCCTCTACACAGTGCTCTGGTTAATCAGAGGAGCACATTGAGCCAGAGACTGAATGACTAAGTGCTCCACTGAATGCAACAGGAAGTCCTTCCTTCCGGTGGCATTCATTCATACAATTTCCCCTCTTTCTGCACATCTCCATCAGTACTGTTGAGCTACTTTATCTAATCCATACTGTGATTCTACCTCACACAGTTACTACCTGAGCGTAGGTTTTTTGATTCTGAGATTCTGATTTTATATTCTACTCCTCTAATATCAAACCTCTCTCCTGTCTAACCTGGGCCAGATGTTCAATAAAAAGGTTAAAGAGAGTCCTCCTCCTTTCCCTTCATAAAACTTTAAGATTAAAGAGACATTAGCCATTAGTTTTAATCATAGCAGTTGGGGATAGGTAGTGTCTTTATACGTTGTATAAATCCTTTACCAAACCAAAACATTTCCATCCAACAGAAAACAAAAGCCTAAGCATCTGTGCCAGGAAACTTTGAACAAATGTCTTCCTTATTAATATGTTCGACAATGTGGAGGGCTCACTGTATGTTGTTCCGTATTAAACCTATTGATTGTGATGTATCAAGATGAATCAATTGTCGTGCGTCATCTTAAACCTTTGGTCATCAAACAGCCATTTTTTCTAAAAGATACCAAAGACCGTTTGAAGCAGTTAAATGAATATCAGATAGAAATTAAACATTTTTTTGACCAGTCTGGATGTAGAATTAGAGGCCATTGCCAGAGCTTTGTCAAATCTTTATCATATCCCCCAAAGTCATCCCTAAATGATTTGCTCAATTTTGTTCTAACCACAGATTAGGTCAGCTTTGAAGATCGATTTTATTTGCAAGCTATGGGAGCAGCAGTTGCTGTAATGTAGTTGTGGGTGACTGGGAATCAGACTTCTTACACAGCAATACTAATCCCTTTCAATCTCAAGTGACTTCTCCTATTGACTGATGGTACTAAATATTTGGTATTTGTCAATTATTACAACAGCAGTTTCCTTAAATTCTTTACTGATTTGCTGGTCAACTATTTTTTTGCTTAAGTACAGTAAAGAGGACACTCACCTGGTGCAGAAACAGGAGCATCAGCAGCAGGTGATGAACCAAACCAGCGGGAGATGAAGCTGCGTTTCTGGGGGGCCAAGGCTCCAGATGCAGCTGAGGACTGTTGGTGCTCAGGAGACTGGGCTGATGGCTTTGACTCAACAGTAGGTGAAGCTGCCCCGCTAACCGCTGCTGAGGGAGGTGGAGGGGAGGACGCAGACACAGATGGTGACTGCGGGATCATCTGAGAGAGGATGGGAGGCTGAGGGGTGCTGGGGCTGGAGCTGCCTGTGGAGGCCCCACTGGGAGGGACGATGGGGGATTGAGAGCCTGAGGAGGAACCGTTAGCTGGACCAGGAGAGCCATAGCTCTTACTGCGAGACTCCAAGTTCTCCAGGAAACTGCAGAAATCACAAGAGATAAAATGAATAAACTGTGATTCACTTCCAAAAATATCTGAGGCTAGGAATACAGTGCACCGTTGTAGAGTATAAATGCCACCCATTCTTGATTTAGTAAATTCCACATGATCATTTCAATTGTCTTGACAATGTTTAGACATTGTCCTGTGATAGGTACTTTTTTGAGTGATAAACTAACAGCTTTATTCTGGGATAAAAATAAATACACAGCGTGTGTAAAACAACTTCACAAATGTGTTTGTCAAGAGGAACACATTGTCGTTGATAGCAATTTGCAGTAACTTGTGATGGAAGTTGTCTTTGTTGGTTAAATTACTTTACAGATTCAGTGCTGACTGCCCTGACAAATGTCGATCTGTACTTTTTGGCTGGACCACAACATGTTTACAGATGCAGTGTTGCCAACTTGGTGCATTTGTTGCTAGATTTAGAGACTTTTTTTCAAACAAGACTGGGTATAAAGCTAGTATATGACTGGACTGTGAATGAACCAACTGTCTGCTTCGGGCTACACCTCGTTACGAGCAGTCACCCAGCCGCTCAGAAGCTGCTGGGAAGTCGAGTGGCGCTTCCAGTTCACTGAGCCTCGCCTTCATTACGGTAAATAAACTGAATCCATTACATGTATCATTATTAAAGGTGGCAGAGGAATAACTAAACATAACACCAGGGTTTCCCACACATTGACTTTACTTGGGCAGGCTACCCTGGTATATAACAGCAGCACAAGTATATTGCTGACTCATTTTGACATTTTCAAAACGACACCATCCGTGATTGATTAAATATTCTCTACTCTCTCCCCTGTACTGTTTCGTTCTGCTGACACACAAAGACCAACAGAAAGAAAGAGGGAAAGAAGGAGACGCATGGTATTACATTAGAAGACGCAGACACGGTGGATATTGAACGGAGAACTCAGTTCTCAGGCCCAGTCGGTGGTTACAAATACATCCTCACTTTCACACACTGACCATATACAGTTCAGCCATATACCAGGTTTTGATCTTGAGTCTGAAATACTGGCAGTACCTCTATCCACTATCACCTGTAAATGTTTGAATTGTTTCTTCTGACAATTTACAGCCAAACTTAGCTGAGAGTCAAGAGCAATAACTGCACCAATGCATTCTTGAGAAAGAAGCTGAAGGAAATGTATCCATTAGCAGCCAGTCTATAGTGTGTTCCCAGCAGTAACGAGCCCGAGTGGACATATGCAAAGGTGTTCACCAGAAATGAACACAATTCATAATCTGGTGTGCACTGCAAATTTGTGGAAGGTAAAGCTTTTTCTCATGTCACTCTAGGGGCTCTGTGTAGCAGTATGCATGCAGAGAAGAAAAAAAAAACATAGGTACATCTCATAGTTTTGATCTTCAGTCTCCTGCTGGACACAGAGCTCCTCCAGGGTGGCATCCATGTCGAGCTGGTTGGTCTCCAGCTGCCTCAGGAGGGTCTCTCTCTGCATACAAAGTAGTAATCACAAAAGCACATTAATTTAAACCAGCACAGCCTGGAAAAACTAGGTAAAAACAAAATGTTTATGAAGCAAATGAAAAAAACCTGTAGCTGCAAGAAGGGGATGTTGAAGAATCTGTGCAGATATTTCAAGCCAAACCCATTCTTCATAGAAGACTCAGCATAGTGGATGTAAGATGATCCCATTGGTCTGTAAAACACAAGTAACTTGAGTTAAAGCAAGATCATTAATTGTTATAAGAGTGGTTTCAAGGTTAAAATGGTTGACATGTTGGAGCTGCACTAATTAAGCAGAACAAGCTTTAAAAACGACATCTGACTGACATATTATCACCTTAAGTTGTTAAAGAAAACTCAGAGCAACACTATTAATTCATTTGGAGTCATGTTTGTGTCCGCCTGATGATGAATAGTTCCTCTCTTTAAAGCTCTGTTTTTGATCTCCACTAAGTCCTGGGGGAATTATCTGGCTCTTTCGCTGCTAAAGGTCCACTGAGGTCACCAGCCTAACTTTGTCTGTTAGGTTTTTAGTGCTGAGCAGGTAGTCTACCGTCGGGTTATCAGAGCCTTTTTTGCTGAAAATATCTGCCTACTATGTCTGTAGACAAGATTAAACACAGTAGAGATTACAGCCCAGAAGTCAGTAATGACCTAAAATAAGCTTTAAAAGTACTGTAAAGCTGAGAAGAGCCACACTGATGAGGCAAAACGTAATGACCAGCATGGACCCTCAGAACAGTCTGCAGCTATGAATCCCCAGAGGGAGCAGGGTCTGAAGAATTTTGTGCTGGGAAACTTTCCTCTAGTACGTATCATTTTGTGACTATGTTAGCTACAGTTAATACCATCCCATACCAAAATTGCACTAGCAACCTGATGGCACATCTCGGATATATGCACCCATATGATCGCCAATACAAGTAGTTATGTATCTTGTTGTGGACGTAATGTGCAAAAATAGATATTCAAATGATTCAAGCCTATGTGTTTTTTTGAGGAGTAATCAAATGTCATTTTTGGCCAATTTTTACAGCAGCTACATAACTGCACCAAATCAAGGACCCAAATCTCTTACTCAGATCACAATCTATTACAACATTTCTAACTTTTTATTTATTACAACAACTATAGTGACTGTTTGAGGCTACTGTTTAAGGAGTGGACATTTGTGTGGTCAGGCAGCAGGGACTTTCTGGCCTTTTACAGAGCCAAGCAGGTATCTGGCTATCTATGTTTCTAATCTGGGGAAACAAATTATTAATCTATAATATGATCTGGAACATGCTATTGATTTGTTGTACAAAGAATTAGTATCAGAAAGAATGTTGAGTGGGAACAATCAAACTATTGATTGACCTTATACACTTAACCTATTAATTCGAAGTTCCTCTCCAGACATGTTTTAAACTCTGTAAAAATCCTCTGCTGTGCTTAATATTTTGTTTAACATGGTTTTCACACATAGAAAATGAGAAAAAAGGGAAACTGGGGCTGGAAGCTCATCTACACTTCCTAAATTCTAAATCAATTCTAAAGAAATTCTAAATCAGGCCTTTCTGGTGAAAGAGCAGTGAGCATCAAGATGGTTAGAGGATGTGACATCACAGAGACTCAGCCACATGTTCGAGCCTCAGTCAGACCCAGACTCAGATGAGGAGTCTGAGACCAGAATCAGAGACGAGCAGACGGATCAGAGCGGTTAGCGTAGTTAGCATCTTTTATTTGTTTGTGTTGTTTGTTAGCTTGTAACTGTGTTAGTGGTTGTGTTATGCTAACTCTCTCTCTCTCTGTACTGACAAGGTTTCAGGTTTTTTTTTTAGTCCCGCCCCCTGTCCCCACAAGTTGACACTGGTTCCTTAGGTTTGTGACATATGAAACCTTGTCTGTCTGAATCTGTTTTCATGAGACTGTGATTGGTTCACTGCAGTTCAAGGTGGAAACACTCAGTCATGGTGCTGATGATTATTTCGCTCATCATGTCTTGTATTATAGTAAAAACATCATTTGGATGTTTACAAGGTTAAAAACTTGATTTAAGTAGGTTGAGAACACTTACTCACAGAATGTCAGCTGCATTTTTTTTTTGAAGATAGGGTTGGAAAAATGTGTGTGCACTTTCTGTTTTCCTAGATTGTGTTACTCTTCCATCTCTCACACGTTAGTTTTTCTTTTCTGCCACCTCTGTCTGTCAATACTTCATCACACAATGCAGTCTTGTTATTTGCAGATGCAGCCTATAGGGAAAACTATGCAGCCTTAATAATATATAGATAATTTTCAAATTCATTGTCCATTTTTAAATCAGATTCCACAGCTGTTGCACGTCTGAGAAATGATGTACTTATTATGTACTATACAACTTCAACATGAATTATCGGAGTGAGTGTTTTTGTTTCCATCTCTAACATCTGACCATTTAGTTGCATGCTAATATCTACCTGTTCAGTCCAGCAATCAGGTCCCTTATATCATCAGGAAGGATGACACGATGCTCGCCCATGTCCCTGTGGTTACCCAACACACACACCGGCACATGGGTGGGTACTTTGGGCAGTTCCCTCAGGATGTAGTTAAATGTCCTGCAATTGACAATATCACAGCATAGATTTGTGGGTGGGTGAAGAAAGCATACTTCAGTCCTGTCACTGGTTTCGGCCCTTTATCCGTTTGTTTCTATGCTTACATATACAGTACTTTAATACAGCTGAATTCACAATAAAGCAGTTTTCATTTACATGTTTTTCAGTTGCTGTTGTTTCGGAACAGAACAAGTATGAAATAGTGGATACTGAATAAAATAAATACTGGAACACAGCGCATTATTGGTGTTTCTGTTGTTTCTAGCTAATCAGATCTGCGATGACTTCTCTCTCTCTGTCTCCCTCCCTCTCTCTCTGCTTGTTGTCTTATGTCTAGTTATTCCTGTGCCTCCATTAGTAATAATTTGCTGTAATGGAGGCAAGGCTGAGTAAACTGAAAGCACTTCCCCGCTTCCCTGCAGTTATCAAGCGGCTCGGTAGACTGCCGTAACAAGGGGTGTAGCCTTTAGTCCGCAGTTGGCATTCATAAACGGTCCAGACATGTACCAAGTTTATACACAGTCTTTTTAGAAAAGTCTCTAAATGTGCTGTAAATGCCCCCCCTAATAGAAACAGTTTGTGCCAAATCATTTTGAAAGAGCAACAGCCTATGGGGAAACTCCAACTCAGTCACATGGCCTTCTGCTGTTCAATAGTGGAAGTATGATCACTGAACTATGATCAGTCATTCGGTCACGGACATCCGCTTCTCTTAACTTTTGGATACAGTTGAAAGGGAATTGGAAACCCTAAAGAGGAGGTTTGACATGAATAAACTGTCTAAGGAAATCTAAGAAAAACAAAATTCATTGGGTTTGATATCATAAAACAAATTTTGAAGTAAATCTTAAGATTAATGATGTAGAAATTGACAGTGCGAGAAAATAAATTAGATAAAAGTCCATGAACTATGTTTGAAACCTAACGTAACCAATATCAAATCAAAACTGTCCAAATCCAGTGCAATCCTGCTCAAAACCAAGGATTTCCTGAATCATAACTTACTTTTTATTCTATGTTGCACACTCATAGTTCCATATATTACAGAATGTGTGTGGGAAAATACATTTGAAAACCAGCACCAATTGCATATTTACATTACAAAAAAGAGCCATAAGAATTGTTAATAAAGTTGATTATAAATAGCCAACTAATTCATTATTTATTAAATCAAATACATTGAAATTTAAGAACCTTGTAAAATTTAAAACCTTACAAGTGATGTTTAAAGTAACTGTATTAACGAGTTGTTTTCATTGAGGGACAACAGATATCCACTCAGGGGATATAATCTGTTGTATGATTTAGTACGATGTGTGACAGTTCAAGGGGTTAAATTATGGAAGCTTAGCCCTCAGCCCACACCTTTTTTTTCAGTCAGAAAATTTTTGATATCGACTTAATTTGTGTATACTGAGGTGGTCTTAAGCACTTGCTTAATTGTATGGTAAATCTGTTGACAGGAAATAAAATAAAAAGATCCGCCACCGGAGGTTCTCAGTTGCACAGCCACATGCAGACTGACTGAAACCTAATCTGTCCATGCATATTGTAGCATTACAGTTCACTGATGAGACAGTGCTAGGACAACAGTTTAGACAGAGGAGTCTTACCACTGCTTAGTAATGTCAAACATCATGATGACTCCATTGCAGTTCTTGTACACATCCAGGAACTCTGCATCCAGGGCAACCTCATCGGACTACAACACACATATATTCCCATTAAACAACCAGATTAATCACACGATATATCTAAAATATATATATATTATACTTTTATTTTGACAACTTGTAATTTTGATTATTTACACCCTATAAGACTTCTTTGGTTAATCCCATTACTGACCCACATACTATAAGTCAGCCTTTTTTTCTGAACACATGACAGTCATGTGATAGTCACCTCTTGGGGCTCATTCTCCAGTTTCAAATTGTCTCCACGCCTTTTGCCTTTGCCTGAAAGAAGACAAATCAAAAGTATTACATTTAGACAAGCTGATAAGAAAAAAAAAAAAAAGATCACAATCTACAGCTCAGTTTGTTGTTTTACTTTATGATGAGTAAAGTAAGCAGAGCAGTGCATGTGCTTTTCTTATGGAAAAGCATCTCGGAGCTTATATTCAAAACACTTCAAGACACTCAGGCTCTATGTATACACAGCGCAAAAAAAAAAGGAAAAAAATAAAAAAAAAATCTGTCACATGTAGCCACACAGCAAACCTGGGAATAGCCAAACCTTGAGAATATTGACAATCAGATAAGAGTAAAACGAGGCAGGGCAAACCCACAGCACACAATCCAGTTTAATTTCTACACACTATAGTGGCGCTCACCTACACCTTCAGGGAGAGGATATTTTTGGCCTGAGATGAGTGCGAGAGAGGTGCAAAGACAACATCAACATTGAGGACAGATAAAACAAACACGTAACCGTGCAACTATTTGATATCATCAAATACTCTTGACTCTCTGAACTTCTCAGAGCAAGGTTAGCCTCAGAAGAGACTGGCATGTGTGACTGCCATGTATCTCAACACTCACCTTTATCAACCACGTCCCAAACCTCTACTTTGACCACATCATCAGTAGCTGAGAGAAACAGAGAGAGTGTTTTCATTATTCATGTTCTTGGGCCACAGAGTAAAAAGAACTGAAATCCAGAGGCTGTTAAGTGACTCTAATATGGACCCAGTAACTAAAAACACTACAAAACGTAGTGGTGGAAGCACTAACACAAATACAGGACACCTACTCTAGAACTCAGTTAGATGAAGCTAAATCCAAATGCAGTCTATTTTTTATTTTTTTACCTTGATATGGAGCCACTGAAATAAATCACCAAGGCACAAACAGCAAATGTCAAATACAAACCAGAAACAAAACACAAACATAATCAAAGCAGTGGTGATGAGATAAAATAAGCCATCATTTTCAATGGGTTATAACTTACTTTTGTAATTCCAATGTATACTTGTGGCTTGGATCTCCTGAGTCGGTATGTACTCCTCCACAAACTTCTTGCCCTGCAGGCGATGCCATAAAGTACTCTTTCCAGTGTTCCTATCTCCCCGGATGACTATTTTCACTTGAGTGAGACAGACATTGTAGATTCATTTTAATCAGATAACAGTTTAATGACTTAACTAAAAAGCAACATTTGATAGTTATAGAGGGGACAGACATGTATGACGCCAGGCTGAATTACTTACTATTATACTGAACCCCTTTGGCGAAGCGTCTCTGCAAACTTTGGTTCATCGACTGCATGCCAGCTGGGATATTCTTCTCCCTGAACTGCCCTGGCTCAGATCCCACCAGCTTCTTCAGCGCTGAAAACATCTTGACGAGGCTTCACTAGCTTGTTCAGAAACAAGTGGTAGTACAGTGGAACTTCCCTGACAATTCGTCCCACAACAACCGAAGTTAAAGAGTAAAAGTGTATCCTGATGGCTGAGGAATCTAAAGGTCCATGCTTAGAAGAAAATCTGATGCCAAAATACTAAATAGTGACTCTGAATTCAGCCGCTGATCTCTCAAACCTGACTGAATGTTCTTGCTCGCCAGTCAGTGGTGGATGTAACTACCATGTTGTTTTGAGCATCATCTATGAAAAAACAGAGGAATAAAGAAGTTATGGTTGGTAACTGGGTGAATGTGCAGCCAGATCCATTTAATTATGTAAACAATTACCCAATGATCATTGAAAAAGACACAAGGTTATTTATCCTGCTGTTTTGATTTTGAAATAATTTCCAGATACCTCAGACTCTTCGAACCATATGGATGAAACAATATACCACCTACTCCACCAAAGGATTTCTATTATTGTTATTTATACTGATTTAAGTTTATGATGTTATATTGTTAGCTATCAAACCATTAATCGATTAATTGTTTTATGTCATATTTTCATAAAAAACAGTGTGTCGAACAAAACGACGTAATGGCAATACATGAGAGGCACAATGTGGGGCTACATCTGATGATGTGGCAAGGTGATACTTTTTGCAGTAGATCCATCACCAAACGAATTATTAAATAGCTCATTTATTCATGAGTGAAATATTAGTGATATATGAAGGAAGGGCTTATAGGTGTGTATCAGAGCATGTCTCCATGATCCTGTGAAATCCTAATGAGAGCTGTCAGTGTCCTAGGAAGTGTTACATTATTCAATACCAAGTCTTTGTCTCCAGTTTACATTATCAGCAAAGTGTGTGTCTTTGTTCAGCTAAAGGAGAAACCAGCTAAAATACAACGCCGAATTATGTAATGTTGGAATAATAACAGTGCATTTTCCCTATAACGTTGTCCAGCTAGCATTAGCTGATCAGGCTATTAGCGCCTGTTAAGACAGAGCTTTCTCGTATTTTTTAAGCCATAATGGCAAAAAATGTAAAAAGCCAAAATCTCTAAAGGGTATGTCAAGGTCAACACAGGCTTCAAACAGTGATGAGCCAGCTCGGTTTGTTACCTACCCGGTTTAAAAGGTAACGTTATCCTTTGGCTCTGTTCTAGCTAGCTATCCAGCCGATATTAGCTTAGCTTTTCCCCCTCTATGCTAAATGACATTAAACGGCAGCTAGACTGGATGTCTTCTTCCAGGTGGAATCAGCTAGAAATACTCACGGTTATGTAATGAGATAAGAAACTGTTGTCCCGACATCTTTGTCTCAAAATATCTGTCAGACCTCCATCCCAACAGAGATATAGCAGCGACATTCCTTTGGAAAGAAAAAAGCAGTCACCGTTCCAGCGTCACACCAAAACGTTAAACTTCCGTTAAAACTTTCAAAATAAAGCCTATGTTGTAGAAGTAGCGAGTTCATCACAAACGTGAAAAGAAATTTTAAAAAATTAAATACTCTCTATATAGCGTGTGTTAAGAAAGTGCTTTTGATAAACCATATATACAAATGCAGGGATTTTCCAGTGGTATTTTCCCTCGGCATATGCGGGGTCAAAGGACCTCAAAATGTATTGAGTATTTCGATTTTCCAGTACTGGGTTATTATTTTTTTCTTTATTTCTTTTCTGTCTTCTTTCTTTATTGAAAAAAAATCCACATAAACAACAAGATAAATAACCACAATAGCAGCTCAGTTCAAAAACATATAGGTCAAAATACACACATTGACGAGATAATAATAAAAGTAATAATAACATAAAACAGAAATAGCAGTATATAAAATAAAATAAATAAGATAAAATATGTGAAAAAAAGAAATGTCAGGGACAATGATAAAAACATAGAAATTGACTTGAATCAAATCATCAAAATGGGAGCACAATTTCATAGTTTTAATTGGGTTTTTTTTTGACGAAGTTATTGTCTTAATATAGCTCAATTTCTTTGGTGAAAACATGAAAGTGAGGTTCTACTTTAGCAAAGTTCAACACACTTATGATATGTGTACTGAATGGAAATGACACAATATGATTCATCAAAGTCCAAAACAAGCTGATTTATGAAGTCAATAAGTGTTTTTACAGTGATAATTGTGTTGATGCTATGCGCATATTCTTACGTATACGTAAATAAACAAAACTCTACCGACTCGTATATATGTTCAGGGCAGTAAGAAAAAGTAAGAAAAAGAGATTACAATAATATATAAATTTAATTGCGAACAGGCAGCAGGAAAATCAGATGGTGTTCTTCGGGCTTGCGGCGCCTGGTGGTAGACGTAGTAACGTACAACTGCACGTAGCATCCTCAGCTGTCACTTTTATCACATCACATACAAACGCCTGCTTCTTTTTGTGGATGCATATTATCATCAAATATCGCTATGAGTTCTTGACATCAGAAGGAATACTCTGTTAACCCGAGCGACAAAAGGAGCCATGAGTCTTTGCTGGCGATTAATGCTAAAATCACATTCAGCAGTGTTTGCTGTCCTGAACACACCCCACTGAGTACCCCGATATTGTTCAGGGGAAATAATGGCTGCGCAGGAACCGTCTCCACCATCTTCCCTGGAAGGCAACAAACCGGGTTTCCCTAAGAAAATTTTGGCCAACAACCTCGAAGACAAGCATCTGTGCAATTCATGCCAGAAGATACTGAGAAGGCCCCTGCAGGCCCAGTGTGGTCACCGCTTTTGTTCGTTCTGTTTCAACAAAATTGTGAGGTGAGTAGTGTCATGGTTGCTAGCCAGCTAGCTAGGTGTGTATATCCATATGTTAGCAACCATCCTTCAAATATCTCCCAGTTTAACGGATACCTGCTTATTGTCACAGGTAACGCAATATACAACATAAAAATAAAATACGACATAAATAATAAAATACGACATAAAAGGTCAGGTTAGGACATATATATCTATCTTGCAAAGATCTATTTGTAAAATTCGGCTCACACTAATTCACCGATGACCCCTTTATCCCAATAAAATCTCAACTTGTGTAATGGGTTAGCCAGCAGCTGTCTTCAAACCTGTGTTGTATGTGACCGGAGCAGGCAGGGTACATTTCCACAAGTTGAACATGACACTGTATTGTGTAAAAGTAACACCAGATCGTCTGCCAGTTTCACCAGAAACACCAGCAACAGCAAGTCTTTTTACATTATCTTACTAAGTTTGATTCTTTGTCGATAAACAAGTCAACATGAAATTGTTTTTTTTTTTTTTTAATATTTGTTTATAGAAGTTTGGCATGACTTTTATATTCACGTTAGATGACATCACCAGGAAAGGCTCTATCAATCCATGCACTACATGTACTTATACTTTTTAATATTTCTATATTAGAATGACAGTAATGTGACTGAATTTCTTTCATTTTGCTGTCAAACAGATACTAATAAGTAAAAAACATTATATTTCGTGTCAAGATTAACGGCGCAGTGAAAAAATAAGCTTGATAGGGAGATCATTGATTTTTTTTTTTCTTACAGTGCACATGTGTGTGATGGACCATAAACCATGTATATGTTATATACCATATAAAAATAATAATTTATTAGTATAGCACTTTTCAATACAAGTAACAAAGTGCTTCATATGACTCAAATGTAAAACATCCAAACTAATCAAAGTGAAATGTAAATGAAATTAAAAAGACATCACACAATACATTTTTTTTTTATATACAAATGTATCTTAAGAAGTGAAGAAGATAAAACGGGAAACTGACTGTGAGAGTCTGATCTCCTCTGGTAGGTTGTTCCATAGTTGAGGGGACCTGACAGCAAAGGCCTAGTCTCCTTTAGTTTTCAACTGGGCAGCGATGAATTACCAGAGGATCTCAGACTAAAAGCCCCGGCTCATAGGGGGATAAAAGCTCACAAATGTAGGGAGGGGCAGCCCAAACCTGACCTTAAAAGTCATTAAAATAATTATTATTCTAAAAATAAATTTTAAATCAATCTTAAAATAAACAGGCAGCCAGTGTAGAGATGCTAGGACCAGAGTGATGTGAACACATTTTTTGGACTGAGAATAAGTATATATATATATATATATATATATATATATATATATGTATATGTATGTATGTATGTATGTATGTATGTATATTGTTTAAGTTGTATTTTGGTTTAATAATTCTGGGTGCGACACTCTAAGGGAAATGATTGCTGCTACAGCAAAACTTAATCTTAAAGTCTTAAAGCTGTGAACACACCCACTTACGCAAAACACCCTGTTGTGTGCAGGTGCTTTTTTTTTGCTTTATTTATCATTGAGATCAGTCTACAACTTGACTGGAGCCCATCTGTGCAAAATTGAAGTTTAAAAGGCACGCAATGCTGTGAGGCCCAACAATTTACATGAAAACCAAGCCATGAAATCCAAGGAACTCTCTGTAGACCTCCATGATAAAATAGTGGCGTGGCAAAAATCAGAGCAAGTGCGTAAAATCATTTCAGTAGCTTTGAATCTTCCTAGAATTAGCCATCCAGGCCAAACTGAGTAACTGGCCAAGAAGGGCCTCGTTCAGGGATGTGACCAGGAACCCAACAGTCACTCTTAACAGATCCTCTGAAGTCCAGAGATGGGAGAACCTGCCAGATGGACGACCATCTCAGCAGCTCTCCGTCAATCAGGCATTTATGGAGTTAAACAGAAGTCACTTTCAGGAAAAGGCATATGACAGCCAGTCTGGAGTTTGCAAAACAGCATTTAAAAGACTCTGCTGAGACACAAATTTCACCTTTCGGGCAGAATTCCAAGCATTATGTCAGGAGAACTCCAGGTGTGCTCATCACCTGGCTACTGCCATCCCTACAGTAAAGCATGGTGGTTGCGGCATCATGCTACAGAGGTGCTTCTCAGTGGCAGGCACAGGTCAGAACTGATGAAAGGATGAATGAGTTCCTTGAAGAGAACCTGCTCCAGAGTTCACGTGACCTGACACAGGGGTGACGGTTCACCACGCTGGAGTCTATGTGGGACAAGTCTCACTGTCCCAGACTGAAACCCCATAGGCCATTTGTGAGGAGACCTGAAGATGAAAGTTTACAGACCATTTCCATTTAGTCTGACAAAGCTTCTTTGCTTTTTCAAATTAGCAAAGATTTTTAAAAACACTTTCACTTTGACATTATGAATTGTTGAGTGTAAATTAATGGGCAAAAATTTCATCCATTTATAATTAAAAGGTGCAATAAGTACGTTTTTGCTATAGCTACATAGCATAATCTGCCATTATTTTTCTCAATTAATAGATTTATTGCTTTGAACATAGTGAAAAATTCCCTAGAGCCAAAATGATTAGTTTTATTCCACCAACAGTCCAAAACCTAAAGATATTCAGTTATATAGTTATTCAGTCATTCATTTGAGAAGCTGGAACATAATTGACATTTTGCTTGGAAAATGACTAAATGGATTAATAGAATAGTTAACCTCATTATTTGCTGTTTAATCGATCAATTAATCCATTCATCGTTTCAGCTCTTTGCGTGACAAAATGATCGCAACTCAAGGTCCACTGACCGGCTTTAATGGAGCTTCTCACGTCTTCATCAGCAAATTGACTTGTGACCAATTTTGGTCTGACATTCACTTGAAGACCATGAGATGTGGATGAAAGCTCAGACGAAACCTTGAGTTGAGCTTATATTGTTATACTCAATGATCAAAGGGCCAAGAGTGAACTCGGTGAACTCACAGAAGAAACAGTATTCGGATGATGATGATGATGATGATGGTAATATCAAGGATCTATATTGTCTGACACATGCTTGGTATTTTAACCTGGGCACAGCAGGCTGTCTATATTAATGTCAATCTGTGTTTTTGTTCCTTCAAGCTCCGGACCACAGAAATGCAGTGCCTGCATCAAAGAAGACTTATTTGAGGAACCCACCTCTATTCTCAAACAAGGTGGTGTAAGTATATTTTTACCTTTCATTGCATGTTTTTCCAGAGATTCGCACAGTTACATTAAACACACAAACACAAATCCCTTAATTTGTTAAAATAATGAAGAGTTTGTCATTAGGGTCAGAGTTCAGCTAGGTTTGGTATATATATTTTGGGTTGTGGATGATGAGAGTCGAAGTTTTCTGGATAAGATAAGATAATATAGTCCTTTATTAGTCCCACACTGGGGAAATTTGCAGTGTCACAGCAGTAAAAGTGGACAGTACAAGAAAGAAAAACTACAAAATGTCAAATAATTGATAATAATAAAATATGTACAATTCGATATTTACAAAAATTTACAAAATAGCAGCATAGTAAATGTATGTAATGATGAAAAATCCCTCAAAATAATCCTGAAAGTCAGAACTGTAACGTCATAGTTATTGTTTGTTTTCAGATCGAATATGCTGGAGTGTCGACCCAACAACAAAATGTGTCCCTGCACTAAAACTTTGTGACTGCACTGTAGGCGTATGAACTATCGTCCTGTGTCCCGAGAATGATCATATGTGCTGGAGAAATTAGAGCCAGGAGAGAAAAGTGAGCTCCAAGTAGCTTGACCCTCAGTAAACCAACGCAGAGTGTTTGTAACTCGACCGTTCAGACTGTAACTGAAGACACAAACCAGACGATACTGACGGCTAACTTCTTCTTTTCCATCCAGGCTTTCCCAGACAATGCAGCTCGGCGAGAAGTAGAGGCCTTGGCGGCTGTCTGTCCCAACGAGGGATGTACGTGGACGGGGACTATCAAAGAATTTGAGGTGCATACTAATGCAACTTTAACAAGCGCTCCCATCACGAGTAATGTCTGTGCCACTGATCATATTTTGCTACTTCATCTCCACATGTGCAAAATTACACTGATGAGCCCAGATGTGCTACATTACAGGTAAAAGGTTTGATAAACCATAAGCAAGTTTTCTTATAAATATTGATGTTATATTATATTATAAATATTTGAAAGTCTATATAAATTGATGTGTTGAGTATCAGGTTAAAACACTTTACTAATTACTCAGTCCCTCCAACTATGAAAACGAGGTCACTACTGAATGTACATGTACCTGTGGCTAACATTTACCACACAACATTTAAATACGACAAACTTTGGAATTGCCTGGGATCAGATTTCTCCTCCTTCAGCAGAGGATGTTACCTGTTCTGCATTTCAACCATATCCCAGACCAGTCTGCCCCAGTCAGTCAGGCCTCCTCCATCTTTACTGGGATTACTACTGTAAAGTAATTATAGAATTTCAAATTGTTACTGAAAAGAAGTGATAAGTAATGTAATGTAATGTGTTACTGCCCAGCACTGCAGGTTGTTACATTAGGATAGCATTTTAGAAACTGTCTGTGTGCTCCTCTCTCCCCTCCATCACTTCCCTCCCATTTCATACAAACCTGTGGAATGAAAATAATAGTAAACAATCCATTTCCACACCTGTGTTCACCTAACAGGCCAACGATAACACTTTAGAGTATTTTACATATGTGAGGGGAAAATAATGAACCAAAAGCCATGTTCCCCATCACACTGCCGTACACAAAGGTGGAGCTTAGGTGAGCATTACAACTTATCAATGTGTTTTTTTGACACTGAAATTTAGCTCAGCTGCCCCCCATCTGTGGTAAATTCAGCTACTACAACATTAGAGTGAATTAAAAAGTCAAGACATAAGCCCATGTTATGTCTCCATTCATTAGAAAAAAACTTTATAAGGTATTAATCTTATATCTGAAAACTCACTCACTCAGTCGTCACCTTGTCAGTGTTGTTTGTCATTGCAGTGACTTTCATAAAGTTTTATGGAAAAAAAAAGATGGCATTTTGCCAAGCTGAACTTGAATTATATTATGGCATTAGCATAACTTTATTGCATCAGATGTCAGATACATCCTTATACTTCCTACATTCACCACCTGGAAACCTACAGTCAGTGACATCATCTAGTCAAAGGGACATTCAAGTTCAACAAACAGTAACTCAGCTTTAGAAAAAATGTTGAAAAGGTTTTTTTTCGTTGGGCGTCTGCAGGCCGGCCATGAGGGCAACTGTGACTTCATGATCATCCTGTGTCCTTCCTGTAAAGAGCTGATGAGAGCCAACGAGCAGGAACGCCACAACGAGAGAGAGTGTCCAGAGAGGACGCTCAACTGCAAATACTGCAAAGAACCCTTCTTACTGAAGAACATCAAGGTCAGACTTCTCTGTGTTACTATGATCAAACACTGTCTTGTCTTTAGGGTGTGGTTCACGCTTTGTGATTTGTGAAAATATGGAGCTCCAATTGTACCCCACTGCTAACTCACTGAATCCATGGCAACATTACACTTCCTGTTTACATCTTGTAACATCTCTTTTTTAAAAATATAATTCAAGTTTTTATTTATTTACTTAAATATACATAAACAGACAGTATTATCATCTTTGGGTATGGGATATTCAAAGGTCCATGGTAAATTACCGTTTTTTAAAACAACCAAAATTAATTAACATTTCACAATTAAAGTAGTGACCAAAAAAAATGGTCCCAAGACATCTTAAAGTTTTCACCTTCATCACTGGCTTTAGCTGACATGTTCATATGATACTATCTCTAACACTGAGAGGAAGTACTTATCAATAATATCAGAGAATCACTCGGGGAGCCGTGATGACCTCTATGTACTGGACAAATCTGTTCCTCCAATAAGCGCAGTCTTGGTGATACATATATAATCAAGTGCACCCTACATCCCTACGTATCCCAATACTTTTTCCCCAAAACGGGTAAACAAGTTTATGAACCCAAATTACATGTAAAAATGTTCCTACCTCTGTCTGACATTAAGTACAGGATTTTTAAAGCAGAGGCTGATTCAGATATTTGAAAAACTCTAATAATGATGTATCAGCTGATAGACAGCAGATATATTTTTTAACATAGCAAAAGGTAAACTTGAGCAACTATTGCTTTTTGGGGTAATTTAAAGCATTGCTTTATCCAGTTTTTCTAATAAACAGCACATTTGTATTTCTATCTGAAAGATGCAATTTTCCAACCTCTCTTGATGTTGCACTTTTAAAGCATCATCTTTAATGAGGCAGGAAACTGATACTGAGAGTGAACGCTGCTGCAGAAAAGAGAGGGAGGGGGTATTTCTTTTGTTTTTCCACCAGTCTAATAACGCCTCTGATATTATCAGTTGTAGCTGTTTGAATTGTGACAGTCAGACATTAACTATGGAAAACCAGTATAATATCATAGGTGGAAATTGTGTGTCCAATGCACTGTAACTGTGTAACTGACTGTAACTGTACAATAATAATAATAATAATACATTTTATTTAAAGGCGCCTTTCTTGGCACTCAAGGACACCGTACACAGTTACACAAATTGAGATTAAAACACATTAAGAATGCAAGTCTTGGATATACTGTATTTGCTATTAGTCATTTAGGCAGAATGAGTATATCACTGTACATGAACGACTCCTCAGCTGTCTTCCACTGACAGGTCATAGCACTGGCTAATTTCATGGTTAATTAATGAACAGATAAACTTTAAGCATGTGCTGTATAGCAGCTGCCAGCACTATAGTGATGAGGGAGAATATTATAGGACAGTTCACAGGACAGGTACTCCACTGTTGTGCTGCCATTTTACCAACAGTGGAGTCACAGTGCTCTCTAGTGGACAGACCATGCAATAGTAATATAAGTAAAAGTTACAAAATCCATTAAGGTTTTTTGTGATTGTTCACACATTTATTGCACAGTTTGGCTCATTGTATCAAAACATTTCTGGAACAAAACCATACGCACACGCACCATCTGAATTACTCCAAAGCTGCAACAACACAAAACACTGCTGTCTTTACAACTTTGTACATCTATTTAATTTGGTCATCCAGGCTTCACACAACACAGAAATAGAACATTTTCAGCAAACAGGTTTTTACAGAACAGCAGAATGTACAGGTTGTTCAGCAGCATCAACGTCCAGGACTCTGTAACAGAACATGTTTACACTCAACTGTAAATATGGTGAAAGTGACTCTGGTGTGAAAAACACACAGGATTACTCTCACACAAGGATGGGGCTGGGGGCGGTTGGGACAGACACCACCCCCAGAAAGGGTGAACTAGCAGGTCACATACTGCTTTGTCTGAATATGTGCATTGGCAACACTGCACAATCTACTGCCATTACTGTATTACTCTACAGCTCAGTGATACGGGCACATATTCATTGAGTGTCAATACACTCAAAGGTGCCGTCTAGTAGAAAGTTGCAGACCTGCTCTCCGGTCCAGATGTCTGTAATATGGATGCCACTGTGTAGTGACTGAGGTTGAACTGGCGTCTCCACTCAGCCTCCCTCAGTGTCAGCCCATGATTTCTAACCTGGTCCAACAAAGCATCTGAAATATGTGTCCGCCTGTTGCCAGGTCTTCTTTGTTCACTTTCTGCATAAGTGTTTTTAGGTGTGTATGTGTGTGGTGCCAAATCCAGGTGATTTTTACAGTTTGAAAAAGAAGTGTTTTCCCAATGATTGCTAGATTTAAGTTTTGAACAAAGACTCTAATGTAAGAAAGAGTGTGTAGTGTTTTTGCAAGTGTGTGTTGTAGAATTGAAAACAAACTGAAAAGCAGAAAACGTGTTTGTACATTTGGTTCCTTTGTTTAAGGCATGATTTCAAAAGTTAAGGTTTTAATGCATTCACTTTTAGTGTGTAATGTAGCTAAAAGTGTAATGTGAAGTTTTCCATTGTTGCATTGTCAATCTAATATCTTTTAGATATTAACGAAATCTCAGATTGTTTCTTACATCCCTGTAACACTGACACTCTCCTGTATCCATTTATATACAAAGGAACATATAGACAAAAAAGTGTATGGGTAAACTTTGCAAACTTTATACCTCAACACATATTTGGTAAAATGATGTTCATAAAAAAAAAAAAAAAAACAGATAAAGAACTTTTTTTTATATTTAGAACTGAATTAGTAGCAGAAGAAAAAGTGCTTGAAAAGTGAAAGAGGCTGAGTGTTTGCCAACTGCACTACAATGTGACATTGATTTTATTGGGAACTAACTTTACTTCCTGTTTTCTTTTTAGGCTCATGATGAAATCTGTCCAAAGTACCCAATGATTTGTGAAGGTTGTGCAAAGAAAAAGATCCCCAGAGAAAAGGTATCACAGATATTCATTCCAAGTGAATGTTCATAATTCTGTTAGATTGATCTCATTAACCATTCAGCTAGGGATCAAATTCCTCAGCGTTTCTATAGATCATTAGCTTCTTTCTTTTTTTTTGTTTTGCAGTATGTGGACCATATTAAGTTCTGCAGTAAATTTAAAGCACCATGCAGATTTCATGTTGTTGGCTGCGATACGTCTGTAAGTAGAGATTTTTGTCATAATTTGCTATATATATATATACATCTACATATATGTAACACTGGCTGATGTAATAACTACAGGATCATTTAATAAGTAGTAAAACTCAGCAAAAATACAGAGAGATACAGTAATTCAATTTTCAGACTGATGTTTTATCTAGAAAGGGTAAAGTGTACAAATAACATGATTTGCTCTGATATATTATGGGAAAATTAAATTACATCATTTTAATAAAGAAAGGATGTTTTTGTTTTTGAACCATTTATAGGAACATTATGGTCTGGGTATCATCGGATAATCCCTAATTCATTTTTAATTTAAAAATGACATTTTAAAACCAGAATGTAAAAAAACTTTTTTGGTGTCAGAATCAAAAATGAAAAACCAATCAAAATGGTCTGTTTTTGGTTTTTGACAATTCCTTTTATCATTATTTAGTTTGAAACCAAAAACCAAATTCATATGGTTTAAATGATTTTTAGTTCTAAGACAAAATTGAAATCGAAATTCAAAATCAAATCAAATTCAAATAGACAGACCAATTTTGTTTTTTGGAAAGTTAATTTTTCCATTTCTCATTTGGCAGAGACAGTAGATAGGTGGACAGACGGGAAGAGGAAGTGAAGTGTAAAAAAGTCAAACTAAAAGCCAACAGGACATGAACCGAAATCCACCGACCATTTAATTGGTTTTTCGTTTTTTGATTCTGATTCTGGTTTTAATTCTGGACGGATTATCCGATCATACACAGACTATTAGCAAAGTTTTACATTATTGAACAGTTTTACAGAATTGGTTGCTACACCTGTGAATGGATCTTGTGTTACTGCGTGTGAAGCCCATGTTTGTATATATGCACAATGCCTATGTAAAGTTTTCACCTATCTTGAACTCCTTCATGTGTTACTTAACACCTGAGATGGGTGTGGTTTGGCTTTTTGACACTGATGAACAGAAAGAGTGAAAACAAATTAGATCAGTTCGTGGAAACTTCAGTACAAATATGAAACATAAATTTGACTCCACCACCCCCCCC
>NW_019525658.1:2921290-2982515 GCF_002814215.2 Seriola lalandi dorsalis
ACCCCCTCTGTATTTTGTAGAAGCACCTTTGGTGGCAGTAACAGTTTTAAAAGAGTACTCTTCCAGTTTAACATTGGCCTCCCTTTGACATTGTTAGACTCTCTGTGGACAGTTTTTTTTTTTTATTCCACACATTTTTCTTCCTTGTCCAAATTTGGTGCCTACATTACCAACAATGCATCTTGATAGCCGGCAGTTTTGCTCAGAGATCTGGGTGTGTTATTCTATAGTAGCAGCTAATGTAGCCCAGCCCCTGTAGCCTGCAGCAGAGGCGTCTTTTTAACCCCCACGTTGTTACTTTTCCAGCTTGTAATCTTCAGACCCAATCATGTTTGTGTGTTTGTTGTTATAAGTCAAAAATGGCTCTGACCTACATCTCCAACCTGCTTTCATTGACATTTGCTAACTGGAAAAGTATGTAAACCTGAGGAGTTCATACTTTTCTAACCAATCTGTTTTCATTATGAAGAAGGCCAATATAACGATCTGTGTGTTATTAATTAAAATACTGTAGATTGTGTTTTTTTATAATTGTAACTTAGATGAAGATCTGACCAAATTTGCAAAAGGTTCACCTTCTGTTTCTTGCCACCGTCACATTGACTTGAGGGCATGTGGAAGACTCTGAAATAAACACTAGCCCAGACGTCATGTGAGCTTTAAAAACTAGTTCTTTAAGTAAACCACAGCCCCTCAGTTTTCAAGCACTACCTTCTCTAGCAAGATGTGCTGACCTCACTGTACTCAGAGGGATGTACTGTGCCTTTCTTCATGCAATTTCATTTTTATTATTCCAGATTAGTTTGGCCATTCTGTAGTTTTTGACCAGAAACTGTCGGACCACCAGGTGTATTTAACCTTAGATTAATCACATACTCTAGTCTCCATTCAACTTAATTTGGGACTTGCAAAAACATGCCATAAAAGTAAAGGTTGTGAATATCTGTGGTTTATATTTGTACTTAATTTATGAGATCTGTTTTCACTTTACTTGACATCAAGTCATTTTTCTGTTGCTCAGTATCAGTGAGGATAAACAAAAACCATGAAAAAACTGTAGGATAAATACTTTGTATAGTATATGAATCCATTATTAGCTTTATTATTTCTTTTCTGTGTGCTTTTACTATTCTTCTGTTCACACACATCATTAAGATGGCATTTCTGCTGACATGTACATAGTGGATAAGGACTGTTCTCTCTGTGTTCTTAATGTGTCTCTGCTTGTATCTTTCTTTGACTTGAAGGTGGAGAAAGAGAAGATTCATGACCATGAGCGCCAGTGTTCCTACGAACACCTCAACCTGCTCCTGCATTTCATCATGGGCATCAAGGTGAGCCTGGAAAGCCTGCAGCCCCAGAGCCTGGAGGTCGCCAGCCACAAGCTGCAGGAGCTCCACCAGTCCCTCAGGGACCTGGAGCAGAAGATGAGCCAGCTGGGTGGAGGGGGGGGTGCAGCTCCTGTGCAGGGTGCGTGCGCCCCGACCCTGGCCACCTCCTTCACCCCGCTGCCCAGCGCCATGGGCGCCGCCCTGGAGTTACAGCTCCAGAGTGAAAAGACCAAAGTGGCGGAGCTGAGCCGGCGCTGCCAGGAGCTGGAGCTCAAAGTGAGCACGTTCGAGAACATCGTGTGCGTCCTCAACCGAGAGATGGAGCGTTCCTGCACCACCATGGAGGCCTACAACCGCCAACACCGACTGGACCAGGACAAGATCGAGATCCTCAACAACAAGGTGACAAAATGACACATGAGCTCTGAAAACCACTGGTCTGATGAAAATCACAGTGGAGCTGCAAAGTGTGACACTGAAAGGAGACAAATGCGCCTCCTCAAACATATCACACAGGGATGGTTTATCATATTTTTAGTGTCTGCTTTAATTTCAAGTTGTGATGCTGTTGGAATCAAAAACAGCTTCATTTTGCTACTTAAGGTGCATTCAGTGAATCTGAGCTGTGTGTCACAGACACTGCTGGTGCAGGGCTTGATGAATGAAACAGACTAGACTAGAAAACATGATTGGGCATGAAGAATTCATTCAAGAAGTCATTAAATCCAAAATGTTGCTAAATGTTTGCCTTTTTGAAAATGAACTGTTTACTGTAGTATGTGCGTGCTGGTCACTGTCCGGGTGCTGCACTGTGCCCTCGCACTTCTATCAACATAGAGTTATTAACTAACTCATCCATTTTTGATCTTTGTTAAGCACTTCTCATTGGTGGAATGTAAAACTGGTGATTTTTATGTGAATTTTTTTCCCACCCAACCCTTATTGTTAAGACACCAGAAATGAAAATATACTCACTATCATCTATGAGTCTGTCAAAGGTCCCAGTCATTCCATCCTGTTTTTTTTTTTCACAATATAAATTTTCTCATTATATTTAACTCCATAGAATCATTGCGAAAAGCTTCATCAGATGTTTGCTCATCACATTACACTGCAACACTCAGGGAAGGTCAGTTTGGTTGGAACTGAAAACTCAAAGACAGCGCGTCACATTAAACAAACCGCCTTGTTCACGTGTCGCTGTGCTGCAGGTTCGTCAGCTGGAGAGGACGGTGAGTCTCAGAGACCTGTCCATCGTGGAGATGGAGGGGAAAATGAGGGAGATGTCTGCGGCCACGTACGACGGCATCTTTGTCTGGAAGATCTCAGATTTCACCAAGAAGAGACAGGACGCCGTGGCCGGCCGTGCCCCCGCTATGTTCTCTCCTGGTAACAGCTTCACACGATGGATAACATCTTGATTTATAATCCAGACAATGATGAGCTGTCTGTCTGATAAGCAGTGAATAACAGACATGATTTTACTTCATTGGTGTTTTCCAGCCTTTTATACCAGTAAATACGGCTACAAGATGTGCCTGCGGATCTACCTGAACGGCGATGGGACCGGCCGCGGCACCCACCTGTCTCTGTTCTTTGTGGTGATGAGAGGACACAGCGACGCACTCCTCAAGTGGCCTTTTAATCAGAAGGTAACACTCAAAATTAATGTTACTGTATGACTAATTGTTTTTGAAATTAATACATTCATAAAACTAATGCTAGAAGTTTATTATTCAACATAGTTTAATGCGCTGTACTAGGAATGCCCCGATCACGTTTTTTTTTGCCACCGATACGATCATGTACGAGTGAGATCGGCCGATACAGATCACTTTTAGCAGACATTGCAGGGCTCCAAACTGCAACACATATGCAACTATTTTTTGTGAGTGTGTGAGTTAAAATAACACATGCAACGCTGTGTTGGTGCCCCACATTTGCTGTGTTGTAGCTGAAAGTTTGTTTTTTTCCCCTTCACTGGCTCCATCTCTCTGACTACCTGAGCTTTCATCAGAATGCAGGTGCACACAGGGACAGACAGAGACACTGGGCGAACTCCGTACCTGTGGTTGCAGTATAATAGCAATGTTGTACCTGGCTGCTCCGTCCCCTTCCACATCATTCCATCATATTACACTAATATTTCACTAATATTACTAATATATACTCTCCCAGTAAACCTAATAGCATACGAGTAGCATACACAGTCTCTAACAGCGCAAATAGCACAATTTTACACTGTAAAATAATTTTTTTTGAGTTTAAGGTCGCTGCGTGATAGGACGATGACAGACAAGACAGAGAAACACTGAGTTCTTCAGACCATCAGAGCAAAGCGAGAAATATCCATAAATCTCTTATTGTAATTTATTCCCTTTCTGCTGCTTCTCTCGTGCCATGTATACACAGACAGGTGTGTGATCGAGTTACTATGGTTACCGCGACTCTGTGTCTCTGTCGTTCTGAAACTTTGTCATGATTCAGTAACAGGTTTTTAGGTTAGTATGCTTTTATAAAAACCATAATGTAATTTTGTACCTCATTATTGAAATGTAGTGATATAATTTTATATTTTTGTTTAACATAATTGAAGAAGAGGAAGCCTCAGAGCCTCCTTCATGAAGAAATAGGCTGTATTTAAAAAAGGAGCGACTAAATCATGGCTGCAACCAGTGAAAAAGTTAGTCTGGAGCCCTGCATTGCACATGGCGTACATTATATCACTCTCGCACACTTTGTAAAAGTTCCACGCGGCCGACATGTTGTTTTGTTTTGTGGCCTGTCCTGTCCTGCACCGGCACAGTGAACAAGGTGGGATGTGGGACTACACTAGTATTATCCACAGATCATCAGTTTTAAGATGATCTGTGACTAGGAGCATAATTTGCAGATCTACCGTTCAAGTATTTTTAATGAAAATCGATGAATCATGATCAGGGACTGATCAATCGGGGCATCCCTACACTGTACTTTTGGCGTCTTTTAGCTAACATATTTCCTCAAATAAAAAAAGCTGGGTCTCCAATAATGGCCACTGGTGTGGTCAACAACAACAAATAAATACTGGCTGGGAAAAAAACAAGGGTGGAGAAACGTCTGGTGCCTGTTATATAATGTGCACACCAGTTAAGAATAATGTATATTTCTACTGCTTTTTATTTAATAAATTCAAAAATATAATCATGCTTTTTTCAACAAGTTGCTGTTCTGGATTACTCATCTAAAGTTTTTGATTCATTCATTCTGATCCACTTTAACCTTTCACCTTTAATCCCATCTGGCTATTATTCGTATGGCATGCCTGCAAATGTTTCACAATAAAAGCCCTGTTAAGAAATGAAGTGGTTTCTGTCCACTGAAACATTGTAGGGCTTTTACTTTGAAACAGGAAGTGTTGATTTGAGTTGAGTTGTCATCGTACTAACAGCGTAATGTAGTAACTTTACAAAGAAAACAAGAGCAGTCATCTAAAACCAATTATACTCAGACAGAGGGAGGTGGAAATACAGACCTGCCTCAAATAAAGGCCTGTCACCATCGAATGTCGAGGTAAATAAAAACATCGCCCTCTTTTTGAGGAAATACAGCATTTTTATTTTTAAATGATTTTAACTCCTAAAGCACCATGATGTTTTGCTCTGCTGTATTATTCGGATTTACGTCCTTAGTGGGGTTTTAAACCAAAATGTATTTAATCAATTGATTTACCTTTTCTATGATGTATTATTAATTTGAATACATTGTTAATCATATTATAACCAACCCCTTAAAGTGTCATCGTGCTAAAACTGGATGTGCTTTAGTGGCTCAGCTGCAGTTTTCCTGTCAGAGCAGATGTAAGGCTAGACTCGTAACATCTGTACCCAGGTCACCCTAATGCTGCTTGACCAGAACAACAGGGAGCACATAATCGACGCCTTCCGGCCCGACATCTCCTCCTCGTCCTTCCAGAGGCCCGTCAGTGATATGAACATCGCCAGCGGCTGTCCACTCTTCTGTTCGCTCTCCAAACTGGACTCTAAAAACTCCTACATACGAGATGACACCATATTCATCAAGGCCATCGTAGACCTCACTGGACTCTAGGCAAAAGATGAGAGCATAAATGCAACCCCAGCCTTTTGTTGCTACTAACCTGTTCAAATCAACAGGCTTTTGTACCACCAGTAACGCTGGGGTCCGTCGAGTTCTTTTCGGATTAATGGCTGCAATATGTGAGAACAGAGCAGGAAACGTAACTTCTTTTTGGCCACTGGTCACCGTGGCTGTGGGTTTTTCAAAACCTCCTTAACCATAGTAACTGTTTAACCAAGTTTTTATTCGACAAAAACATTGATTTCCTTCAGAGGTCACTGGAGGAGTTAATACAAAACAGTATACATGCTAATATGTGGCTGGTGGCACAGAAGCATTCCAAAACCTAGGTAGTATATTATACTTGTGAAATAACTAGAAAACTACGACACTGTCTCTAATCATTAGTGATCATCCTATGGCTTCTTGTACCATAGATGAGGCTCACCATCATTTCTCACACAGAAAAATTACCTGATTTTTATTTTTTATTCTTTTTAAGGTTTAAACTTTAAGTTTTAAACTGATTTCACAAGGATTTTATGTCCATTCACATTCTACAACAGAGTATTAGGGCCACATTGAAGAAAAGAAAATTTGAAATTATGTGAATAAAGTTGTAATTTTGAGAATAAAATCATAATATTTCAAGAAAAAAGTAATTATATTATAATAAAGTGGTAATTTTAGGTCACGTGTTGTTTTAGAGGGGAAATATCAGAAGCTTTAAAATGAGGAACGTGGAGCATCCTGTGAAGTTATACTGCAGCTGAGGTTTCACTAACAAGGAGATACTTCATCTTTAGGCTCATTATCGTCATCATCATCATCATCATCAGGACATTTAAAACATTGTGAAGAAAGAGTCTGTTCTATAGTTAGACTCACAAACAGCAGCTGCCAGAAGCAGCGCAGGCTGACACTGACTGTCCTTTCACCCAGTTTATTGGTTGATGTAATATTCCTACAAAAGGTTTTCTCCCAAAATTTAACATTTTTAATTCTCGTAATATTACAACTTTATTCTCATAATATTATGACTTTTTCTCAATGTGGCCCTTATACTCCGTCGTAACATTCAAATGTTGCTATGCTACAACTAAATTCGGTCGTCCTGTGAGAAAAAAATAGATATTACCACTAGTTGCTATTTAAAGCCAAAATAACTGGACTTTAACTAGTAGCTAGTTTTATTACCACATATCGAGTGGCACACAACGCTTAGAGCTACATCATTATTTTTTTAACTCCACAACAAGCTAAGGATTACACATTTGACAACTATGGCATTGAAAGTTTGACTATGCCTGCCCATGGCATTCAGTGGGAGAAGAGAAATATAAAGTCCGACATTAAATTCAATTCCAAAATGAGCTTTTTTGTGGGGTTTTGGTCTCGACCAACTCCTGAGAAAAATATCTCTCTTTAGCTTGCTAGTTGCTATGTTCACCAGCTAGTTGCTAACTTTGTCTGCTGTTCAGCACTGGGCGTGTGGTGTACAGTGGGTTTATCAGAGCGTGATGCCTGCTGATACTAAGAGGTGAGACTGAATCAAAACAGCAAAACTGTGGGTCGCACAATCAAAACAGCTAAAAGTTGATAAAAGGTATCAGATTATAATTATCTCCAGGTATGTCACCAGGAGTGACTCCCCAAAAATTGCAAGTAGTTATTTGGCCTATTGTATTGATTGTTAATCTAAGAATATCGATAGTGCAGCTTTAAAGAAAACATCTGTCAACTACAAATTGCTTGTGATGCAAATTATATTTCTGTTATCCAATCTTCACCTGGGTTTTTCTATTGTATTTTTGTATTTTTATAGTTTGAAATTTCAAACACCAATACATTTCCAATTTTTTTTTTTTTTTTAAATTTAAAAACTGAAAATACTGAGCCATGAAAATACTAGCTATGTAGATTAAACAGCCTACAAGAACAGCGATAGATCAAGCAGGTGGAGGCATGTGCTGCCTGACATTTGATTAACTGATTGTTTTTGTTAATTGGAGTTCCAGTGTGACGCCATGTAGCCTTCAGAGTATCAGCTCTGCTTTGCACACGGTTTGTAGTGGAGTTGGAATTTTTTTTTTTTTTTTTTTTAAACTTGTTTATAGTTTCTTAACATCTATGCCTCCAACTCGAGTCCTGTGTTCATTGGTAATCATTTGTGGTGGTGGACATTGTTTGAATTCCATGAATTCTGAGTGCAGTATTTCAGCTGTCAATGTTGGTGTGCGTGTGTGTGTGTGTGTGTGTGTGTGTGTGTGTGTGTGTGTGTGTGTGTGTGTGTGTGTGTGTGTGTGTGTGTGTGTGTGTGTGTGTGTGTGTGTGAGAGTGTGTGTGTACGTGTACATTTCTTTGCTGTGATTTGCAGTTTTAGTTTCATGTTGGATCTGTGGATGATGCACTGTATCTTACAACAGTTTCTGGGTTGTTTGTCCAGGAAACCTGAACAGTGATGGTGGTCAAGCTGATTTTGCCCAAATGGAAATATGACATATTTTATTATAAATAAAAACATGTATTTGCATACAAGTTCTAATAAATTCAATAAATATCTTTTGATATTAAACTTTGGCTTTTTTCAATATTTGTTGTTTGCATATTTACAGCATTTTGACCACCTTACCAAGGATGTATTCCCTTCTGTTTGTAGCAATTTATAATATTTAATAACATGCATATGTACAAATATTGAAATGGCCAAAAGAATATTGAATATAATATAATACTATCTTTATGCACACATGTACCAACATGAGAGGCATATCAAACATATGTCCATTGGCAGTCTCTTCTCAAAATATTTTAGTTTTTATCTACGTTGCCTAAATGTAGTTCTCCAAACTTGTTTGTAATGACCAAAATACACACATTTTTATCCCCCAAATGTAATAATATTATAAACGGTAATATGTGACGGTTCAGAATTTGGTTCACCTTTAGACCCTGTGCCCTTAGACTCTTTTGTCTTTATGTAGGAAAAAACAGTAACTGTATGACTGTTATCATGCATGATGGGTTATATACATCAAACCCTGAGAATACCATGTGGTATATTTGAAACTGGATTCATCAGATGAGACAAATCTCAATTCACTGTAAGTGTTTAATGGCTTGGTTTACTGGCAATGAATTGTGAACAATGTTAATGAATGAAGGGCCACCTCTGACATGGTGTCTGTTATTCAGCTCCATTACTTGTACATCTTTGAGATTGCTGCTTCATAATAGTCTCTGTTAGTTACCTCATTTTCTCAACACTTCGTTGGAAACATGGGGCACAGATATATATTCATCAATCTCCAAAGAATAGGCAATCTACGGAAACCCAGAGAGGTCAAACTGGCAAATTCTTGTTTTGTCTCATTATCTCGAGATAACGGATAACGGAGCTTTGTGTTCTCGAGGTAACAGGATAATTATTCCATGATCTCGACATAACAAAGCTCCATTATCTCGAGGTAACGGGATAAAAAAAAGTATTTGTAAGTATGACCTTTCTCGGCTGTCCAGAAATTTGCAAAAATTCTCAGACTGATATATTTTCTATTCTTACTTTCAGGACTAGGAGGAAAAGCATTTAATGAACTTTCTTAACCCTGGAAATCACTGCTCAATCTCAGCCATTATTTATTTTTTATTAACTTAAAACACAGTTTTTGCAACAAAAAAAAATCATGTAATTTTTTGACAGGCCTTTTGTGTCAACAAAGCCTCACAGCCACAGGAAAATTGCAGCTGATTTGGTTATAATACTGACAATAATTTCTACAGTGATAAATCAAACTTTGATATTTGAGATATGTCCAAATGTTGTAATGCACAATAGTGACGTTACAGAAATGATCAATTTTCTCCACCTTTGACATTTACATATGTTAAGTGTAGTTGAAAGATAAATTGAACAGTGGAAAAATAAGATAACTGCAATGTAACATCATTGCTGGGTGCGTGTGCAAGGTGCACAATACATGCACAGTGTGACACTATTGCAGGCAGCGTAACGAGTTGTAATTGGATGACTAGGTTAAGTCAAGCAGTATTGACTTACGATCACTTTACTGATAAATATAATGAGACTTGATTTAGCTATTGATTCAATTTGCATTATATTTTTGCATATGAATTGTAAGCAGCTTAGTCACTTATATTGTTTGACCATATACATTAAGGCTGCACATAGAATGTTATTTTCTATATATGTCATTTTTCATTATTTAATATCGCAGACAGCAACTGTCAGAAAAAACACGTCGTCATATTTTCAGCTGAGATTTTGTAAAAACACTGACATCACACTCTCTCATATTCTGAGGCAGGAGTGTTTTAACTTTCAGTGCAGTTCAATTAGGATTGATTCTGAGATTCAAATTTACAGTCTACAAGAGGAACAGACCATGTGATGTGGGTTTCCTTCCAGCAGAGGGCGCTGTAAACCTTCGCTCTCAGCTCGACCCAAAGCGCGCCCCGCTGACCCATCAGTAAACCGAGCAGCCGGCAATGTGATTTTGTTGGTCAGACACCAAAGCATCTGAGAAGGAAGTGTGTGGAAGTACCGTAGGTCCTACACTGTAGTAGCTTGCCACCCAAGAGAGGCAGCACATGGAGCGATGTCAGGTGTCATGTGTAATTTAAACTTCATTCAAACTTGATTTTAGGAATAAAGTGACAGCACTATTGTGACATGCTTGATAAATACAGGCTCAGGCTCAGAGGCGGAACCAGAGGGGGTGGCCAGGGCTGGGATATGAAGGTGATAGATAGTTGGCTGGTTCGTAACGGAACCTCTGCTAATGTTTCCTGTTTGAAAGTTAACAACAAAGAGAAGCACTGACCACGACGTGACACTGAACTACCACAAAGAGACGCTAAACAACTACAAAGATGCACGAAATGACTACAAACAGTGTGGTGGTGTTTGTAGTTGTTTTGTGTCTCTGAGGGCCTCGAAGGGCTTTAAATCTGAGTTTAAACACACTTTCCCTTCTTTTAATCTTGATTCATTTTACAATTAAGCCTTTGTGATCCAGTTTCTGTTGTGATATGTCAGATCATCTGTGTTTTTCTCTGTGATCATGATCAAGCATTTCATTTGGAGACTCCAAAAGATGCCTTCTGAGTTATTTCATTACCTTAATTAAAATGTGTCAGCTGTGTGTGGATATGTAGCTTAGTCGGTCTGGAACTGAGATGTGACGGCCTCCGGATGGAAGTGCAGCTGAGGCACTCACAGAGGAAATGGTTGATGTTACTGTAATATTTGTTCCTTACAGCTTTGAACTGAGCTGCTTTCTACAGAAAAAGAAGTGCCTGTACCTTTTTTTAAAAAAAAAAAAGAAAAGAAATGTTTTTCTTGAGCCCACTGAGTTGTGGATGTGCTTCCCTGTGAGTTTAAACCTACCAGAATGTGAATGTTTTGATTTTGTGCAGTGTGATCTTAATTTGTGTCTTTATTTTTTCTACTTATACTTATAACCCCCTCCCCGCCAATACTGGACCCTTGTGATACAATGTAATTGACTAAGAATGTTTCCATTGTCGCTTTCCATACATAAAACTAATGAATGTTACAGCTTTACT
This sequence comes from Seriola lalandi dorsalis, assembly GCF_002814215.2. Classification (NCBI taxonomy): domain Eukaryota; kingdom Metazoa; phylum Chordata; class Actinopteri; order Carangiformes; family Carangidae; genus Seriola; species Seriola lalandi. The sequence continues at coordinate 2,932,285 of NW_019525658.1, forward strand.
TTGTTAAACCATCACACAAGCTTTTGGCACCTTCACCCAAACACATCCGGCAAGTGTTAAAACTCTCAACATACTGAAACCTCCCTGTGCATGAGACGTTTCAGTAGGAACTCATATTATTTATTTTATTTCTTTGTGATTTCATGATCAATATACATGTGAGCAAGTGTGTGTGTGTGTGTGTGTGTGTGTGTGTGAGAGACATGAAATTGGTACAAATGTTGACGGTGTGCTCGAGCTTGATGGTGTGTGAGCTGCTGTGAGAAAGTTCTAACATATTTAACATTTTAATAAATATACATAATATATACACAGTATTTATTGAAGAGCAAAGTGACATTGTATGTTGAGACAGTTTAAAAGCACGTGTTGCTTTGTTTGGGAGATTGTGACCATCAGCGAGAAGGACAAGAAAACATCTGCAGCCTGACCACATCAGGTCGCAGCTTATGTCGTTACTGCAGAAACATGAATCTTTTCCTGCACATTACATAGACTCCATTTTGCATGTATGACCGTGGCCTCAAATAAATCAGCTGCTACATTCGTTGGGTCTGATGTTATGCTCATACTTTGCAGCTCCGTACTGATGTGTATATTTGCTGTGTCTTGTGATGTATGGGCATCTACATATACACATTAGTCGCCTCCTGTAGCTGAAGAGTTTAATAGATTGAACAGAAACCTTCGACTTCAGCTCGGGGAACAATATCATGTGTCAGTGATACTGACTTGAAGGAAAAGCCGCACTGCGCCTCATTATTAGTGCAACAAAACATACGATACCTCAATGTGATGTACAGTTGTATGCAAAACTTTGGGTACTCCTGGGTAAATTACATACAGTATTATGTTGATTTTTGAAGTGGAAAAAAGTAAATACAACTTAACTGAACTTGCAAAGCAGACAAAGCATTTTAAAAGCAGCACTGAGAGATTGGGAACCCTCCTATCACAGCTTTTGAAAAATTTTTATAGCAACTTCTTATTCTTGGTTCATGTAGATCACTTGACATTCTCAGATATTTAAAAACCTGAGTCCAGTACAGGTCCCAACTATTTAGGAAAAATATCAATGTGTGTTTTCTGGATGGTTGTGTTATTAATAATAAATCAATGATCATGTCTTCAAATAAAACTCATTACACCAAGATGCAAACTAAGAAACTACAAGTGACAAGCTTTTATAGATATAAAAGTCATGGTAAAGATTTAGGCAAAATGTATGTAAATGTATTTGGGACACCTTAAACTAAGCAATATAAAAAATGAATTTATAATGAATCATAGATTCATACACACAGTAGGGGTCATTTACTTAATATCTAAGCCCATGGAAATGTTGCTGCTTTCTCAATGAAAATGCCAAAATGGTAACAGACTCATCCACATACAAAGAAACTCTTGTAGATCTCATCCAAGATGTTTGAGGACTAACATCAGTTAGTAATAATGGTGCTGAGTCCATATTATGTCATCCTGGTGGCAGTGGTTTTTAGTCAATCCCCTGGAACTGCTATGAGCTAACGTCTTACACACACACACACACACACATCTGGTAAAGAGCTCTGTGTCCCACTGACAGACTTCCTCCTGTGTGTGTGATTGAAGATCAGGCTGTAAATCATATTCTGTGACAGCAAGCATGAATGGAAATTACATCCATAGCAAATAACGGTTTATATATTTGGATGTTCTCTCTACTTTAAAATTAAAAAGCAACAAATTGTTGCCGTTGGGTCGAAGGCTCTTATCTAAACCCTCTGGAGTCGAGGTCGATCTTTTCTTTCTTCTGCACTCTGTATCCTCCTGTTGTTCCATGTGTAAAGCTGTCAGACAATAGAGTTTTACAAATCCTTAGTTATAATCATTCAGAATATGATCAAAGAACGGTTTAAGGTTAAAAAAATATTGTTTCCTGTTTATACAGACACAGCTCTAAAGTTACAGCTGTAAAGCGATTTTATTCTTGAACTTTTTCATTAGAAATCTAACTGAATATATGAATTCATTTTACCATCTCACTATGTTAAAACTCTTTTAATAAATGATGTGTATTAGATCACGTCGGAAAGCCCCACGCAGCATTTTCAGCTTGTCTTCTCATCTTGTCTCTACATGACCATATAAATAAAGTTACGCTCATGTAAATGAAATATGTTCATTGTATTCCCCAATGAAGAGACGGACTCCAGAGGGTTAACTTTGACGTTTTTTTAAGAAATAAGAAAAGTAGCTTTATGGTCATGAAACTTTCTCCCCAAATGCGAACGACCATTAACATCTTTGAGGTTAAATATGAAAGTAGAGCACTGCTCATTTTCCTCTCCATGTGATACAGGAGAAAAAAAACAACTTTAAGTATTGAAGCAAGAAGTGGCCTTTACAAAGACCCATTTTTTTTTGGGGGGGGGGGTTTCTTCGTGGGAAGATTGGAATCCGCAGCTTCAAAGACAGAGATGATCTGAAATGGCAGCTGCTGCTGGAGTGGAGGAAATGACCAGTGACAGGCACTCAGGAATACGGTGAGTTCGTCTTGAGGATGAGGAAACATTACCTGCCGTTTCTATGAATGAGGCCATGGTTGTTCACACAGGCAGATCTTTGTGAAATTTGTCCTCCAGTCTCTCCACTGATCCAGGTAATGGTGCCTTCAACAATGGTAGGTGGACAGAGAACTGAGAAATGTTTTCCTCAGTTACAGAACCCATTAAAAGAATAAAGGGCCTGTAGCTGGAATATAGATTCTGGAATATACAGTCCATTTGGACACGCACACATTGTTTAGCTCTCCAGGCTCCATGCTTCAGCACATTCAATTTAAAAAAAGAAAGCGCCATGTCTCAGCTTGGATTTGAGTAAGGTTACGTCAATATTGAAAGAACCGTGTGACAGATATTTGAACCCAAATACCCCAATAAATGTTCCTTGGGCAGCTGTGTGTTGTTTGTTACAATCCGCGGGTTCACCTGGATGTTGCGTTAACATCAGTGCTGACAGGACCCAGAGCAGATAAATACCTGCCTCTCCTGCAGAGTCATTTGTCCTGGGTGTGAGCCGATAAAAGCCTGACGTCAGCGGGCAAAAAAAAAAAAAAAAATCCATGAGAGAGATATCAAAATCAACATATGAGTACATTAAAAACAAATCTCAGACTTGTCCTCTGACTTACACACTGTTGTTGTGTGTTAAGTTATTTTTGGGGCATTTTTGCCTTTATTATGATAGTGAAAATGTAAAGGGGTGTCATGTGTCATCTTTTCGACTTTTACAGGTTGTCCAACCAAAAACAACAAACGGAGGAGAACTTCTTTTTGATGTTTTTTCTAGAGCACATGATCGGTTTCATGTTCCTTTAGAACATCCCTCGTCCGTCTTGGTCTTTGCAAGAGTCTTACAGCAGCTCTTAATTAACGACAACGTTAACATGCTAATGTTTAGCAGGTATAATGTTTACCAATGACTGTTTTAGTTTAGCGTGTTAGCATGCTATAACATTGGCTAATTTGCTCTGGACACCAAGTACAGCCGAGGCTGATGGGAATGTAATTTTGCAGGATCCATAAACCAAACACAATGAAAACCTCCTTTGGATAACTAACCAAAAGCTGCATGTTGTTACCATGACGCCCGTCGCTGGTACGCCCCTGGCTGTATCTAATAGTAGGGAAAGAAACCTGTGGTTATTTAGGTTGAAAGACGTGTTGGCAATAATACAATTTTAAGATGTCCAGTCCCTTGTTGATGTCAGATTTTCCCTTTATTTAAGCGACCTCATCCTCCTCAACATGTTACATCATTTAACATCATATTTCTTGATTTATTGACAGGTAGTTGATGATGCAGAGAATTATCAGAAATCTAGATAAGACGTACTGCAGCTCACAGATCCAGGTTTATTAGAACAGGGATAAGAGCTTATCCTGGTCTCTGAACTCAGGATATAGTGCTCACATTACCACTACATGATCTGGGTACTCCGAGAACCTGATCATTACAGGATACTAGCACACATGTTAACAGTCTGGGTGTCATCAGACATTTTTTCAATTTCTAAAAAAAAATCCAATCTGTTGTTTCACCTCAGAACCAAAATGGAAAAAACTTTTTAAGTGTCAGAATCAAAAAACGAAAAATCAATCGAAGTGAACTGTAAAAAAGTCAAAATAAAAGCCAAGAGGACATAAAAGTCTAATATTAAGCAAGCAAAGAATCCAGGGTAATGTTAGAAGATGAATGAATGAATGAATGAATGAATGAATACATAAATGCATATACGGTATATAATTAAAGATATTTTATTGTTTAGTACTTTTAATGTAGACCTCATTCATTAAATAATCTATCTTGGAGATGATTTAGTTCTTATATATTCATTATCACCAGTACATGAACTACAGTTACCATACTGCACTGCTCCAGTGACAATTTGACTTAAAGGTGCTGGGAAAGACTATTTCTTAAAAATGTTTATCTACTCTAAATCAAATTAGAGACAAGACAATGAAGACTCTATCATTAACTAATGGATGAACGTTTTTCACTCTTTATTTCTTGATTCTTGGAACTGATGCAAAAAGATTCGGAGCCATCTGATGTGCCTCCCGCCTCGCTGCCCAGTAGAGGGCAGGCTTGTCTCAATTTTCACTGAAGCACCAACACAAATACGAGTGAATTCAATATAGTTGTTTTCTTGGGTTTTTATCCTATAAACCTTATGTATGTTTAACAGAGCTGTGTTCTTCTAGTGTATTTTTATTCCTTGAAACACCCACTATCTCAATATGTGATAGACTACATCCCTGTGTGTGTTGTTAGAGCTGTAGAGGGGAAAGATACATCAGTAGACTGATGACAAGTGAAGAGAATGATTAATGCTGTCTGACACATCCATCTATCTATCCATCTTCCTCTCCTGCCCTTACTCCCATCACCTCTTCAGCATGGCTCCATGCCCCAGCATGAAAAGGCATTGTGGGTAGCAGCCATCCAGTTTTCCCCCCTCGATGATATCATTTTAACCCTTTCTCCTCATCCTCTGCAGTTTCAGAACCATGAGGAGGTCTACATGGAGAACCTCTGTGTTTGCTCTGTTGGATACACAAGATCCAATCTCAAGGTAAATAGTGGGTGGTCTAAGGAGCCCCCCTGCTGAGTTAGTTTACACTGCAGCACAGGAATGTGACTATCCTTCATCCACGTGGGGGAGAAATTTACAGTTCCTGTTACAATGCACTTGTACGATATTTACAATTTAACAATCCTTTTACTTAAGTATCTGTTTAAGCTCTAAATTGACTTTTATCTGCTTTTAAGCCACGTACACTTTTAACACCTTGGTGGTTTTCAGCTCTATATTTGAACCAGATGAAGGATTTGAGTCGTCGGCCGTCTGGATCTGAAGTTATCGGAGAAACAAGCTGAGGAAATGTTAGACAGCTCAGCTCCCAGCTGCTGGAGACGTCCTGTCCTGTGTCGCTGAAGAGCGTCGGTGAATCTCTGAACAACTCCCATGATCCCGCGCTATTTCTTGGCGTCACCCGACGCCATCTTTTGTTATTGTTTTGATCGAGAGAACCTTCAGATTAAATTATAGTAACATTCCCTTAGCTCTGCTAGCCATTCTTTTAGCTAGTATCACTAATTTAACAGCAATTTTATCGTAAATTACAATTCACAATATCCCAACAAGGATTTATTTAAAGGTCAATAGTCGTCTAAATGTCTGGGTGTAACTGAACTGGTTGAATACTATTACTAATACTAACATTTGTAGGTGATCAACATTGTTTCAACATTTAAATGGCTACATTTCATTTTGTCCTATTTCAACTACATGTTGGACGCAAACAGTTGTTGCCAGTTTACACCTGGCTACACAGTCCTGCAGTGAATTCCTCCCTCCAGCATGTTGTTGAAACTGTTGTTGTTGAATCTTGATTCAGCTTTAAGGCCATGCAGTTTGTGGTGCTGTTGAATTGCATTATGTTATACTGACATAACCATCTCACTCCTCAGAGACACGGGTATAAAAAGACAAAAAGGCTTCAGTCATGTAACTCTTTTCTCTTTTTCTTCATTTCGAAAAAAGACAGATTTATGGGGAATTTTAACCTTAACTTAATGAAATATATGCAAATAAGACGTTTCTAAATAACTTAAATTGATGATTTATGTGGAAGCACATCCCAATCTCCGAATGGGTAACGAGGCATTGGGTCTTGCCAAGGAAGAAAAATGTTTTGAATAAAAAATATGATAGTTTTCTTTAAAAAAAAAAAAAACTGTCTGTTGTACCAACAATGTTATGGGAGAGTCTTTTTTAAGTATGATAGTTTGTCACTCCTCCCTGAAATTCCTGACATTTACCTTCGTGGGAAGGAAATCAATGAGCCTGAGTTCCCCAAGAAAAAACATAGTGGCATTGTCACTAGAAAACAGCTTTATCCTGGGACCAGCAATAATGATAAAATGGACCTACAATAAAATATGTATCAATAAAGCTGATCTGATGTGAGTTTTGCTATTACCTCTTTGAAAAGTTGTATTACGAAGTTTTGTGGGACAGAAGTTCTATTCTTTTTTTTTTTCTAGAGGTCACATATATTGAGTTTTACTATGTAATTCCCCTTGGTATCTGTCTTGGAAGAGATATACTGAACTATACTCAGTTCTTATGCTCGTCTTAGATCACTCTGCACCAGACAATTACTTATTGTTATTGCTTTTATGAGCCCTTGAGAAGACACACCGCACAGTGAGTTTTACAACTCAATAGAAATAGTAAATGGCATTCAGGTGTTACTGCCGACCTCTCGGAGTTTGTACCTGCTGCGATGTTCATTATTAAGGCGAAGTGTCACCTACTGAGCGTCAGGCCTGCTTCTTAACATTCACTTTGAATTGGACCGTGATATTTTGAGCTGACAGGTGAATAAGTGAGTCATTCTCACCTCATGCTTATCTTTCAATTATACATTTTAGTTACAGTGAAAGTAACAGAAGCAGATTTTCCATGCGTATGTGTCACCCGTCAACAGTCTTCCACATGGGGCCCAAGGCTATAGACAACTCTTGCGGTGGGGGGTGGTTGCGGGGGGGTTTAGAGGTTGTGTATTTATTTAGGTTTTGCTCGTGTTTCCATGACTTCTTTCCCTCTCGGCTGTGACTCAGTGTGGTACAGCATCACTCTTCCACTACAGAATTTCCTGTTTGGGCCACCCTGATGAAACAAATGTCTCTTGCTCACAATGCAAGTCAGCATGTGATCTCTTCAAGATGGAAGCATGTGGCTGTTGAACACATGGTCGAGAGTTAGGCCTGGGTCGCGTTAAGGTTCAACCTCAGTGGACGTGCTGAAGCTGTGAAATATCTCTGCCGCCGCTTGGCGACTCCCCAGAGAACACAGCCATCACATGGCACCCCCGGTCATACGACAGCACGAGTGGTTGTTTCTGAAGGCTTGAGCACATCGGGCAACACCGTGATGGCGGGAAGATGAGTTTGAGAGATGGAAGTTGGTTAGAGATGAATATAGACATCTCATCTCTGGGGAGTCGGGATGATGAAGCAGCTGTCTGAAGAAGCTCAGTGGAAGCAATTTTTCATTTATAACAAGGAACGTTCTCCACAGAGTTGGTACAGATCACTTGAAACTTCAGTGTTTTGTTAGTGATGCAATGATGTCTTCAAATATTACATCTACAAGGGCTTTGCGATCATTAGCGCTGTAACAATTTTCTTTACATCAGGAAACTGAGACACATGAATTCAAATGAGAGATTACTTGAGGAGTTCTTTAAAATGGGAATTAGTCTTGGATAAAGAAAACAAATGTTCCTTATGTACTTAATGTAGATATGTACTTTTCTTCATATTAATAGCCTCTATATAATGGGACTAACATTGGCAACCACAACATTCATTGTTATCTACATGTTGAATTCACCTTACACAAGTTGCACAGAGTTACAAGTTACACAATGTTATTTAGACCAAACAAGAAAAAGATAGACTGGAGATGTGTACCACAGAATCTGATATGGTTTGGATGAAATTAACTAAAATGTAAAAATACATGTAGTATAGTGTGTAGGAAGTGAAGCTTCCCATAAAGACGCTAATAGTAAAGTCTAAGTGTGATCAGGGTTCCCATGGATCCTGAAAAAACCTGGAAACTTTTAGACCAGTCATTGAAAACACATGGAAAATGAGAGAAATATTTACAATGCCCTGAAAAACAGTGTGTTATCCTGGGGTTATTTTATGAGAGTTTGTGTGTATGTGCGCTGATGTCAGATAACAACAAGACTAGGTCAAAACCTAGTTCATGTCTGGAGTGACTATGGTGAGATCCTGATTTTTATAACTGCGACTGCAACACATAAATTGGAAGGCCCAGACTGAAAATTTCATAAAAGCTGCGTTTGCCCGGGCGCTGGCGTCGCAGAGGCTCTTCACTGTGAAACACTGTTCCACAGATATGCTCTAAAACCTATAGTGCACTTTCTCTGTACAAAGTCACTATTCTTTGGATGGTTTTATAACCATCAGAACATTCATCCCTTTCAGATCCCTTTGCAGTTGGCTTTCCCGAGAGGCCGGGTCTCTGTCTGCCTCTGGATGGTCTGGACTCAGTGGAAGTTGAATCCTCCGTGGCACTGGGGCCTCCCTTATGTTTTCCTTGTCAGTGGCTGGTAGGGGAAGAGTTTCCCCCCCTCTGTCATATTTATGGAGCAAAACAAACCCTTATCAAAGAAGAAAAAACCCCAACGTGGTTCTCATTATCACACCCACACCTTCTGTAACTGAACCTTCGATTTATGAGCCCAGCTTAGTGCCGAGTGGACTGCTGCACAGATGTTTCTGTTTTGTGACAGAGGGATGTAAATCATGGTTGGTGGCTTAAGTCAAATCATTTAGAACTGGCCTTCTCACTGTGCATGTGATATCCTGTAGATGTGTGTAACCTATTTCACACATGAAGCAGGAAAATGGGTCACACACTTATTGACACGAATTTAAGATGTTAAATGGTGTAACCCAACATCAAACATTAATATCTGCTTAATGGAGTAATAATTTTCACAATAGTTCACAATCCGCACATCTGCAGAGGTGAAATTAGCAATATATTTATAGCAAGGATAATGCATCTATCTTTTTAAACCATTAGTTACTAAATGAAAGATGGTTTTGTGGCTTGATGTCTGCCCTTCATAATGAAATTATTATTATGTAGATGTAGAGTTCCACTGGAGAACAGGAGACCATAATGTCTGTGTGTTTATATCACCTGTTGCACTAAGAACTGCAAGCTATGAAGTGTATAGAAAAGTAAGGTTCGTTTATCTTTACATCCTGGTTTTCACGGAGGATTAAATTAAAGACGGTACCTGGTGTGTGAGCCGTGCAAAGAATCTGTTTTAACTGCTTTAAATGATAATGGTAAATAGCCACATTTATCTAATTTCAAGGTCGCAATTTCCACATGGGAAAGGGGAGGGGCATGTCCCTGTCACCTTTATTGTTTCAGGTTGGTATTTTTTAACTGTAGTTCTCTTACCGTCCAGCCACCACAGTAACACACAGTCAATGTTGATATATTCACATGGTTATTACTGTGCACTCAAAGCAATGAACTGAATGAGCAGTAGTGTGGTGCGGGGAGTCTTTTGTGGACTTCTGGCTTTTGTCTCTAGGCTACATACAGACCGCCTTATCTCACTGGTACCTGCAGACGCTACTCAGGGCTGAGAAAGGTAGTTGCAACTTCATTTGTATGCCTCTGTGCCGGCGACGGCCAGAGCCCGTCCATCCGTCCCATTCTTCTGAACATAATATCTCAGTAACACCTTGATGACACACAAACATTCACTGGGACTCAAGAATGAACTGATTAGATTTTGGTGGTCAAAGGTCAAAGGTCAAGGTCACGGTGACCTCACAAAAGTAACTCAGGACTTCACACAGCAATAATGACAAAATTTCACACAAATGGTTCATACTTTATATTAGTCATGATAAACAGGGATGTAACCTGGAACTAGTCTGAGTGGAGAAGGGATACCACGGCAAGGCGGTAATTTTAGTTCTGGTTATATTTTTATATTTACATTTACTCATTTGGCAGATGCTTTAATCCAAAGCGACTTGCAAGTGAGGGGCATCACTAAAGCTTCAGTGCAGTAGGACACCTTGGTGTACTACATCTATTCAATAAGGTGAAGGTCAAGGAGATGAGGTAAAGAAGTGCAGTGAAAGTGTAGTTAGACATGTAAGGGTGTTAGAGGTGTTAGGAGAGGATGTGATCTCTGAAGAGATGAGCCTTCAACAGATTTTTGAAGAGGGACGCCTCTGCTCTGATAGCATCTGGTAGCTTGTTCCACCATCAGGGAACCGCAGGCCTGAACAGTGTGGACTGAGACTGTCTTCTGTGTGAGGGTTTGGTAATGACAGACCACATTCCTTAGAGGAACACAGCGGCTGAGAAGGAGCATAAGGCTGAATGATGGAGTTCAAATAGATGGAGCAGACGATGGGAGTTAATCTGAAGGCAAGAAATAGCGACTTCAGGCGGTCATGAGTAGCCAGTGGAGGTCAATCAGTAGTGGACTCAGCAGAACTCAACTTCAGTCAAAGCACCAACCTGTGATTAGTGGATGACCGTCTCTACCTCCCGAGTCACAGCTGACCTGAAAGAACTGCATGTCTAAACAACAGGTGTGTTTGGAGAGTGTGCATCCTGCCAGCAAGCCATGAAAATCACTTGTGAGTGGGTCCGAGCAGATGGAAATCCATTTACTTACTCATAGCCCCCTGTTAAAACAGCTGATTGTCATGGTTTTTGTCTGGACTACACATGTTAACTATTAGGGCTTAGGGCAGTGGAGTTCGGACAGAGAATCAGTTTCTCTCCTCTTTCCTGTCCACCTTGGATTATATTACAGTCTTACTCAAAAAGACACATTTAAATGTATTAAATCTGCCATTTGTTATAATGTGGGCTGTGACCGGCTTGTGGAAAGAAATTACAAGCATTTTCTTAATGTCCCTGACGGGTCTGGAGAAGGAGACCATTGAACTTTATGAAAGGGTTCTTGACGTAAGTAGGTTCTCCAGACAAAAGCTTGGAGACAGGCAGCATGCTGGGATACGTACTGGAATGATAGAGTTAAAAGCTATAAATTTGAAAAGGCCGCTTCACTTTCAGCACCGTGCCTCTAAATCATTGTCTTCACACTAACAGCTTCTCTAAAGATGCCTGGATGAGCCGCGGCATCATAGCTAGCTTTAAGTAGCCATTCATTAGACATGCCAGCACTTAGCTAACTTTTACTTCTCAGTGTCACAGATACTGTTTTTTTTTTTTTTAACAATGTAGAGGAGCAAAGGTTCTGTCTTTTCTGGAGCTATTGACAATGTAAAGGACAGTGTTCGTGCATTTCAAGCGCTCCAGAGAGGCTTTGATCATACACGTTCAAAGACTGGTGCACTACAAGCACCTGGATCGTCCTCGTGGTTTATAAGGTGCAACAGTGTGGCAGAAATGATAATAATAGTTATTATTTCCATTTACTGCTGTTTGAAAGGTGGGTGTCAGTGTGGAATCTGAACATGAGCATTAGGCTGCAGGAACAGCAATGATGGAGAGGATTCACAAGAGATAAACAAAAAACAGGTGACGTCAAACAATCAGTAAGGTTTATTTACAATGTATTTTAGGCACCAAGGAGATTTCAGCAACACACCAGGCTGCTGATGTTACTATTATTATGTGAATGTATGACCTTCTGGTAACAAGGAACCTCTAAGCCCACTAGTATTTACACAAACTGTCATGTTTCATTTTTTTCTGAATCCTGTCAGAAAATTAATTTAGGAGCTCAGTGGCTGTCTCCCAACTCACCTGAAATAATGCAGCTCATGGAGTCAAAGCATCAGCAGCACTATCTTGGCTTCCCACCTTTTTTTTTTTTTACATTTAAATGGCGAAACCTTGCAACATGGCCGAGATTTCTCAGTATACATGTATCACAAACTCAGGGAGTCGTATAAGATGAAACCTCAATTATGAATAATGACTTCTTTCCTTCCTTTTCTCCATAATTGTATGGCAGTTTTGTGAGCGAGGCCCATCTGGATGCCTTTTTTATTGCTGCTGTAAAGTGGTTGCAGCTCGTAACCAGTGTAACCAGTGCAGAGAAACATATTTCAATCAGGGAGGACGCCATACTTCTACAGACGTTTATTTCGGTAATTAAAACATCTTTGACACTGACCCCATCAGTGAAATCAATTTATAGGGGTGAGACCCTGTGAATTGCTCATTCTTGAGATCCCCAGGGGAGCTTTAGATGGGGCCTGGACACTGGTGGAGAGGAGAGACAGCAGAGAGACTTAACAGCCAGGCTGCATTACTAACCAGGCGAAGGCCCTGGACCCTTCAGGCCGACAGACACCAGCTTCAGCATGTGGAAATTTACTTCTTGATATATTAATGTAGCACTACTAAAGCACAGTGTAAGCACTACTTAATATTTCAATATGTTTTGTCCACTTAGAAACATGCTGTAAAAATAACACTGACTCATCCCCTTTTAAAGATGATATTGCGAACTTGGTAGTAAACAATTGCCTTTAGGATGATCATTGAAACTACACTGATGAGAGCGGTGAGACTGAACCGACAGTTGTGAGCCATGAAACCAAAACACAAAGCTGAAAAAGGATAAAAACACTAGCTGAGGGAAACTGCTGATTTGGGTAATAAAACGATATCCTTCACATTACACACTGTGATTTAAAGGTCCCATATAGTATAAAGGCAGATGTCCATGTCTTTATTATAATGTTCATGTCTCGTGTGTAATGTTTATATCATAAAGCAGGTCTCTGTGAAAGTACTGAGAAATGCACACAGCCTGTTTTCAGAAACTGAGCCTTAAAACCAGCCGTCAGGGCTTCTGTAACTTTGTGATGTCACAACTATACAGTCACTGCCCTCAGCCATGGCCCACCTGGATCCACCATCCAACCTTTTTTTTACTTGTTCTATGTTTTACTTTATTGACAACACAGCACCAACATCATTCCTTCACTGAGCTAACAGCTGCAAGACAGAAAAAAGTTGTGGAACCTCTACACACTTACTTGATGTCAAGAGGTCAATATATCATTGAACAGCCTTCCCAGCCTCCCCCAATTGTAATGTTAGAGACCTGAACCCGAATACTATAGCATTTTAATCTGAATCTGACCATCTTGCATTATCAATGAAGTTAATATAAATAGAATGACTATGACTGATCAGTCTGAGTATCCCTCCTCCACTCAGACTAGCTTCAGATTACATCCCTGTTTGTTCAGAGTCATATAAAATATGAACCATTTGTGTGAAATTTTGTCATAATTGCTGTCCTGTTATGTTATGGCTAAAAAGTGTTTGGTGCGGTCACTGTGACCTTGACCTTTGACCTTTGACCACCAAAATCTATTCAGTTCATCCTTGAGTCCAAGTCAAAGTTCTGCCGAGTTGTCACACAGATATCTTGTCCACGAGAATGGGACGAAAAAAATATACCTCCAGCTCTGCCTGCTGCCGGTGCGAAGGCATAAAAATATTGATTATAGCAGCTTTAATTACAGCTACCTGAAGACAGTCCGCACGACTTCTAGAAATGAACTCATAAAACACCTTGCCCACAGGGGGATAAAATAATTTAATTGGCTTCTTAATGGAAAACAAACAGTTTTCCATTCTATTAAAGTATAACTGTGTAAGAACAATGAATACATTAAGTGCTGTGGCATGTAAATGGAAAAACATGTAACCGTTGCATCATCAGTCCAATAGTGGTGTTATCGGCTTTGACGCACACAAGGGATCCTCAGGGATGAGAAAAGTAGATGATTTATGGTTAAAGTGGAACTAAAAAGTGATGACATGGCACATTGCTTTCCACAATCATACAGTGAGTGGCAGTGGGGGTGAACTCACCTCATGTCAAAGCTACATGGTTTCCTCCATTTCTGTGGCTCACCACAGAACCAACAGTTCAGCAGTGCGGCTTGAGCACAAAGACTGTCTCTGTTCTCTGAGATCTTCTATCCACCACAGGCTGGAGACTCTGACTGCTGTCTGCTCAGGGATCCTCTGGTTCAGCGCCACTTGGGGCCTCCGTATTTTACGCTCGCATTGAGATAGTTATCTAGACGTCACATTTGGTAATTGAACCTTTCAACGACATTAACACTGTGAGCAGCCTCCCCTTAGGGACACATCACCTCCCTGACAAAATGGCCCTTTTGAGATGTAGAGGGCAAAACTCAAGGGTGACTGCTACAAATAAAGTGTGGGGTCTTAAGTCTTAATAATAAACTGTCCGAGGAGAGGCACGCAGTTCAGAGGGGAGGCATGAACAAGCAGACAGGGGCAAGTCATCAGACTGGGTGGGGGAAGTGACTAACATTTTCCCTCTCCTCAACAACTTGTGCTTGAGGTGCCCTTGAGTATGTAACTTGACTCTAATGTGGTCTGGGGGAGCTGCTCCTCTACAAGAGTAGAATTCTGGTTGTAGCAGAAAGTGGTGTGATGAAATCTGCAAAATCTTTCTTTTTCTTCAAACTTTGTTTAATTCTGGAAACATTTTAGGAGCTCGTTGCACATTACTCATAACAAGTCCGTTCTCATGACATCATTTTCTTTTGATGTTTCTTTTGTCTGGTCAGCCAGTGTTTTGCTTATGCTCATTATCCAGATCCATTTACTTCCCACAAAGAGGAAGCCACAAACCAAATCTCTTTGCAAATGCTTACTACATGTTTGTTTGAACTTGCATTCAAATTTCAGAACAAAGTAAATTTGCATCATACGTTTGTGAAGAGTTCAACTTTGGTGAACATTGATACACAAATTTGTTGCCATTGACCAATTTAAAAACTTTGACAGAACAGAGAGAACCACAGAGTACAACATGGAGAAACCTCATCATATTAGCTTTGTCTCACTGGTTTTACTGGATGCTGCATGTCAGCCATGGTACTGCAACTAACAAAAGTCCCTGGCGCCCCAAAAAACATTTTCCTCACAGATCACCATTAGTAAAGAGACCTCTGTAAAATGATTATTATTATTATTATTTTACTGCAAACAAGGTCAGTTTTATTGCTTTTTGTGTTGTGGCTATTTTAGCCATGAAAAGCTAATATTTGAAAAAGTTTTCCAAAGCCTAGCTAAGCTATTTTTATGTGCATAACGCCAAAGTAAAGTCTACATGACGAGCAAGTGGTTTGGGGCTCGGGAAACAGGTGGGTGGACAACTTTTATAGGAATTGAATGGGTGCCATTTTGGAGTTGGGTATCCACTTCTTATTACACAACTCAAAGCCATGAGACTTTTCCCCTTTGTATGGATTTTGCAAGAAAAGCATCTCCCTCCCTGTGTCAGCCGTCTGTCCTGGCTGAAGCAGCATTTTTCTCCAAACCAGCGTCCAGAGAGTGTCCAGCTGAAAACACTGGCCATGTGTTTCAGTGCGTATGAGACAAATTTAGCTTTTTTCGAAATGAGGACATAAGCCTGTACAGCTAAGAGGAAGGGAGGTTCCATCCATTACAATCATGGAACGTACAAACTTGGGGGTGTAATATCCCACTTACACCATGGCTACTTGCCAACGAAATGCAACAACAACCACACACGCCATTTTTTTCCAACCCTCTGATACGACCCGTGGGAGCATCTACTAAAATAGCGCCGCTATGGCGGTAGGCGTACCACACCTCGGTTGTCATGGTTATGATAATAGACACGTGGACTGTGCAGACTATAACTTTGTTGCCATGGTTACTATGATAATGGTCATGGCTTGGTTAGGTTTAGGAAAAGATGGTGACTGTACTTCCTCAACATTACACGTTCTTTGTTGTCATGGTTACAGAATAAACAGCTAGTTTCAAATGGGAATCGAACACTGCTCTCTCGTGTTCTGTTGACCCATCCATCCACCACAACCTCCTCCTGATGTGGACTTTGTCTCTCTTTATACTACGTCACCGCACTTTTCCCTTTGCTGTCATAATTATTACAACCACTAGATGTCGCCTAGCAACAAAACGTAACTATGAGTTGACGACCTATGGGTTCATTTTTTAGAGGACAGTTTCACAAAATGCTATATATAATCAAACTTGAAATATTTGCTGTTAATTTTCACATGTCACACATTTTTTATTTTACTTTCCTATTTTAATTATCATGAAATATTTTTCCTGAGCCTCAGAATGCGTTTGATGTTTGCAAGGTTTGGCCGGGAAATGT
This sequence comes from Seriola lalandi dorsalis, assembly GCF_002814215.2. NCBI lineage: Eukaryota > Metazoa > Chordata > Actinopteri > Carangiformes > Carangidae > Seriola > Seriola lalandi. The sequence goes on from NW_019525658.1 coordinate 2,948,604, forward strand.
GTCATTTATTTGTAATTTATAGAACTGGGGAAAGGGAAATGTCACTGATTTCTGTCAATCAGAGAATAGCGATCTGTTCTGCTACACAATATCATTAAACAGTCCAGTCCTGTCCAGCAGAGATAACCTTACAGCGCTCTGTCTTTCAGGTACACAGTCAGACTCTCTCTCTCCTCTGTCACAGAAACAAAGACATGTTGTGCCCTCTCTTCCTTTCTCTCACTCCTCCAGTCTCACTCTCTCATGTGACTTGTCCACAGATGTGGTTTTGGGTGGATTTCCATTCCAGCCTTCTGTTATAAGTGTCTGGTTACTAAAAGGTAATCAACCTATAGCTGAGTGCTAGGCTGACCAGTGCCTGTGAGGGAAGAAACAAGATGTTTATGAGTGAAATTCTTTTCTTCATCTGTCTCTACTCTTTGATTCAGTCGACGCTTGAAGTCTGCACAGATAATGTCCTTGCAAAGCAAAGCAAAGCAAAGCAAAGCAAAGAAGGTCAGTATGGAAATATTTTAACATTCAGGAAATTATTGGAGTCTTAACCAATGTGATAACACTACTGGTGAGTAAAGCAACACTAAAACTTTTCATGGTGTAATGCAAAGCTGGTAAGAAATTATAATGATATTTTCCGTTGGAATAAAGGAATTGCAACAAGTCATTTTTCTTTTTTTCCCCGTTTAGTTTTTGCTATTAGTTTTTTTATATAGTTCAAAAATCAACTTGTGTAGTCCACCAACAGTGGATGTACACATCTGGTACCCCCCTAACACTATCTGGCTCTGAGGAACTATCCAGTTGCCCAGGTATTTCACAGCAGCTGCAGAGGGCTACATCTGGATCTCCAGCCCCAGCTCTTTCCCTGCCCACAACCTCAGGAGAGAGGGAAAGCCCTCTGGGATCCCTAGCTCCTCGGAGCAGATGTCCAGACCAGCAGTGGAACAATGTGCAACAAAAAAGACGAGGGGGGCCACAGACCACAGACATCGTCCATTCTTCAAGAACCAATTCGCTAACTTCATATGCCAGATGATGAACTTGGTGAAGCCCAGTCCTTTACCCTACGCCTTGTGCCACTGTTGCACAGACTGGATAAGATGGAAACAAGTCAACATAAGCATTTTGAAAAACACAAGAACAAAAATGTGAATTTGTTTTGAAAGTGACTCTTGTTGACTTCCACTAAGGTGCCGACTCAGGGAACTGCACTGAGACACTGGCAACTACTGACAAAGAAGAACTGATTTCTGGTAAATAGCGTAACCATAGTCGTTGGCCTAGGTCACTGATTGGCTGACCTAGATAATATATGGACCTGGACCTATAACCTAGAAGTTATTATTACATTGTGTGCTTCTGTTTACACTGGTGCAACTTTTCTACTGGTCATGTGATTGGATGAGCAGCACTCAGAGAAATGAGTTGGGGAGCCTCAGTATATTACAGCTTCTTTTTCCATATTATTATTATTATTATTATGATGATTATCATTATCAGAACGTTTATTTATATAGCACTTTTCTTGACAAAGTTACAAAGTTCTTCACAGAAAACTAAAACCAGATGGAAGAAAAAGGTCAAAGAACCTGAGCAGAGGAAAAGAGCTGAAAACCATATATAACAAACATATCTTATACTGTATGAACATGCTGCAAAAGGATCTGACAATAAGTGAAGAGAGGCAATAAAATATGTAAAAACATTAATTAGGTATAAAACATTATAAATAAAACAAGTATCAGCCATTACCAAAGGTTAACACAAAGCAATGTGTTTTTAGAGGTGATTTGAAGGAAGTTAATGAGTTACAGCGTCTGATTTCGGCTGGGAGAGAGGTCCAGAGTGTCAAGGCTCTAATAGCAAAACCTAAGTCACCCTTACTCACAAACCTTGACCTTGGGGGGAACCAGCAGGCCTCCATCTGCAGATCTCAATTCTCGGTTGGGCACATACCACATCAATAAATCAGATATGTAATTGGGAGCAGAGCCATTTAAAACCTTAAAAGTCAGCAATAAAACTTTAAAATCAATCCGAAATCTAACAGGGAGCCGAAGAAGGGAGGCGAGCACCGGAGTTATGTGATTGTTCCTGCTAGTTCCAGTAATACGATGAGCAGCAGAGTTTTGTACGAGGTGAAGACGGTGGATGGAGGCCTGGCTGATACCTGAATAGAGTGCATCACAATAATCAAGCCGAGAATAGATAAATGCATGTACAATGATCTGTAGGTCAGTGATTGATAGAAATGATCCTCAGCTGGTAAAAACAGGACTGAACCACATGGTTGAATTAATTATCGAAACTTACTTATGTAGTCATGTATGAAAAGACCCAAAATGAACACTGTAAACAGACTACTTGATTACTGTAAGTGAATTATACAAACAGCATTTGTATAGGGAGTTTTTTGATCCATATAAGTGGTTGATCACTCCAACTGTGATCTCTATAAATGGTTTACCATGTATAAAAAAAGAGAGATTCAAGGATTTGTTCGTGTTTTACAAAGAGTTTAACCTGAGCCATGCAATACAACAGTGATACAGTGTTAATAGTATGCAGCTGTTAATTTTTTTTAAGGCATTAATATCTGATCTGAAATCTGAAATGGCCGAGAGACAAGTTCAGGTGTTGGAATTGGTGTCTCTATTAAAAATATGTAAATTTTTCAAATCAAAATTTTGTAATATTTCCATAGAGACTTGACTTGAACAGTTATTTACTGTATTTGTTATTTTTCAATGTTAGAAAAAAAAAAGTTCTTTCGTTGAAAAACAATAAGGTTCTTAAGCTCGTGGCCAGTGCTTTCTTCTCTTTGACATTTGCAGTTTACCTCAGTGTCAGCCAGTCTCTGCTCGGGGTGTAAGGCAGCTCTGTAGTTTGTTGATTGTGCGGTCAGTTCAGGGCCAGTGAGGGACAGAAGTTCATCCATCTGCTCTGCACTCATCCGAAAATAATGATGATGGTGCTGGCTGTCCGGCCTCAGCTCAGCTACAAGGTGATAAAAGTCCCCTTGTCTCCTTCGCTGGTTGAGGGGATGAACCCACTAGAAAATGAGACCATGACATCAGACATAAATGGTGCTGGGACTTTACATTCTAAGTTGTTTGATAATTAGTAATATATTATTGTATCAATATTTTATATGTATTAATAAGTGGTGGTGCACACAACCTGGCTTAATTCTTCTGTAAGAGAGAATGCAGTAATCTAGACATCTTATACGTGTAAGGTCAATACAAGCAATTGTAAACAGGAAATAGAAATCCAAGGTGGAGTATAGTAAGGAGTATAATAAAACTTTTTAAATTTTATTTTTCATTTTGAATAAAAATTTTCATGCACAGATTGTAATGTGTAAGATTACACTTTAGTTTTACATTTAAACACTGTCTTTTATGATGATGATGATTAAAAAGAGTTTGTTGTGTATTTACTTCAGTAAGTTAGGAGCTAGGAAAAAAAAAGATTCTACCAAACCATCTGTGAAGTAATTTGAGGAAACAATTTGGAATTCGGCCCATGAGATTGAAAGATCATGGATAAAAGTGAAGCTGTTGGCTCACATTGTAAAATGAAACTGCCTTCTAGTAAAGTTAGCTTGTTACTCAGGTGAAGCAGTGTAGGCACCGCTAATGACCATAATCTCAATTCTACAATATATTTTAGGATTAGACTATACTGCTTGCATTCTATTTAAAAAAAATATATGTTACTTTAAATTTGTTCAAATTTGTTTTTTAAAATGGTGACAGTAGACACTAATACAGTCACTACACAGTAGCCCAGATGTTTCAGAAATCAGTGAGTAACAAAAGAAACACTTGAGCAGATTATTATTTAATTTAGTAGTAGTAGTCTGGATCTTCTATTGTATTTTACATTTATTATTAATATTCTTATGTTTGTTTTTGTTTGCTAATGTTATGATAGCTTTTTAAATCATTTTATTGTATCTGATTGTCAGCTTTCTTACTTGAGTTATCTTTTTCTTTTTAGCTTATCAGTCGTCTGCGAAGCTGTTTGAACTGCACTAACCTGTATGAAAAGTGCTATACAAATAAAGTTTGATGGACTGATAAAATAAAATTGCATTACATATACACAGTATGTGATCAGTGTAAGGTCTAGTAACAGTTCAGCTGAAATCACTCTAGGCTGATTCAGAGGGAGCTGAGGTAAACTGAGGCCTTTTCTTCCTCTAGCTGAGTCCCTGTTTGGTGACCTGTAGCTGGTCCAGCATCTGTGTGGGGAGGAAATAACATACACAGACACACAGAGCCACATGATGACTGATTTGTATCTGTGACGCATTCCTCTTAACATGGGGATATTTTCCCATTGCATAAAGAACCCCTGGGGAAAGGGTTAATCCTCTCTGAAGATTGATACGACCCTGGTTTTCTCTGCTTCCTCTGCTTTTCACTTCAAACAGACTGAGTATTTGTCATTGCCATTTAGTTTGATGTTGAATCTACTGTTTACTTCCCCCATGATATCCCTTTTATCGTCATTTATCAAACAAATTGATTTCAACTCATCAGGCTCAATTAAGTCAACATATGGCAGTTATTACCAATTGGTAACCTTGCCTTGGCTAGGTTACTAATTGGAGGTCTAATGGCATTCTGCAGTGGTCATTAGTGTTGAATTGGGTTTAATAGGGCTAAATTCTCATTTAAACCATTGCAATTATTTAAAGTATTAAATTAGAAATTTCAGAGAGCCAGTTTTAAAGCTTCCCTCCACACTCCTGATTAAAGTGTTGATAAATTCATTAGGCATCTGCTTTTTTAATCTGTTTAATTGCGACCATTGATCAAAATTAAATCTTCCCCTCTGCACCACTGAGCCATTGGAGGTCTTGCCTGGGGTCTCAAAACCAATCCCATGGTCCTTCTGTCTCAGTTGAGGTGAATCTACAGCCAGCTGCTGGTGAGTGGATTTTCTGGAAACCGTAAAGTTTTGAGATGTAATAATGATGCGGTGGGCTGGAAGTAGTCAGTTGCAGGGCCATGCTCCAATGTAGCAGAACCAATGCTCAATTATGATACTGATATACTGATAAAAATTTTACAACAAATATTTTCCTAAAATGATCCATACAAGTGTTTTCTGATCTGCCACCTCTATCATTAAGGTTTGAAGTCGAAATTTTTCTTTTTTTTGACTGAAAGAGTATATTGTTAGTAGTTGTTAATTTTTGTCAATCTCTAATCCAGTCATCATTTTAAAAAAATCTCTGTGCATAGCATGAATTTAGTTTTAGATTCATTTAGAACCCATCTAAGACTTATTAAAAAGTATTTCTGCATGCAATCAAATGCATATTGAATATCTGACATGGCTTGCATCACAGATGGTGCATAAGCATAAAGAACAGTATCATCTGCATAAAAATGTGCTTTGCAGTTGTCTACTGAGGTACAGACATCATTAATATACAAAGTAAACAGCAGTGGGCTTCAAATTGAACCTTGTGGCACACCATTTTTAAATCTTAACAATTCTGTAGCATCTATGCACTGTGTTTTATCAGAGGGGAAGTCCTAAAAAACATTCATCAAGCTAAATTTGATGAAGTGATCATTTAAACCATTACAAATCTCCTTTTTCTCATTGACAACTTTAGAGTCTAGTTTAATCTGTTGAAGGAGGGTGTATGAAGTAATGCCTTTAAGAGCTTTTACCACTTTCCAGAATTTGCTGAATTGTTACCACAGTTAGAAAGATTTATCCCTTTTCACCATGCGAGTACGTGCATTTCCAAGACATCTGAAAGTTTGCCAGGCCACACCACTACCAGTAGTTCAAGCCAGAGCCCAAGCTTTGTTTTTTTGTAAGATAACCTCACCTAAATCTTTATTAAATCTATTTTTAATCCTAAATCTCACAACTGGAGCTTGTCTTTCTGCTATAGAGTTTAAAACAGACAGACAACATTTCAGCAAAGTTAGTTTATTTCTCACAGACATACTGAGGTCATGATCTTTTAATTCTGCAGAGCCCACTGGACAGCAATTGCCAAATGTATTGGGAACATAATGATTTGGCCTACTGGTAAGAATGAGATCTAGCGGGAAGGAATGACTTAATATTTTGCTAATAGATGGTGTGGGTTCTGTTATCATTTGGGTAAGATTTAATTCAGTACACATATCTTTCAAGTCATCAGTTGCATGAGACATAAAGTCTAGATTAAAATCTTGATATCATCCTCATATCGCTATAAATTTACATATACATTTATATACACACACATCATCAGCCACAACCTCAAAACCGGTAACTGGTTTTAATGTTGTGGGTGATTGGTGTAGTTTTTACTATTGAGCTGAGAAACGTAACTGCTTCCTGTCAACAGAAGCGACAAATCTTACGTCTGTACCTGCCGTAATGCTGATGTACTGTGCCAAAGTACAGCCTTACTGAGCTGCTAGCATGGCTGTATGCATGTCATTCCTTTACTCACCAACAGCTGTCTCCAGAGGTGGAAACAAACAGTTGTCTCTACATCTTGTCTCTATCCGTCTTTTCTTCTACTGAAGTTAGCATGCTAACCACCTAGCCCCAGCCTGTCTTGTCACTTTCCAGTAGCGACTCAAAGGATATATTATAACATCTTGTATTATAAAGATAATGATGGCCGAAGCTCTTCAATCACCACCACCCGCTATCGGCAAGAAACTATTATTTGGCGGCAGAGAAAAGGTACAAATGGCCCCTTTAAAGATCAGACAGGTTTTGATGTAAGTGTAAACTATTGGATCATTTGGAAGTTCATGTGGAAGTGACATGTTTAAAAATTTGTCTAATTAGCCTTGAGGATAGTGGAACAGTCAGACAGGTTGTGCTGAAAGAGATGATATTCAAGCACAATCATTGCCACATCTTCTCAGATTCATAATTATTCTTTGTGCTGCTGCCACTTATTCACATCAATATTTAGATGGAGTGCACTTGAATTAAACAGTCGTGTGTGAGCGCCTGGCTTCATCAAATGCATCTATTGGGCTCGATGGGATATCTGTCAATATAAAAATGGATGTGGACGACTGCTGACTGAGAATGAAGGTGGTGGAAGTCCCAGGACAGATCATTAGAGTACCTGCTCATTGTGCTTCTCTAACTGCTCCCAGCACTGAGGAAGGAGGATATAAGATTTATCGATTAGACTTCTCCTCCTCACATCTCTTTGGTGAGGTAATTTAAGAGGAGCACGGCTGCTCTTCAACCAGCCTTGTACTTCACCCTCTCATACTGTGTTTTGGAGAGCGATGAATATGTCCAGGGGCAGCCTTTTTTTATAAGCACTCAAATCTGGAGCACACACAACCCTGCAGCTGTCTTAGTTTATTGTATGTCATTTCACCACAAAACCCCTGAGTATAACCTCATGAAATTGTGCCATCCAACCTCATTCGAACTGTCTGAAAATGCTATGAAACATTTTTGCCTTCTTCCAGGGAGCAGACGAATAACCAGTCTGTAAATGTGTGTAGTTATGTTGCTTCTTGGTATATAGGGAGTGATTGAAGACACAGAAGCATGGATTGGGGATCAGTCACCTGACTGACTTAAAACAGGAAACAATGAAGATGTACTCTGCACTCCACGCAAGTAAAAATTATTTCCAACTACCATGTTTAAGCAATGTGCCCCTTTTTAAAGTTTGCTACGTTTTTGTTGCAAGACCTTTTTTTTATTTTTACATAAATAGTTTAAGTACTTTAAGAATAGAGATCTGGCAATCTTTATAAAACTGGACTTCACCTTTCATTAATCCATTCATTATTTTCTCTGAGGGACATCTAAACACAAAAGCCTAACCACTTACTTGAGAGAGGTCTAGTTAACTGTTTACAGTGCTCTGTGGATGTATTAAGATAAGTTGATAGCCTACTGCACTCAAATATTATGGGTCTCCCCCCTGCGTGTGGCAAAATGGCTCGATAACACCCCCTAGAAAATTTAAACTAGGCACTACTTGCACTGTGTTTGTACAAAATTCAGTATACACATTGCTTGCAGCTTTAATTATATGACTCTTCTAGACGTTCCAAATATTATTTGGACCAAATGGATGAAATCCTAATAATGAAAAGTTATTATAGGGCTGTAGTGACGCTCAGAATAATCTATTCACTTTTTTTAAAGCTGCTTCTTTTACAAGTGTATGGGGAAGAAAGCTTTTTTGGACCAATGTGTATGAAATGATGATTACAGAAGTTGTACATAGTTTGACCACTGTGCCAAAATCACCTCATATCACAGCTGTTCTCAGGGACTTGCAAGATGATACAATACAGTAATTCCTACATTTTGGCAGCACTCAGAGCCTGATCCAAAATCACTGTAGTTACATGGATAAAACAGAAGGAAATTACCTTAAAGCAAAAGAATATACTTTATGAGCATAAAGTGCAACTGAAACACAAAATCGTTACACTGTAAGCAGACAGCTGTGGAGACAGCTGGATTGATTTAAATAGTCAGGTAAACATAAAACAGAAAAATGTACCTGAAATGCCTCCTGAATATAGAAGTCTGCAGCCATGCAGTTCTGACAGGCTGTACCTACTCCCTAGGTACATCAGCATCGGTAGGATGCATCCTCCGGGAACCATGAATGTCTGTACCAAATTTCATGTCAAAACATCCATTTGTTGTAGAGATATTTCAGTCTGGACCAATGTACCTGTGTTAAAGTATCCACCAATTATTTTACAGCAGTTTCCAATCTTGTGTTTTGAATCTCAGTAGAAAATCTTCGGTCTGATTTAGGGATTTTGTACAGTACATGTCACCCCCTCACCTCACCCCTGGCCTGTGTGAACACCTCCACTATACAACCCTGCTTTAAGTACTGTGTATCACAGAGAAAGAAATAGGTTGGAAAACATCAGAAACTTTACTAGTAAAATACTTAAGCAGTCTTTGGACTTCACACTATTGCGCATGTAAGTGCTGTGTGTCTTTTGTGAAGGATTTCTCTTCAGACTGCATATGTTTTCAATATGACAGTTTGCCTTTGGAGAACTGAAAAGCTTTTTTGGCAGTTTTTTCCTCCTCCTTAATGTTTCGCAGTGCAGTGCTTGGCCTGGAGGTTCAGCACAAACGACTGAGGCAGTTGAATCACGGTGCTCATTCATGGATTATAAATAGAAGGCATCCTTTTTTTTCCCCGCAGGATCCTTTGTGCTTCCTATCAGCTGGGCAGTGATGTCAGAGGGTTTGGGGAAGCCCTGGGTCTGCCACGGCCTAAGCTGGTGGAACAAAGCCACGTCGGTGGGGGCTGGTGGGGGGAGGAGAGGGGGGGTGGAAACCCAGCTGTCTGTCTCACAGTGCCACTATTGTCTCTTTGCCACTGTACCCAGACCGGCTCTCAACTCCCCACAGCCAGCATGAACAGGATTACTGACTTTGGTCCGTCTCAGTTATTGGTCTATCTTCCATAAACTCAGTACGCTGTTGAACCCCTTCTAAAATGACTGTGGCAATAAAAGAGGCTGACTCACTTCTCTGGTGCCCTCTGTAGATTTCCATGTGTTCCTTTAAGACCAGTCATTAAGCCTATAAAGCTACATTGCCTAAGTATTTGCACAATAGCACACATGTTTGGGATTAAATAATACCCTAGGTCATTTTAATACAGAGTTAAATATCACACACACATTCTGAGATCTGTTTCAGTTTGTGAATTACTTCCAAAAATCAACTGTTGCACACAGTAGATCTTCCTAAATCTAAATCCGTTTTATACCGGACCATGTGTCACTTCCAGACTAGTTGCAACGTCATAAAATCATTCTCATAATGTGTATTTAACATGAGTAAATAATAGCTGAATCACAAAAACAATGAGGTATATGTAAATAACAATAATGTAAGGCTAGTATAAGTAATAAAATAGACACTAGAGAGAGACACAGATATACTGTGTGCTCAATCTAAACTGTACAATGGTGGTAATGTCATATAGTACAATACACTGTACATTAGTGCAGGTCTGTTGGATAGAGCAAACCTTGAAAGATCAGATATACATTTAATATATAACGGATGTATTGCACAATGTGATAAATAAAAAGTCCAGTCGAGCAGTTTTGTGCTGTTACAAGGAAAAGCTATTGAGTCGGAGGAGTCCCCTCCCCCGACATAGAGGAGTGTCATTGTGCAGAATGACGGCAGCTGGCAGGAGCAACCTCCTGTAGTGGGGCTGAAGGAGGCTCTGCTCTGCTGTCTGACCAGCAGGTGGTGAAGAGGTTGTGAGATGTTCTCCATGATGTTCAACAGTCAGTGCAGTCTCTTCCTGTCTCTGTCTCCTCGCGTAAAGAGCCTCTGTGCTGCATTTCCCGTCCACTCTGTTGTCGAGGTGGACTTCAAGGTATCTGTACCCCTCCACTACCTCCACCTCCTTTCCATTCATCCATCCATCCATTTTCTTCCGCTTATCCTCTAGTAGGGTCGCGGGGGGGCTGGAGCCTATCCCAGCATCTTTTCGGGTGAGAGGCGGGGTACACCCTGGACAGGTCGCCAGTCCATCGCAGGGCAAACACATAGAGACAGACAACCATTCACACTCACAGCCACACCTATGGTCAATTTAGAGTATCCAATCAGCCTAGTCCCCATGTTGCATGTCTTTGGACAGTGGGAGGAAGCCGGAGTACCTGGAGAGAACCCACACAGGCAAACTCCACACAGAAAGATCCCGCGTCCGAGCCTGGACTCAAACCCAGAACCTTCTTGCTGTGAGGCGACAGCGCTAACCACTGCACCACCGTGCAGCCCCCACCTCCTTTCCAAAAATGGAAATTGTGTTGAATATAGTCCTTGGTTCTCCTGAGGTCCACAACCATCTCCTTGGTTTTTGCCACATTGAAGAGCAGGTGGTTGTTCCCACACCACGCCTAAAGGCAGTTTGTAGGTGACAGGAATCAGGGATGCACTGAAAGTGAGAGGTGTACAAAATGAAGAGGGAAGGTGAGAGGACAGTCCCCTGCGGCGCTCGTGTTCAGGCACACGTCCAGCAGCCAAGAGTGAGTACAGGGAGACTGAGTTTAATCAAATTACCACACCGCCTCATTTGGCTGAGGCCAAACCTGAAACCTGGTAGTATTCTGTCTGGGGCTATAGGGAAAATATATTGAAGCTGAATGTGTCTACTGTGCGCATTGTATCTGATAGGCCCCTGGAGGTTGACTGGCAACATAAACTGGGGCTTAGAGAGTGGGAAGGACAGAGAAGTCAGCCACAGCTCCCCAGTTCTAAAGTGTTCTTTATTACCTAGTGCAACGGTGGGTCACATTTTTGGTACTGTCCTTCTACGTGTAAAATTTTACTGGTCCCAGTCTGATATAAGCCAATACTTCATTTGAGCCAATTGTACTTGATCTTGCTCCACTGTAGGTGTACCAGAGAACCTCAACATCCAGCTCTCTGGCTCTGGTCCTGGATGAGTAGGTTGTTGTTGGCTTTTGTCCTGACAGAAGTCTGGTCCAGTTATTATCCCAGCAGAGAGAACAGAGCGCTGTAAATAATTTCCCCTGCTTCACCTCCAGAAGCAACTTCCTGCTACCGTCCCTACAGTCCTCCATGCTGCCGAAGAGGCAAAAGTGCGGGACAGCCGCTGTCAAGGGAGTTGCCACTGTTACATAAGAGCTTCTCTGAGCTTTCTGAATGTAAGGGAATTGTAAATCCACATGGAACAGACATGAATATACTTTGCACCTACAGACACAGAACTGGCAACACACTGTCCTGTACAGATGGAAAAGTGTGTTCAACGACACGATTGGAAATGTAATTTCAAACAGGTAGCTGTCCAGCTGTACAGGTACAAACGCACAGTCTACTACAGTAGTCATGTGGAAATGACATGAGATGTTCTGATGGAAGTTTTCATGATCTGGCTGAAAGATTTTTCTGAATTTTATCTAAAGCAAAAATAAGACTGTTTCACTGAGCTACAATGTTTTCAAAGTTCAGTTCATGAGCTAGGTCACAGTCATAGTTCACAATTTTTGAATTTTGAACTAAGTAAACATGAACTCTTTGAATGAATATTTTCTTAATGAGATGCTGTGAGCTGTTTTTCAGTAGAAACCTCCCCCGGCTGCAAATTTAGAAAAGATGCAGATTGAAAAACGCATACGAAAATGCAAAACAAATTCAACAATGGAAATGTGCTGCAAATGAAAAAATGAGCTGCAGGAAGACAGAACAAATATGTGACAGCAGCAAACACACTGCAAATACAGAAACGATGCAAAAAACAAAAACACACAAACCCACAAGACAGAAAAAATGCTGCATATCCAGACGACACAACAGAAGTGCTCCAGGCCTCTAGGGGGAGCTGTACGTGGAACAGCTTCAGCATAAGAGCTTGAGCTTCGAACCAAAAGGCCAGCATGTTCTTTTTTACATTTGGTCGTAGTTTTTACTATTTATTATAAATTAGCAACAGATAACGTAGCAAGCGTTAGCGAGCTTAAATACAGTGCATATGCTCCATTTAGCACTCCCCCTAGAGGCCTCCTCCTAATGTGGACTTTACACTACATCACTGCACTATTCCCTTTGCTCCCGTCATAATTACTAGGACCACTAGATGTCACCTAGCAACAAAATGTAATCATGGGTCATAATAACCTGCTGCACAGACGACCTACAGGCTCGTTTTTTTTTCCAGGTGGACAGTCTCATCTGTCCTGAGGGAAGCAACCAGCTAGTCTCTAATTGTGCCTGTCTGCTGCTTGATGCTGGCCAGGTAGTGTATTATGGGGCTTTAGAGCTGTTTTTTGTGCTGAAAAACAGCAAAAGAGGGTAAAAACTCTCTGTCTAAGGACAGATTCAGATGATAATTCTCTGTAGGTTCATTGATGTGAGTGACCGCTTCAACATTCTCAGTGTTAAACTTGTTAGTATAAAAAATATTACAGCACAATGCATATGTATGCTGTTACTCTCCACCAATGGCAGATCATTTGAAAGTTCATCTTTAACATATGGTATATTCATGTGCTAATGAGAGAGAGCGCTCCTGCATTGTGGTGCTGCAGCTGTCGAAACAAACCCATGTACAATCGTTTCTCTAAACATGGAAAGGACAATGTGAATGTGACACATCTTTGCCAATGACAAAAACAGCCAAGCTGCAGCTTTAGTCTACGAGTTTACTCAGTATACTAAACATTAGTGTCTCAAGGACTGTTTTAATGAGGAGGTATACAGTGGTGCTGTCATGTGTGATGGAAGTGTACTCTATGTTTGCGCTGTGACGCTCTGTCCTTGCCAATAAATAACAAATGTCGATCATGTTCTCGTCGATCAGAACGTATGGCTCTCAGATGAATCCAACAGAAACGTGCTATAATCTATTGGAGTTCCACACCGGTGCAGGTAGTGCGGCCGATCTGCAGCAGTGTGGTGTCAACAGTTTATGACGCTGAGTCGCAGCATCATTATTGTAAGTCACAGACCCATAGCTAATGGGATTCCAGCTATCAGATGATTATGATGATCTAGCTCCCTTTGTACACCAGCACTGTCATTTTATATACATCCTTTATCAATTTGACTTGCACTTTGCCAGCAGCAGCTGATAGTGTGCCTCCCCAGCCCCCTCCAAAGAAAAAAAAAAACTATGCTACTGTATAAGGAACATAATATGATTAATGTTGAGAAAAGTAAGGAGATTTGAGATGTCAGAGTTTTTCTTCTCTTTGAAGACAGTCTCATCACTGAGAATATTGCTTTGTGGAATGCTTCAGAGGATTGCCGTCCATTACACTTTCCCGACGATGACAGGGGATTAGTCCAAATGACAGGCAGGGGGACAGGCAGGGGGTCGCCTGCAGTCTGGACAGTTATTTCTTGATTACTCATCCAGTCTTCAGTGCAAGAATAACAGGGTACTTCATCACGAACGTTGCCATATGACTGAGGAATGATGAGGCTCTTAAACAAAGAGAAGAGCTCATACACTTGACTTGTATGAAGTCTTATTCTTTAGTAAATCACTTCATATTACAGTTTATGATGGGCCAGTGTTATTATGATAATGTGTGAGTGTGTGTAGATGTACTCACAGAGATAGAGCCCACTCAATCACAGTGTCCTCTAACTCGCAGTAGAAGAAGGTCACGCCTGCTGCTCCACTGGACCCGATTTTCACAATGCACCCTTTACATCAGCTCGGACCCATGATGATGATGAAGCCAGGCGTGATGGACTAAACTCGCCCCTCTCTCACGTGAGTCCTCCTGCTCGCTTCCATGTTCGCATCTTCTGGAAGCGAGTGAATGCAGTGATGAGTGAAGGGAAGCAGGAGGCAGCGGCTGCATACGGAGGCACTGTGGCACACTGGGAAGCTCAATGAGAATTAGGTCATTACCCGGGGCAAGTTCAATAGATGATTACAAGAAAATGCCAAAAACTGGGCCGGCCCCCCCTATTTTATTGATGCCACTGCTGCAAACCCACACAAGACACGTCCCTATTGAAATCCTCCGGAGGGTCCCTGCTGAGTGTGCACCAGAGACACTTTAAAGGGTCATATTTTACTCAGCAATTTTCCTAAGGGAGGAAGTTCAACTGTCTAGCAGGTCAGAGCCAAAATCTTTTGCGTCGTGTTTATTGTAATTATTCTTTTTTTTCCCCCCATTTGTCTACTTCAGCTTCTTTTATATACCATCTACATGCTCATCACCATAGAAACAGTCTTTTTCCTTCAGTCATTGCAGGAAGTTGACTGCGTCGCCTTCCTAAGCTGTCAGAGCAAGAGGGGAGTATCAACCACTTTCTTCTTCCCAGGAGATAAACAGCACAGCTTAATAAATAATGACCAGTACATTTAGGTGCCCTCAGCTGTGCTTTCTTGATAAGAGAGCCTCCATTTACTCATTGAGTCACTTCAGACAGACATTCCAATTGATTCTTCACGTGGCTCATATCTTTCACCACATCTGTCATATGTTTTTCTTGACTACAGGTTTGAGTGAGGAGGGAGAGCTATACAAGGGACTTCTTTCTTCTGCGCCGTCCTGCCTTCATAATCATTTCGTGCATGTCCCTCTCTTTACATGCTGACCTTGTGCCATGCTAGATTTTTCATGGATGCTTCATAAAGTTTTCATTTTGGCACCTGGATTTGATTTTAATGTCAGTTTACTGAAAATTTTGTTTGTTCTAGTCGTATTTTAGTGATTTGATTTTTGTTTTTGTTGTTTTGATTTTGGCCTTTGTCACACCAGACATTTTAACTTGTCATAGCAGGAAAAGCTAGTGAGCTCCAGTACAGTTTCTCTACCTATCTCCTGCACCAACTCTGGCTCCTTCTTCCTTCCTGGCCCTGCAGGTGGAGGGCCCACAGGGAGTCAACACGCTTACTATAGTGGCATCAATCTTCTCATCCAATTTACTATGAGAAAGTAAATATGTCTGACTTCTTTTAAAACAATGAAATGTATTTGATTGTCAACATGAAGGGGGAGAGCCTACATCAAACCTGCACTCATTGCTAACAGCAGCCTATAGATATGAAAGTTAGCCAACTGAAAATCACATTTATGTTACAACCACATCCATAGCCCTTAATAACAGTAGCTTTGACCTTTTGTCTGTTTTTGTTGTTGAGAGATTTGTACATGACTTTATTCCATAATTCAAAATCCAATATGGAGGCAAAACCCAGGAACAGACCACTAGGAAAACTCATGGGGAGAAAAGCAGGAGCAAAACTGGAGCAAAAACAGAAAACCCAAAAACTGGCAACACAAAGGCACAAGATGCAGGAAACTTTCTCAAAGGCAAACAGAGTAAAAACAAATGAACTGACACAGACAACAGGGAGCACAGACACTAAATACACACAAGGGAGGCAAGGGTGACTGAACACAGGTGAAACACATTAGGGCAGGACAGACAATCAACAAGGGAAACGGGACAAAGACAGGAAGTAAAATAACCACAAGACACACAAGGGGAGTAATTCCAAAATAAAACAGGAAATCGACATTAAATCAACCAAAATCCAAACATAAAGAGTCCAATCCTGGCAGACCATGACAGCTTATTAGCTCAATAGGTCAATTAGATCAATTAAATTAAATAAGAGATATTTTTTGGTGACAGAGAATGTGTTTTGCAAAAGCATAATGTCTCATTCTGCAGGTGTTAAACAGAACTTTACATTAAAAGACAAATCAGATTATTATTTAGTTTTTACTCAAAATTTTTAAAAGACATTTCATCATAGTTTTTGTTTTCAAATTTTGATCTAATATTGATCTTTTTTGAGGAGTCAATGAACAGTAAAATTTTTTTTGTCATAGTCAAAAATCAACACCAGCATGAATATACCAGCTTAAGTTTTGTTTGCATCCGTCAAACAGAGCCTAATAGGAATTTAGAGGGCTCATAATATTTTGGTATCGACTATAATAAAAGATGTTTGCTGTGACCTCTGCTTTGGTCTTAGAAACAGTACAATAACATCTAGAGAATGCAAGAAACATTGTCTCGTATACAGTATACGTAGCTTTCTTTGAGCTGCAGGACCAGTCTGTAATCAGGTTACGCTAATCCATCCCTTCACCAGTGTATCAGAATACTAAATGAAAGCTTAGTTGAATGACAAAGCTTTGAAATTCGCCAGTCTGAAGGATTAGATGACTTTCAAGAATCAGACATTTTGAGTGCAGGGATACAGTATCTGCAAAAGTGGATATCATCTTAGTCGCATAAAGATTATTACACAAAAACACAGACACCAGGGAGAAATGTGGAAAAGCCGAGTGGGGAGACTTTGTTGTTACAAAAATGGAGTGAGAGGTGAGGTGTTCTCATGGTTTCCTCTAATGACTAGCAGCACTGTTAGATGGTCTGAAATACTGTTTAAGATGGACAGGATCTACGGAGAGACAAGTTTGCCATCTTTCTCTAGAGAACGGACACTCAAATAGCTCTCCCAAGGGAACATCTATGTGCCCATATGTGCCTATAATGCAGCTTTGCAGAACGTGCCGTCCTCCTCCCTCAGAGATGCAGTTTGTTTATAGGCCAGTGGATCAAACCCGGCAGAAGTAAAAATAGTCCCTTGTGTGCAATGACATTCAAAGTTTGTTTCATATTCAACCAAATGACACATTTTCTCTCTGTAGATATCATGTACAACCTTGTCATTTAGTCAAGTGTTGGGTTCTGTGCGGTAGTTATTTATGAAACAGACTCTGCCGTGGGAGATCTTATAGAAACGACTAAAATGCTGAGAGATATAATTCAATCTGCATATTCCAAACTGTGTCAACATGTATGTTCTGTTTCAGGGTAAACGTCAGGAGCACAGGGTTATAAAAAAAAAACCATACTAGGGCAGTTTGGGTAGATTTTTGGGAGTTCATACATATGGACCTGTTTTGGTGGTTAACATGGGGTGAAGTGAGGGGAACAGGCTGCTGGGTTTACCAACCAGTCGGACTGCTAGTAAAACATTTTACTAGAAAATATCTTCATCAGTTCCTCAACATATACTCACAAGACAAAGGAAGTGTTACCAGGGAACGTCTCACGGCATGAAAGTGAATAAACATATTTAATCCGAAATGCAAACTATTCCTTTAAATTCTTATTAAAATTATTTTTCAATTTGCATTTTAAGCAAGGAGTGAAATGTTTTCACAGCGAGAGTTTCTGTGGAGCCGGTATCAAATGGCCATTAAAGTAACTGGAGTTAAATTCACTTCCATTTTCAGCCCTGAAGGCTGCCACGCTAAATGACTGTGTATAGAGATCTGCTGAAAGTGTATTTACACAGTTAAACCAAACAGATGCTACACCATCATGGCCGAGGAGAAAGCTGTATCAATCTGCTCTGTTATGGCAATTTGATTGATGTTTTATTCAGCCAAGTCATACCAGGGATTTGACTCCATGTGTTTCCACATAGTAGAAGTGCAGAGAATGTATCTAATAACAGGAATGTCTCTTTAGTGCTTTCCTCTGGCTGAAAACTTACCTACCACTGTCTGAGCTGAAGTAAAGCCCAACCATCTGGTCAGTGAACGCAGATTAAAACAACATGATGATTTGCAGCTACTATTTGACCCAGTTTCCCCAGGTCTCCCCTCAGTTTCTTGTGCTCCTGCCAGATGTTGAGCACAACTCCTGTCATTTATCACACAATGGAGAAACATCAAGTTATTTGAGGTGCAAGTACCTCCTCTATATCCTCTCTCAATTTGGAATGGCTGAGGTTACAAACTACTTGCGGTCACACACGTTGGATGAATAGTGAGGCCAGGTGAGACACAAGGCATAAAACGTCTGGTCTCCTGGGAGGACAGGGGTCAAGGGTTCAAAACTTAGAGAATGGAAAACTCCTTTATATTTTCTCTAGACATCCGGCAGGAAAACATGCAGTCATCTTCTCAAAGTGAGAGGTATGACCGACTGTATCAGGAGGTTTCCTGGCTGCTCTACAGGTTTTATTATTAACATAAGACAGTCTCTGTGTGAGTAAAGATTGCTGTTTTAAATGTTCATAAACATGCGTGTAAAGTCACTGTGGACTTTTTCTGTATTAGGCCAAACCAAACAATAATCTTTTCCTAACCTTAACCAAGTGCTGCCAGCACCTAAACATATAGTAAATAGTAAATAAAGGTATTTTTGATATTTGGGGAAACTCACTTTTTAATACCAGATCAAACCTGATAATAATAATGATATTTGATATTTTAAAAAATTGGTTATCTGATGAAGTTCAATATTCACTCTGCCTTTAACTCATTTTGGTTTCCACCAACCCCTGAAGAAGAAAAGTCTCTATTTTTGTGTTTGGATTTTTCCGATTTACTTATTCATTTATTTGTTTGTTTGTTTGTTTGTTTATTTGTGCTGGAAACCAGGTTCATGAGAGTAATGAAATACTGTATGTCTTCTCCACTATGGAAACTTGATGACCTGTAACTGAAGAACAACTGTCATGGTTCTGGTTCTAGGCTTGATTTGGGGGTGCAGCCCTGGACAATTAGCATTGCATTATCCATGAAATTGGTGTCATGTGATTGACCAGTATCAGCTTTTCAACTGTCTATATCTATCTTTCGGTGATGTAAATCCAGACTGGCTGTTTTCTGCTTTGTAGACTACAGTGAGACACGTGGCAGAACCTGAAACCAAAGCGTTACACATTCTTCAAAGTTCAGCTTATAGGAAACTCCAGGTTACAGGTCATTAAGCTCCCGTTGTGGAAAGCTACAGTGAACCAAAACAGCTTCCTCTGTCTCTGGCTTCAATCAGCGTCTCTGTGTCCAAACCGAGAGTTATGTTCGGCGTGGTAATCTGAGGAGGATGGACTCCCCGGGGCCCCAGTAGCCTACTCCTTCCTTGGGCTTTCCGCTCTGGTTTGATCGGTGAAGTCTTCTTTTTACACTTACTGGAATGAGAAAACCATCTGGCACAGAGACAGACATTAAACACTGACACGGGGTTTAAACAGAGGGAAAGACTGTCTCAGGGTAGAACAAAAAGAAAAAAAAAAAAAGTCTGTGTGAAGTGATTTTTACCAGTGTGACATCAACAATTAAACAATAAGTGCTACTTACTTTTATGAATGCTTAGAGGTCAGTCATTGGTAGACAGAAATAATATGGCTGAACCAGATGTTGTGTATGCTGTATGGTTCAAACTGTTTAATAGGTTAATATAAAGGGCTCTCATTATAAGCCCTTAACATAGAAATGAGTGAGCATGATGTTTTCATAAAGAAACAGTAAGTTTTTTTATTTTTTAAACTAACTTTATTTATAACACATGCACGATAAATCCTCCTTTCCTAACCACGAAAACAAAACAAACAGGATTGAAATGTTGAAATTAGATGACATGAAGGAGTAGGGAAAAGGTGAGCCATTTCCTGGCCTAGGTGCTTTAGACATTTTTATACAGTCGTTAAGTAAAGAAAATTCAATTGAAGTCATTATTTATTGTGCATTCCATAATAGGAGGGGATTTAGTGAAGCGACATCCATTCAATATTCTTGTTCTTTATGATGACTCCTGACTGAACAGACCTGAAAGAGAAGAAATCAATCAATGGATCAACGAATGGCCAGAGTGATTACTGGATCCAGTAACACTTTTAAATGTCCTATTGCATGTGGATATATATATAT
The DNA here is from genome assembly GCF_002814215.2 of Seriola lalandi dorsalis. NCBI lineage: Eukaryota > Metazoa > Chordata > Actinopteri > Carangiformes > Carangidae > Seriola > Seriola lalandi. The sequence continues at coordinate 2,968,790 of NW_019525658.1, forward strand.
ATATATATATATATATATATATATAAAAAAATCTAAACCATTAAATTATCTTTTAAAAGCTTCACAATGCATACAATACATGCTAACGTGTGTAACCTGCTGGCAATAGCTAGCCTGGAAATAAAGCCAAAAACAAGTCTGTGCTTAAGAAAACTCTGCTTATTTTTCTAAAGCTCCAACGAGCAGTGCTTTGATGTCGAGAATACAAACCCCCAGGGGCTAGAGCTAAAGACAAGACCGTTTCCTGTGTCCCAGTAACCTAAATTTGGAAAAAAAAAAAAAATCTATCTTACTATATTTAGACAAAATTCACTTTCATTTGCAATGTTAATGAACAGATCTACCCCCCACATGACAACTGTTCTTTTCAGGTATAGCTTTCTTTGTTCAGTATTGTATAGCATGTTGATTTCTAGTCATATATTTGCTATGTAGCTTCAAAGTAAATCTGAAAAGGAGGCTGTTAAGATTTAACATACACATTAAGGGTGAATGCCAATCATTATTGTTTTACTGGCAGATTATGGGTGGTCTAATGGAGAGTGAATAATTACCTTACGTTTGTCTTTCACTCAGGATCACTTAGAATTAGTCATATTTAATGGGAGTGATTGAGAGCAGCTATAAATCTTATGAGGACATGAGTTATAGAAGTTGTGCGGTGGAGCTTGACAGGTATGGACAAAGGAAAGAAATGAGGTGCTAGTTTTTTATTCATCACCATCATATGTCCTTTCTCCTGCCCTCTCATCCTCTAAGGTCCTGCAGACAGAACAACCTCCAAATCCATGGAGGGATTACTGAACGGGTCTAGTGGGCCTGAGGATTCAAGACGCCCCTGGACCTGAGCATCGTATGAAATGAACAATTGAGTGATGTAAAACAGGTACAAAAAACAAAACAAAACAAGTGTGACTAGGCACAAAATGACTACAAAGACATGCAAAACAACTACATACACAAACTAGAATTACCGCCTCACGGGCGTCTCCCTCCACCACTCAGATTAGTTCCACTAAATATGGTCACGATCTCTCTTTTCTGAGTTCCAGCATTGAATAACGGCCAGAAGTGTTTTTGCAGAACTTTATGATGTCACAGTGAAATTGACCTTTGACCATTTGGATGTTGTCATGGTTTGCCATGGCGGGCATTTTATGTTTGAGATTATGTTTGGGTTTTTGTCACTTCCTGTTTTTATTTTGTAGTTGGTTTTCCTTGTGTGTCTCGATGTTTGTAACTTCCCGTCTTTGTCCTGTTTCCCTGTTTGGTGATTGTCTGCCCCGCCCTAATGCGTTTCACCTGTGTTCAATCACCCTTGCCTCCCTTGTGTGTATTTAGTCTCTGTGCTCCCCTCTGGTATCTGTTTAAGTTCCATGTGTTACTTCATGCTTCAGCTTGCTGTTCATGTTCCTTGTGTTATCTTGTAAGTAAATCATTTTCTCTCCACCTACTCCCTTGTGTTTGGGCATGCATGTGGGTCCAGCCTTAACTTAAACTGTGGCAGATAGAAAATATCATGACTGCATTTTATCCTTAGAGACATTTGAGTTAAATTGTTTCATAATTAGTGTGTGAATTTGTGAGTTATGGCCAAATACATGTTTTGTGAGGTCACAGTGTGACAGAAATGATTAAATTCTCTCTGGGTGTTCCTGATATATTGCATTCACAAGAAGAGGTGAAGTCACTGGCACCTTGAACTTTGACCTTTGACGACAATCTAATCAAAAATCTGAGTCCAAGTGAGCATTTTTTGCCAAATTTGAAGAAGGCATTACTGAGATATCACGCTCACAAGGCCAAAACTGAGTTTTGTGAGGTTTGACCTTTGACATCTGACCACCAAAGTCTGATCAGTCCGACACTGAGTCCAAGTTGACATTTGTGCAAAATTTGAAGGGATTCCTTTGAAGAATTCTTGATATATTGCATTCACGAGGCCAAAATCATGTTTTGTGAGGTCACCGTGACCTTGACCTTTGACCTTTAGCCAGCAAGATCTAGTAAATTCATTCTAGAGTCCAAGTGGACATTTGTGCCAAGTTTGAAGAAGTTCCTTCAAGGCGTTGCTGAAATATTGTGTACACGAGAATGCGGGAGATGTTCAATGACCACGAACAGACACACAATTACTGTGTGTGTGTGTGTGTGTGTGTGTGTGTGTGTGTGTGTGTGTGTGTTTGGTGTTTGCTTGTCTGTGCCCATTGTCTCATTATCTGTCCTTGTCTAAATCATTGTCTTCCAGGGGACCATGATTGAATTTTGCCCTTTTTCCGTTTTCATTTTAAGAATAAGCAACAAAGAGCGCAATATCTGTGAATGAAAATGAAATTTCTCCGTCAGCAAAGCCAGCAGTGAGGTGCCCATCAAAGGCACAAAACGCCAATAATTTTCATTTGAACCTCCCGGTCTCTGAGCGTGTTTGATTTGAGATTCCAGTTGGCAACCGGTAAAAACAATGGACTCAATCTATTGTCCTTCATTCATTTTAATGAGTTTCTGAAGTGATACTCCTCTGTGAGCATCTGTCACCTCTCATTTCTCCTCTCCTCACAGCCATCTTGTCTGGCAATGAACAGCGAACGGCACTGCTTCCCTTTCAATACAATTTAATCTCATCTGGAAATGGAAAAAATAAGGAAAAAAATAAACTCATTCATTTGGGATTTGTGCTGCAATATTTCTGTTAGCAGGTCTAATAGCTCCAATAAAGGTTCCAGAGAAGGTTCATTTTTATTGCCATTTTCACACATGTATTTGCCAAACCCACAGGGGAGCGACCAAATGTTGTTCCCCTGTGCAACACAGGAAACACACACAGTCTGAAGGGTCAGAATGATCACTCTTACATTAGTAGCAACGACATGGATGTAAACAGGGTCCAGTGCAATTTTTTTATGTTTTTTTTGTGCTTAACAACTTCTAACCTTTAGATATTTGAACTGTTCCCCTAAACTAAAACACTGCCTCTGCTCATTTTCATTTATATATTTATTTTTATTGAAATATGGTCTATTTGTACGGAGCCCACAAAGGCAGCACGGTTGTTGTTACTCTCTGCCAAATCATGTATTTTAAGCTTCATCTTCTCAGACAAACTCATCAGTAACAAATATTATGTTTCAACTCGGATCAAATTTCATCTCCCAAAAGGAATTTTATCATATATCAAAACACGACCGATGACACCTGCAAATTGTCACAGGGCTCGCAGAGATAACACACTGACTGGCCAGTGGTCCCAGGAGCTGGGCAGAGAGCTGCTGATGTGACCTCTCACCCGGCAGTTGGGTCCTCACATCTCTGAAAACGCCCCGAGCAAATATCCTAACAGGAGTTATTTGGATAAACGGACACATAGTCGGAATCCTAATGTCCCCAGTATCAAAACTTAATGAACTGATATGATTACACTCCTAGGGGGAAAATTGTTTCAGCTTTGAGCCAGGCTCAGAATCTCCACAACTGCTGCTGTTTGGTGTGAAAGGCATTCTGGGATACTTAGCAGTCCCTCAAGTCCTGATGCTTCCTCGAAGGAGAACACCTGATCTGTACTTGGCTGGATGTGGACTTTGAATAGGAACAGTACTTCACAAGGCCAGAGGAGAGTGCATGTTGACGGGTTCTGTCTTCACCTCAGTCTTTGTCAGTTCGTCCGTTTCCCTCATGTTTGGATTTTTCTAGTTTTGTTCCTGTGTGACTCCTTGTGCTTCTGTTCACTTGTTCCCTGATGTTTCATCCTGCTTCTGTTCTGGTTTGAGTTTTGCCCGGCGCTTCTGTAAGTTTGTGTTAATTAAAGCTCCTTCTCATTGCACCTCCCAGCCTTCATTTCTGTTGCGTTTGAGCCCTGACAACCTTAAGCCTCACACCATCGGGCAAACAGTATAGAAAATTCACAAAAACACAAGTTGGAAATCTGAACAGTGTGATTAGCTTTCCTATTAATTAGTTTTGAATATTTCCAGGCTTCACCCAGTGCTGCTGTGGCGGCGGAGGCAGCAAGGGAGGAAGAGATAGCAGCTAATGAAGAGAGAGCCAACATGCTGCTGTGGGAGAGTCAGCCAAGGCGGGAACAACAGGTGAGACTGACAGCAAACAGAGATAGAGCTGTATATATTATTTACCTGTCACAAAATTACCTGGCCATTAAAATATTTGCAGTGGAGCGTCTTATACAGTATTATATACCACACAGGCGCCGAAGCAAGTGGAGCAAATACATCTCTAGTATTCAGTGAGGGGGGGCAGAGTTATGCTTGTGAACGTAAAGTTATTATCATACAGTCCAGCAATCAGGTGATCACGCTCGCACGTTTTTTCCTATTTGGTTCTGCGAGCAAGAGGTAAAAAAAAAAATCTATGTTTGGTTTGACCATTAGTAAAGGTGTTCTTTTGTTTTTTTGTTTTTTTTTTTAATTTTCAAAGACGAGAAGAAAGCAAATTGTTCTGCCAACACAACCGTCTTTATGTCTTCCCATCATCTGAGGAAGGGAAGAGACATTGCATTCATTTTATTTTCATTGGAAATGTCCCCACAACGACTGCAAAATCATTTAACCTTGGACTGCTTCCTGAACGGGGGCCAGTACAAGCACAACTCGCTTCAAAACAGGAGCTAATGGCTGCAGTGATACACACACTCTATCTATCTATCTATCTATCTATCTATCTATCCGTCCGTCCGTCTGTCTGTAATGATAACACAGAGGTTGATGGTGATGCAAAAGTAGGCCTTTTGTATATTTAGTAAAATGTAATAGTGTCACAGTCAGACCAGGACTTTTTATTTTAGGTCATTTTAGGGGCAAGGCTTCAGTATCACAAAAACTTTTAGGGCACAAAGAGCACTGAGTGATTTGATGCCTATAAACAAATCTCTTGACTTTCTGATGAGAAGAAACTTAGAAAATAACAGAAGTGTGATATGAAAATCATAAATTTTTTATTTATTATTTTTTTAAATCAAAAAAGACATGTTTTAAGATGCAATCTGTTATCATGTATTAATTCACCGGACTCTATAAAAATGTAAATATATTTCTTTTCAGGAAAAACTCATCACTTTCAGCAGATGAATGTAAGAACAGTCTCCAAGTGTCAAACTCGCATAAATCATTTCACACAGTAAAGTTTAAATGTTCTACTCAGTGCCGTCAGGGCAGGCAAGGCAAGCGCTGTTTGCCAAATTAAAGCTGTGAGAGAGAGAGGGGGAGGGAGAGGGGGAGGGAGAGGGGTCATGCTGGCAACTGGAGAAGAGAATTAACTAGTTAGTTAGAAGTTAGCAATATAGTATATCCGCACAAGCAATCTAAGCTGCAAGGACTGCTGCAGCACAGCTTTTAAAGCGACCTCGATATTTTAACAGTATCATCAGGGGGCAAAGAACACGCTTGGCTGCAGGGCATACAATTTTTTGGGGGGGCATCACGGCCAGAGGGAGGGGCAACGACTGCATGACCGTCATGGCTGCCGTGAATTTCCTACCCGGGTCGCAGAAAAACCTGAAAAATGTGGAGAAACAGGAGGACAATGCCCTCATCTGCAGGGCAGAGGGGTCTATATACATTACTGTGTGAGTGTCACAGCAGCCATCATGTTCCAAGTGAAAGCTTACCCATAATCCAAAGCAGTGATGGTACTAAAAGTGAGTCAAGTTGAGTCGGTGCCATGTGGTAGAAAAACTCTATACTTCCCCTCATTTTGTATCTGCCTATTGAGGTGAACAAGCCAGAGAAACAATTCATAAATAAATGTAAAAGGGAGCAAATTGGTAATGTTGATGTCTTGTGAGAGCTCAGTTATTACTTTAGTGAACACGATAACAGATAGAACCAAATGTCTGAACAAATCTGAGATAAAAACCTGTACGCTGTAACAAACCGTTGTTTTCCATTAAGCGGAACAAAATGCTGTTCTAGCATAAAATGACGAGTTGTCAGCAATTCACATCCAGACACACTGGTGTCAGTCTTCAAAGTCCCTTTTAACCTGAACCATACTGTTCGTAAGAGGCTTTTATAGTTGCTTTGTCCAGCTTCTTTTAAGTTTTATACTAGCCTCAATACGAGCTACAACTGTTCACACACATGGTGTTGATATACTGTAGCTTTGTTCACACTTGGTGCTCACGTGTGTCTTGTGTGAATGCACCCATTACACATCCAGTCTGGATCCGGTCGCAGTCCTTCGCAGCATTGCGGATTCACGGACATGTACGTTAACGTCATGTTAATGCGTCCTCGACTACATTATGGGAGCAGCTTGTTTTTGAGCGCTGCATGACAAACCTCCCACAATCATGGATACAGCTGATTTGTGTATGTCAAATAAGTAGGAGAAGCTTTTGAAGATTTGCCCAGGGTGTGAGGCGTTGGGCGGGTGTGGGGATGCTCACAAGCCAACGGCTGAGGGCCGCAATGTTCGGAGTTGTCCCCGGGGAACAAGAGTGTCGCCTAGGGACGCCAGGCCGAGACAATGAGTCAGTTTGTCAATGAGGTCCTCAACTTACACCTCCGAGAACTTCAACTCAACGAAAAGTCAAGAAGTCCTCGTGCATCCCAGGAGAGGTCAGAGACCTGGAATTGGAGAGCGCCGTGTTCAGGGCCTCCACCGTGAAGGGAGCTGGCCAGGATTGCGATCAGAAAGTGAAGGTGCCTGTCGTTTCATCAACCTGACAACCCGCTGGTGGACACCAGCAGTGAGGGGGGCTGTCAAGCTGACCAAGAGTGCCTTTCATGCACGGTTGGCCCGGGAGTCTCAAGAAGCAGCCGGTGGGTACTGGAGGACCAGATGGACTGCAGCTGCAGTGGTCATGGTTGCAAGAACATGAGTTGGAGGAGGCTATGGAGAAGGACCTTCGGTTCAGAAAGGGGGGGAAAAAAAAGGGAGTTAAAAGACTCCGCCTCCAGCTCACTCACATGCTGGGTGCTGAGCTCAGCAAAAAGCTCCTCTGTAGCAAGGCACCAGGTGTGGATGAGATTCTTTCCGAGATGCTGAAGGCTCTGGACATTGTTGGGCTGTATCAGCTGACACAGCTCTTCAGTGCTGGTTAGAGGACGGGGACAGTGCCTGTGGACTGGAAATGTTGTGCTTCCTGTATTTAGAGAGGGTAACCAGAAGGTGAGCTCCCATTATCAGGGTATCACACTTCTAGGCCTCCCAGGAAAGCTCATGCCAGGGTGCTGTAACGGAGGCTTTGATCAAGGAGGAGTTAATGAAAGATGTGAAGGAGAATTCATTAGGACACTGGTATTTCTTTTAAAGCAACTTTATTTATAACACATGGGTGATAAATACTCTTGTCCTAACCACAAAAACAAAACAAACAGGAATGAAATGTTGAAGAAGGAGCAAGCTGCTTTATTACAAAAGTAAAGATGTCTATACGTAAGCTGTTATTGTGGAAGTGTGCCCACTGCTGTGTGTGCATCCTTAACAAGTGACCCCTCTATGGACCACTGCATTATTATGGGATATGCTTCTTCTTGTGGCTATTGTTAATAACCAGTGATGTGCATAAACATACATTCAAGAGTTTGGAGAAGCCCAACAAAAACAAAGTTTTAAAGTTAAAGATCAGGACTGCAGGCTGCTGAATCTTAGATACATTTTATTACTGGAGCTAATCTGACACTGTCTGTAACACTTCACTTCACTTTGTTCTTACAAATAATTTCCTGAGCTTCCACAAATCCTCTAAACAGGATCATAAAGTGAACAGTAGACCTCTTCCATGGCAAAATCTTACTTTTATGCTCTCTTAGGATAGGAGATGCATTGTGGGTAATGTATTTTAACAAATGGCCATCTGCTTGTTCACTTTGGTTGAGGACACCGATGACCTACAGTCCTAATGTTGAGGAGCAAAGCCTGCTGGGCTTTAGACAGTTTCTGCACAGCAGATGAGATTTCAGGATGGATTTATTGTCTCAATACTGCCAGTGGATATTACTGAAATCCTACATTTGGTTTTATAAATTCAGGCTTGTTACATCCATCTTTTAAGGGTTTGGCTCATGTGAACTAATGGTGCGCAGCTCAGTCAAAGGCGCACAGAACAAGGACACAGAGTCTGACTTTTAAGTGTATTGCCAGAGGCGTGCGGTGCAGATGGAAATGGGAGGAATACATTTTCAGAAGGTGTTGTAGGCCTGACATTAGTCCTGATTGATCAAATCACCTCTTTTTCCCGCCAGTAAAAGCAGAGCATGCAATGCCACGGTGATGTGACAACTTCAAAATGGAAGAGAAAAACAGACACAAACAGAAAAAGAGACAAAAGCTTTTTCCCCCCCCGAGGGGGAAACAGTGGCATTGTGTGGCAGGTGCAAAACTGCCACCAGCCTATTTTGGACACCTTTTGAAAAAACCTGAGATTAAACTCCATTTGGTTGTAGAGGAACCTGCGTGTGATACACATATGGAAGACACTGGGACAGTTGTCTCAGATGGTCCTATCTCTGACATTCAGTATTTGGCTGCCTCTGCAATCCCCATCATGTTGCATGTTGATGCTGGTTGGATCATTTACACCACAGCCACGTGTGTGGGCAGTACAGTGCAGTTACAAGGACAAATGTTGGATGTTTTTATTCCTGCATAAGGAGCGTTCGTATCAAGGTCAGACTAACGGTCTGGAGGGGTTTGTACGCTCTTGAATAGGATCTGTTCATGTGTGCATTGCTCTGTAAAGTCACCAAAGTTGAATATGACTTTGTGCCTCGTTCATGCTCGAATGTTACTAACACAACCCACTACTGCACTTCTCTTTGTAGTTCAGCTCTGTAATCTTTGCTAAACGCAACCCTGCCCCCCCCCCAAAATAATATTCAGTTACAACTAAAGGGCTATAGGTTTTTTTTTCCATCACCACTGTAAATATCTTCCAGCATAGCTCATTGTCAATGTATATCATTTGTTTTCCTTCAATATCCTCTACTGCCGACTAAAGCCTGATGACTTTCTATTGTTATTTAGGCCACAAAGCACTTGGTGAAAGTTGTGGCCTTCTGTGAAAAAGGCAAGGCGATAGGAACGAGAGTCCACAGGACGCATATCGCAAAGAGAAACACGCTGAGACATGAGCTAATTATCTGGCAACGGACTGGGGAAAAGGGCTGGTGTAAATACAGGGGAGAAGATGACAGAAATGAGGAACAGGTGTGTGGGTGGGCGGGGAAATTCCAGTGATTGGGAATGGAAAACAGGTGAGCAGGTGGATGGGGGGGGGCATCTGGGGGGTGGGAGTATGACAGGAATCGTGACAAAACTAGAATCACCTCTTCGTGGTTGTCTGTCTCCACCACCCAGACTGGTTTCAGATTACATCCCTGTTTATCCAGAGACATAATGGCTGTGTGAAGTCTGGAGTTATGGCTTTAAACTGTTTTGTGAGGTCCTCGTGACCTTGACCTTTGACCTCTGACCACCAAAACATAACACATAAAACATTTAACATTGCCACTACTGGACATCGTACTGCGAGATCACACCTTTCTGTCACCTGCCAAACATGTAAATGAACAACATATCCTCATTATGTTGATAGAAAAAAACATAATCCATCAAAAATACAAAACATATTTCTAAATGAGTCGTATCATATGACATCATTAGGAAGCAGGGTTGGTATAATTACACAGGACATTTCCAGATAGTTCAGACTCTTTGCTGCTGTAGAAGCTGTAAATGCCTGAGCTGTGTGGTGTGCAGCAGTAATCACTAAAGAATAAGCACATACTACTACTCTGCAGCAAAGATACAGGGGGACATCTGTCATTCAGATGAAGGCGAATGTAGGTCAGTGCTCCTCGTGTCTTTGCTGAGCAGGGCCTGATTAAAGCCGCAACCTATGGCCTAAGATCTCTGCCCGGCCGTCACAGCCAAGTTACACAACATTCGCCTGTTTGTGCTGTTGTGAAGGTTTGCGTGATTCAGTGTCCTTTGTCACCAAGAATCCTTACTGCCCTGTGTATCTCTGACTCCCACTTCCAGCAGCAGGGATTGGATTACCGGGCTGTCAATCAATCACACAGGCGTTGATGCAAGCCCACCGTGAAACATTCCAAACAGATGGCCAGCCACCACCACCACACGCGCGCACCCCCCTCCCCACCCACCCACCCAGCCCTAACCCGGACCTACTCCCTTGGTAAGAGAGTATAAGCTCCTTAAATTTTTTTTTCATGCTTATCTCTAATTTAGGTCTTTTCATCAAAGCAATCAGTTATATTTTTCGCAAGAATAATGATGCTCATGACGCCGTCTTTGCTTCTAGGTTATCAGCTTCCCATTCCTTTAATTCACAGCAATTCACTGGTCACGCAACAGATGAGAAAGGCGCTCAAATGTCTTAATGAGTTCATAAATCTGTGGCTGTGCTTAAGATAATAGCATGCCAGGGGGCTGAGCGTTGGGTGTATTTTGGGGCAGGGCGGCGACCCCTGACATCTGGGCTGGCAGGCAACGGAGGAGGAGGCTGAGCCAGAGCAGGTGTTTCTGCTGACATCTGCTTCAGTTCACTGGGGAAACACAAGCACCCTGCAGCTACAGCACTGACAATGCCTGAAGTGCCACGGCTCCATATAAACAAGGTAGACTTTTTCCACTTCTTCTTGTGCTTCTGGGATTATCAGGTTGCGGGTGCAGACTCGTTTCTTTCACAGGATTTGTTAAGGATTGCTGCTTATGGCTTTTATTCCTTTAAGAAGAGTTTTTTTTGTTTTTTTTTCTGCTTTTCTGTATAAAATGAATGATAGGTGAAACTGAGTATTTGTATAAGTAAAGTAAATCGCCTGTGACGTTGAGTTGGTAAACTGCACATTTGAGATTTTGAAACTTGATTAGTGTTTCTCACTTCTGACACTCTCTATGTTCCATGTTCATTTTCAATGCGGCAGCTTAATCCATGAAAAAATGAAAAAAAACATTTTTCAAGTCATGAGTATTAAGAGGATTCGACCCAGATCTCTTACAAACATTAAAGAAAAAAAAAAAAACTCGGATGTTCAGTCTCATGCAATATTGATGCTGTCATGTTTACTCATCAACCCACTTTCCTCCTGAATCTAATCAAGCTGACAAGACAAACCCACAAGGCTGTTGATTCAGATGCGCCATTGGTCCAAGTTTGTGTTCCATTTACCCGAGTGTATTTTTAAAGACTTTGTAGTGTAATCAAAGACTCTGTGAACCCCCTCACTTCTCCCTGACCTGCGCTCAGCAGATACATCAGATGTAGCCTATATAGCTCTTTCCTCTGCAGCTTGTATGGAGCTGTGATAGATTTTCCCATCACAACACCTTACTTAGTGTGTTTGCCATAATCAGACATTGATCTTCCTGTGTGCTCCTCAAACAGTAGATTATAACAGGACAATGATATGACGGCAAGTGTGGAGGCAGTGGCTGGAGGATGATGTGTTGAGACAGATTTATATTGACCTGAGGACACAGGAGGTGGGTGGGGTGGGGTGGGGGGGCGTCTCACAGGAGTATCTGATAGAAATTCTGAGCATGTACTGGGGTGGTGGTGAATCCCAGACCATATGTGTCCTGTAAATGTATGAAGCCATTGTCTTATCGCTATAATCTGACCTATTTCAAAAACTCATGGCCCGATGTTTGATTTTAAAATAGAACAAATACAAATGGTGCAGTATGTTTGATCTCTACTACCCCTTCAGATATACCTGAAGAACCTCGAGGAGAATGAGAGCAGTGCACAAATGGTTTGATATTTTACGCTTGTTTTACAGCTGTGATTTTATTCTGCTCACAGAATTTCTAGCCAACAAAGTACCACTCTCTTTGCGGCCAATAAACAAACAAATGTGGGCCAGATTCAGGTGTCTTTGTGGGTGTTATGGGGTGCAGAGTGGCAGCAGGGCATCCTGGGCAAACCTGGGAAACATATGCCAACTTCAGATGGTAGTCTGTAAATACAAGAGAAGGTTTGGTGTGTGGAAGGTTGCATGGTTGCAAGGGCATAGGTGTGGGTTTTATCTTTGAAAGAGACATTTTTTGTATTATGTGCACTTGTTCTATAGCTCTCTTTTCTCATTCATAAGCACACATGTGCACAAGCATATGCAAAGAGCCTGACTGCAGAAAACTGTTTACTTGAATTGAATGTGTTCGCTGATATAACTTGCCTGGAACTGGACTCGTATCATGAAAATACATGTAAAAAAAAAAAATACTGTCCACACCCATATGGCCATGCATTGTTGAATCCTTGAAGGGACAGGAAAAAAAGTTAATGACATCAGCTTACGTGAAGAAGGTAGTTGTGCAGAATGAGTATAAACCCACTCTCACATCAGGAAATCAGTGGAGCTAGAAGCTAACTGCTACATGCAAGGCAGCCAGGGACACGCTATCACCTGCACGTCACAGCTCTCCAGACTGTCAGATGAGTGTGTGTGTACCACCGACTTCTGTCTCGCAACCGTCCGCATAACCAAGCCTGATGGTGCAACACAGCTAGCGCCCACCAAAGTTCACCACATTTGAACTTGACATAGAAATATTTGTGTGGATTTACTTCACCTCCACTGACTGTAGTAATTCAAATCAAGTAGAACGAATTTGCCTTTTAATATGTGCTGTTTTAAATGACTGGGCCTTGGAATGGGCGAGAATGTTGTTTGTTGTAGATGCTTCCCACTACAAGGATGCTTTTCATTCATTACGGTGCTGTATGGATAAATCTCTAGCCTATGATATTAGTTACTGCAGTTTATTTCTTGCATAGAAAATCTTTTTAAAACAGCTCAATGCGTGAACATACAGTAATAAACATGTTGTACACTGAGCCCTGTTTACATAACGCATTGATATGTATGGTTGCAATCCTTGTGAAACAAAATTACTGGTATAGCCTTATTTTACAACTTTGTAAACCATAGGGAGAATGAAAACAGAGTTCATTTGGTTCACTTAGAATGAATTAGAGGATGAGGCTGGTGATTTTCTATATTTTTATTCTTGTCAACAAATCCCCTGAAAAGACCGAAACCAACAATGTACTTCACTGTTCCTTCATTATTAAAAAATGGGTGCTATAGTTCATTTAGAAACAGCTGCATAGACTCTCACAGTGTCTGTAGACTACTTCCTGTAAGGCGACGGCCACAGCTCAGGCTCAGGAACATGGTTTACACCGTGTTACTCGCTGCTTCTGCGACATTTCACAACCTCCTGGCTTCCGACTGACGATCTCTCAGTAAGTTACGATGAGCGCACCTGTACGAGCCCAAGGATCCACGAGAGGAAATACAACACGAGACACGCTGAGAGGGAGGGACTGAGGGCAACAGCCGACACTAATGTTATCCATTGACTGACAGTCAGTGCTCTCTCAGTCAAAATAACATGAGCACATTAGAGCGTCTGGATAGTTGAGTGGTTAAGGTGCATGTCACTTTTTGAGCAGCAAGTCTCCGGTTGGACTCCCAGCCGGAGGGACTTTTTGCTTCATGTCATTCACCTTCTCTTCGTCCCTGCGTTTTCTGTCTCTCTACACTGACCTGTCCACAAAATACTAACTAACTAAATGAATAAATAAATAAACTGTCCGCTGATCCACTGGCAATATTCCCCTGGCAACCTGGAACAATAGGGAATTTGGGCATTTTATGCCTTTGTACTTGAAAATATAATTCACTGTAAAGATTTTTCGAGTTGTATAAAAGAAAAAAAACAAAGTTGAAGATTGTTATTT
>NW_019525658.1:2983660-3033238 GCF_002814215.2 Seriola lalandi dorsalis
AAGTGCTATATAATTAAAGCTATTATTATTATTTAATGCATTCTCAGTTTTATTAGATGTTGACAAGCAGTATCGTCAGGTGTCAACCTATAGATGAAAAGACACAATTGTAAATTAATATTGTTAATTCAATTCAAAGACTAAAATCATCTGCAAATAAGAAAAATAAATATATTTTGTAATGTCTATTCAAGTCACCTTTACCGTTTAAATAAAAGTGTTGTTGCTCTGAATTTTTAAATGAAAGAGTTAACAGATAGTGATAGCACAGTGAAACCATACAGATGGTCCAGAGGGCAGCAGCTCACCTGGTCTTTGCTCAGCCTAAAAAGGCACTAGTCACTCCGCTGCTCCTCTGTCTACCCATGGCTGCCTGGATCACATTCAAATCACTAATGCTGCCTTCAGAGCGACTTCTGGCTCCGCACCATCTACTTGAACTCCATCATTCGGCCTTATGCTCCTTCTCAGCCGCCGCGTTCCTCCAAGGAAGGTGGTCTAGCATTGCGATCCCTGCACACAAGACACTCTCAGTCCAGACTGTTCTGGTCTGTGGTTCCCTGATGGTGGAACAAGCTACCAGATGCTATCAGAGCAGGAGCGTCTCTCTCTCTATCTTCAAGAATCTGATGAAGACTCATCTCTTCAGACAGCACCTCCTCTCCTAACACCTCTAACACCCATGTTATGTCTAACTAGCTCTTACAGTGTACCTGTCTTCTTGCACTTCACCTTATTGAACAGACTGAGCACTGAGGCTTTGGATAAAAGCATCTGCAAAATGAGTAAATGTAAATGTCAATGTGTCTACACATCCGGCAGACACAGAACAAGCTTGGCATTCATTTTGAGTTGTTCTTCTAGCCACCAGCGTAATCTTTGTAAATTCAGTACTTACTCTCTTTCAGCTGGGTGTTGGTCTCCACCTATGGAAGCTGAGAAAGGCCAAACTCAGAAATGTTTTTTTTTAATCCCGTTATCTCAAGATAATGAGATATTATCAGGAGAAAAAGATTTTTTGTTATTCTGAGATAGAATAAATAGATAGATAATTATCCCGTCATCTCGAGATAACGAAGTTTGTTTTCTCATCGTAATTAGTTTGTTAATCAGAGATCAGATGTGCCACTCCAGAATGCAGATATGCCAGACAATATTTCAATACAGGGCAGAAATCACACTGTGTCTTTTCATACAAGATCATTTTCAGATCAGTCCTCGTCAGCTAACGAGTCACTGAGGGTTGTTGCTAAGGAGTGTTACTGCAACTTAGTGTATGAGGTTCAGTCACAACTGTTTTCTCATGATAATATCTCGTCATTTCGGGATAACCAGCTTTATTATCTTGAGATAACGGGATGAAAAAATATTTGTGTGTATGTTTCTCTGCTTCCGTATCCACCAACCCCTGAGGGAGATATCTAGATCTGTAGCTGGTAAATGCTCCATTATGTGAACTAGCATACTGCGTCTGCCTGCTGTTTGGTCTGGGTAGACAGTGTACAGATGGTTTATCAGAGCGTTTTATTTATTTATGTATTTAACCATAACTGCAGAGTTGCAGCCTGTGAAAACAAATGAGCAAAAGATGCTGAAACGCTCCATAGAAAGTGAGAGGAAGTGCAGAGGTGGGTGATAACTTCCTGTGGAGCGGCCCTTTTACATTACATATACATAGTTATTGATCCATCGTGGATATAAAGATATTGATTAGTCTGGCTTTAATTATAGTTATTGTTTGTCAGATGGTGTTCAAGTCCCATTGTGAACACTGACCTTCACACTGTTCTAAAATCAGATGAAGTGTAACCTCAGACGTTGGTGGGTTTGACCTTTTACCCCTGTAGGATCGGTTATCTCTCTCGGATCTGCTCATACTCAGATGCTGCCATGTCCTTTGGGACACATGATAGTCAGAGCCTTGACCCTGTGTAACACTCCCTCCCACACACACACACACACACACACACACACACACACACACACACACTCATCTATCTATCAACAGCTACAACAATCTCCAAAGAATCCACAAAGTGAAGTTTTGAGTCAAACTGTTTTCTATGTGAGCAAGGGGAAGGATGAAAGGGGGGAGGTTAAATAGGGGGTGAAGAATGCCAGTAACAAAGCCAGTGTGAGGATGAAGGAGGAGGCTGACGTACACACACACACACACACACACACACACACACACACACACACACTCACGCATGCAAACACACATGCACAGGCCCCTACAGCAAGCAGATATGCAGCAGATTTAGTTCCCTTTGAATATATAATGAGTTTAACATGCATGATGAGCCGGTGGTTGATTCTGGCGAAGCAGCTGTGATCCAAGCAGCACATTCAGGATAATCTGCTGCCAAAGATAACGGGCAGAACAAAGCTGGGGAGAGCGCTGCAGGCGGAGGAAGCCCTCGTCGCTCGGCAGCACGAGCCCCTCGCAGCTATTTGATTGGAGAATTCCCTCTACATTACCTTTGCATTGCTCCAGGCGCCGTGCTCCACTTTTGGGGGTTGGTGGCCTTGGGAGAGGCAGTGTTGGATTGGGAGGCGTCAAAACAGTGTGTTTAGAAAGAGTCTTTGGAGCTCAGGACGTAACTTCTACAAGTTCTGCTTTCCCATCACAGTCAGGCGTCTCAACAGCTCGTGATGTTATATGATGTACATGAGATCTGCTGTACACAGGGCACATTTCAATTTTTGTTATTTACTTTCATGTTTAATAGTAGGCCGATCATTATTGCTACCATATAGTGAGTAATACTCTTATAACCTAAACCATGGAGGCTCTGATTTAAAGGGGCCCTCTGTTGATTTAGTATTACACAAACCTGCGTCACTCACAAAAATGTTTCTCCTTATTATTGGTCAAGTAATTTCCATAAAGCAGGAATTCCTGTTCCTGTTTTCACAGTCTGCTGCTTTCAGTAGCACTGCTCATATGTGTAAAAATCAGGGGAATAAATTAATTAACTTTAATTCTTAATTGGATTGCTTTTCAAGATCTGACTCCTGTAAAACTCCATCTCTCCATCACTTTGCACACTTGGCTCCGATACTGCAGGACTGAAATTAAAAATAACCAAATCGATGAATTTTTCTCAATGAGCAACACAAACCGAGGAAGACGAGAAAGTTTCTCATTAGCTAACTTCAAAAATCAACTGTCTAGTGCTTATAAAGTAAAAAATACAGACCAAGCACTGGGGGCCAGTTTCACAAAGACAGTCTCTGACTGTGTCTAAGATATAACAAAGAGTCAGACTTCAGACAGACGTCTGAATTCATCGGTTGCACAAAGCAGTTTAGTTCTTGACTATCTTAAGCTGGACTGCTGTACAATGTAGCACCCAGCAACAAAAAACAGGAAAACATTGTCATGGAGAGAGAAAGGAGAAGGGAAAGAGTTTTTAGAGACAGCACAGTTTTTTTTTTTTTTCCAAAATCCAATTTTTCTTTTTATTGTTTCACTCTTCACTGAATTTCCCAAGTAAAAGTAAATAAACTGTTGAATTCTTCCAAAAGACAAACGTTTTCTGCTGAGGGTAAATGGAGCTGAGCAGTTGGATGCGGTTCCCTGTCTTAATTTACCCAGAATTCTGGTCAGCGCAGGTGTCATTGGTTGTTACCATGGTAGCATTGGTGTTAGGCCTGACTTAGCCTGGGGGTAAGATGTCAAATGATTTTAACTTGAAATGAGGCAGTCTTTATTTTTGTGAAACAGTCTGACTCGCATCAGACGAATCTATGAGTGAAATGGAAACTGGACCAACACTACAGACCAGTCTGACATATCTCTGTGAAACCGGCCCCTCTACTTCAAATCAGAGTGAGTTTCTTTTCGAAGAAGAAATAACATTTCCTTCTTCAAAATGAAAAGCTGAATTCTTTAACAGTAGTTCATGGTGACTAATGTTAGTTAGTAACTTAAGGTATCTGTTAACAGACTTAACTTTCCTCTGCATGTGGTAATGTTACATTAATAAAGATCTGTTACTTCGCTTAAATCAAGTCTAGGTGATAATTGTGTGATAAAATAATCACAAAGTCAGGAAACACACTCAGTAATGTATATTACAAAGTAGCTTTGCTAACATTAGCTCTCAGAAGTTACTGGTCCTACCACACCAAGGCGGTAGCAGCTGAAACTGCAACAACAACTAACCAAATACACAAAGTGTATTGAATTAAGCAGGCGTGCGTTTTCAAATAATGAATTTCTGGGATGTGGTATTTCTTTTATCAATTACTACAGGTCTCACTTTAAATAAACAGAAAATGCAAAGTGCAGAACTTCCTCACAGTGCAGATGAAATATAATGCTATTAAATATAAGGGTTAATTTCATTATTGAAAATTGTGAGGAAATAAATTGGTCAACATTTTTTTTTTTCCCATGACGAAGATGAGACATTGATGAGAAGAATTTAATCAACAATCAGTCTCAATCTCACAAGTGACTTAAACAAGTTTAAAAATAAAAGCTTTTTTGATTTCATAATCAAATCATGATCAATTCTTTGAATGGATACACATTTCTCTTCCTCTGCACCAGAATCATTGACAGCAACTATATGTAAAAATAACATGATGGCAACAGCCGGGCTGGGAAAAAACAGGGTGACATTTGGACCCAAGTACTTCCTTACTGTTCCGCCATCATGGTTACAGTAATAAACATGTGGTTGTGATTTTGGAACCGGGGGTGCCCCGGTGGCTCACTTCGTAGAGTGCACACCACAAAGGCTTAGTCTTAACCGCAGCGGCCCGGGTACGAGTCCGACCTGCAGCACTTTGCTGCATGCCATCCCCCCTTTCTCTGCCCGACTTCCCTCTCTTTCTTTAATGGCAACTGTCGGATTAAAGGCAAAATGCGCCAAAAAAATTAAAAAAAAGATAAAGGACAAAGGTGACTATCAGTTCCACACCACAACAATGAGCGGTCTACAAGAACTGAACAACCGTTTTCTGCTTTGCAGCAAAATAAATGTTAATGTGGTCAATTGAAATTCTGTGTCAGGTTAGGGAAACTGGATTCTATCTTATTGATGGCAACATGCAGTGTTTCAGAGGAAAAGCGAATGAGAGATTGACTACACGAGGCCTGCAACAAAGTAATACACATCCTTTCACAGCACTACCCTTGTACTTCTTACCAGAACCGTTTTGGAAGCTTATTGGGCTCTGCAGGTGCAGCTACACATTTTCAGCTGGAGTCTCTCATTTTAGCCTCAAGCCATTGTTGTGTAAGATGATCTCTGCAGAAGTCGTCCAAAGTCCCACCGATTAACTTGAGAGGGACCTTATTACAGGCAATTCACTGCTTCTTTTCAGAGCTACCAGCACCTCACACGGCAGCCACTGAATGAGGTTTTCCTAAGTTGAGTTGGCTGTTTTTGAAGAGGTGTATTTTTCTATCATGAATATTTCAAATGAAAAAAGAGGGGGGTTCTTGACTGGTATGTCAACGACTGCTTAGACTGATAATTTGGCTTCTGGCAGTGGCAGCCTTCAGGTACATTTCTGTAAAATGATCCATAGCTTGATTTAATGAATGGTGAAGACAGGAGCTGGCTGGTCACAGGAACATCTAACGTGAAAATCATATTAACCACAGCACACTGTAATGGCTTCACTGTGACTTTTTTTTAAAGAGGGAACAACACGTTTCACAGGTGTGAAAATGTGATATAGAGGTGACAGAGAGGCAGAAATGTCAGAGAAATAGTTCTTAGTTCTATGTTTCAGGAACCCACACAAAATAATTGGCTTTCTCAACATGTACATGGAAATTATAGATGTGGAAAATGTGCACACACCTTTCAAATACATTTGATACTAAGACATATAATTGCCTCTCTACACATGCCATTTATATCTTGAAATGCCCATGTGACTTAATGTATGTATGCCAAACAAAGCACAATCTCAGACTGAGGGTTGCTGAGCAGAAGGCTGCCATTGGAAATGGAACATTGGACTGTACCATTACTGGACACCACAAAGAGAAAAACCATGGGTCGGCTACTTCCCTTAAATTTACCGGCATTGCCATTTGATTAATCAGCTCTTAAGAATAGAAGCATTTTGGATTTGTGAATTGAACACTATCGAACCTAATGGACTTAATGAAATGTTGAAATTTGAGTTCTTCCTAAAGAAATTTGCCTTTTTTTGTTTTGTTTTGTTAAGATAATAAATCTCTGTAATATTAACAATGCTATGCTTTTTAGCTGGACCACAACAGCGGGGCCAGTCCTATAATCTGAAATTTCCCTGACTGACTGACTGAGTGGTCATATTTGCCTCTTCACTGAGTTTCTGGTGCAAACAGGTTCTATTAGGGCTGTTTGGAGCTGCAGTGTTGCCAACTTAGCACATTGTCTCTAGATTTAGACTTTTTTTTTTTCAAACAGACTGGCTGTAAACCTGGTTCATGACTGGATAGTGTATGAATGCCAACTGGGGGCTTGGGGCTACTACTGAGCCACTCTGGTTTCCCAGATGCTGGGGAACTGCAGGGAAGAGGAGGAGCGCTTCCAATACACTGAGCCTCGCCTCCATCACAGCAAATAAACTACTTTCCTTACATGTATCATTATTAGTAAAGGAGGCAGAGGAATAACTAAACATAAGACACACTGAGTAGAGAGAGCAGGAGAGAGAGAAGTCATCAGTATCAAGGCTTCATACTAACCGCTATGATAGACTCTACATATCAAACAGAGGGAGTTAGACATAAAGACCTGTCTCTAATAAAAGTCTGTTACGTTCCAGAGTTGAAGTAAATCAAGACCAAACTATTGTGGATCCCAGACGGATGCTGTGAGCTGTGTGAGAGACTAGATACGAAAGCTTATTCTTTTCAGTGGCGGCCCGGGCTCAGGTTCGGCCTGTGGCCCTTTGTTCTCTCTCTCACTATGACTGAAAAAATAACTTAAGAAAATAAAGATCTTCTAACTTTCTCTCTAAGGGCTCATTTTACAGTAAATACAACTGAAATCACAGCTCATTCTTTGACTTTAATTTATGTGTTTGGTGATTTCATCGGACAACGCCGTGGTTATAAAATCAGGGTTATACAACAGTTTGTTCCGACCAAGTAATTTGATTGGACGATTGGGACTTTAAACTACATGTATCACTCCGCTTTACAGGTGTTCTGTTAACTGTTAATTAATGTTACATTAACGGTTGTCATCTGTCTTAGATTGTCACAAACTTTGCAAAGATGAATATATTTTCGAAAAAAAAAATTGAATTAAATTATGTATGGTCATCAGAAGAGGATGAAGGGAAGAAGCCTGGATACCTCAGTAACATGTAGACACAAATACAGAGAAGAACGTAGATTGAAAAATGGCTAAAGTAGCAAGCTAGCGTGCAGGTCAGGAAAATGTTTATGTGTTGCTTAGCAACAGTCCAGTACCAGTCCAGTTGTGGAACTATTTGTGTTGTCGTAGCCAAATAAATGACAAAGTAAACAAACAAATGTTGTTGCTTATATAACTAATATGAAGCTCATAGAACTGTTGTATAAAAGCAATATCACACTCGAGGTCATGATGTTGTACTGAATATCAGCACAGCTGTGACTGTCGGTATGATGCTGCAGGCCGAGTACCAATGACTATGATTCACATGCTTGCTTAATTTGACCAAAGGTGGTCCAGACATACACTAGGTTTAGACCTAGTCTTATTTGAACAATGTTTGCCTTTTGAAAAAATGTTAAAGCACTTTAAAAAAGGACAAACTGAAGATTGTGATATGAGATGACAGAATGTCAAGAGAATGCTGACTTTATAGTTTAAGTTTTAAAGAGCCAGAATAGGATATAAGTATTATTAGATTATTAGCTATATACTGTATAGTGGTAGAGCTTGCGGCTGCTTTTATTCTCACTGCCCATACTGAGCCCATTACAGTAAATGATCCTATGTATATACTGTTGTCAGGTAAAAAAAAAAGAAAGGGCAGAATCACACAGAGTTTCTTGTGTGTTGTACTTGTTTGTTCTAGAAATGTAATTATGGTTGATCCGATTTTGCCTTCTTAGTTTTCTGTGGCATTTTTTAACAAGATCCCCAGCGGTGGGTGATGGAGAGTTTAAACAGAGCCTTCTCTTGTACCCAGTCTCCTGCTGGACTTGAATAACACAGTGACCTAGTTAGGAGGAAGCTGGTGGTCTCCCCCACCTTGTCAGCAGTGGCCTGAGACTAACGGATGAAATAATTTCCTCCTATACACGACGCTCGACACAGAGCTTTCCTCCAAAGAGAGAGTGGACCCAGGCTTAGCCCAGACTTGTGTGACACATAACAGCTATCTAATCACGCCAAATGCAAACAGTCCGGCTCTCTGGCGTCTTGGCACTGGGAACTGGCAAAAACCTCTCTGCTCATCTGGCCCCCAGCTTTCTCTGGACTGAGCTAAAGACCTGCCAAGAAGGAGGCTTCAACTCGCTACAGTCAAGTGCTGTTGGCAACCAATTAATGGTAGGAAAAGGTGAAAAGAAGGGTAGGAAAAAGCACCTTGCACAGCGCTTTTCTCAGGCTCCTGTTTCCATGAGCACAACCTCTACAGGGGGGCTGATGTCAGATCGTTACAGGTACCTAGACCACGGTGCCACCTCCTCTGAGCTCAATTACATTGTAGGTTTGTTTTTCATTTATCAGTCACAAACCTTTCTGATGACTCCTGGAATGTATGATTTCTCTGGTCTAGTCTAGGTTATGCAAAGGGTGGATTCTGTTCGAGATCTCTATTTTTTTTTTTACCCCCCCCACCACCACCACCCCCTACAGAGGGCGGCACTCTGCCATTGGATCATCTGCCAGCAAGAGTTGCCCCAGTGCCAACTCCTTTTCATTCAAAACAGAACAAATGCCTGCATTATTCAGGCTGCCATCTCTCTAGAATGCATCGCCTATCGCTCTGCCAGGCCGCTGGGCCACACACTTACGAACAGATATGTTTACTGTTCGCGTTAGAAGATTTATCTTTTTAGCAGAGTCCATTTCGGGCGCTACTTTCCTGTGCAAATCCAAAGGCATGAGCCAGAAAGCATGCCAGAGGATCACTCTCAGAGCTTTTACACCCCAGGAGCGTGGGATGGGGGTTTTCTGCTCATTTATGAGACAGCGATGAGCCTCGGTGATGCTGTGAAGTGTTCTTTCACTTTCGCCATCAACACCAGTAAACTGTCAGTGAAGTAGATTTAAGTATGTCCACAGAGCACACATGCCGGGGGTAAATGTGTTTACATAGCACGCTCAGCTCCACAGTTGCACTCTCACTAAGTGGCTGTTAAAACACGGCCCTTCTCCCCTTCACCTGGTTAATGGCCAAGTGATGATGTGCAGAAGGTCAAACGGTAGACTGCCATGCCAGTGGCACAGTGTGCTGGTGCGACCTGCTGCCTTCCTGCTGCTCGGTGTCATTCCTCCCACTGTTGGATTGCATTAGTGCTAATGTTGGGGGAAAGTGCTACAGCATGCTGTAATCAGTGTCTGGTCCTCTCCAACGGCCAAATAGGATGTTTCCTCAATCCTGCTCCCCAACAAAGCAGTCCGGATGATGATGATGATGATCTCCTAGGTGCTGGCAAGCTGCACCGATGAGGTCATTATCCTCCAGGGCTGCTTTTAATTGGTGTGACATGTCGGGTCATAAAATAAGACTCAGACTACTAGCTACTGGATTCAGACATGGTTTCACTGTCTGTGAATCCACACTTTTTGAAAACTACATTAACCAACTTAGTCACGAGGTCAAACCTGGCTTTGATAATGACAATACTGCGGTCTCAGCAGACTACACGCAGATGTGTCTGCTTTGCAGCTGCATGACTCATCTCCTCAGAGAGTCCGAATCTAGATGTGCCTTTAAATCTTCTGATGTCATCATTAAGTCTAACGTGGACGTGTGGAGAGATGCTTCACTCCTCAGCAGAAAGCAGAGCTGCCACATATTCATATCCTTGTGGTCATGTAATATAATAAATCTATGATATCCTTGTTTCAGGAGGCAGGAAAAAGACGTCTCCGTCTCCACATACCTGCAGTGTGACATCAGGTCTTTGCTGTAATTTGAATTTGTAGCATATCCAAACACAGAATGTGATGCTTACAGTCTCCTCATTGCTCCACACAGATGTGTTTGTCACATCTGGAGTGACAAATAGATCACAACCTCGGGTACCTGATGATTTATTCACTAATTCTGTTTCTGTTGCATTTTGTTTTTATCAAATCCAACCAACACCAACTTTTCCACCTCAACTAAGCATAACGTTTGTTTTACCTAGTTTGGTTTTGAATTATCTGCATTTCAATTCAGTTTTTTTTTATGCCCAAATTGAAAATGATTGAAAATGTGCAAAGGAACAGGGCAGATGGAAATGCACCTACTGTCACACTGTCAAGGATTATTATGAGACATTTCTCTGAATTATGAAAGCATGGATAGATACAAAGATACAATGATACACTGTGAGAAAAAAGGCAAATAGAAAACTGGATTGAAGGATAGGAGAAATGTTTACCCCATTTAAAAATCAAAGGTGCTATCACTACAGATAGATGTTAAAGGTAAGACTCTAAAGGTAAGAACAGTGCTGCTCTAAAGCAACACACATTTTCTGAGTGTGTGTCTCTAAAGACTTAGAACATACACTTCAACCACAACAGTAAAACAGGTAACTGGTTTTAATGTAACTTTATTGTTGACTTAGTGATGTCATGAACTTAAGGAATAATTAAATCACATGACTGATCGTTCAGAATGACCCTTTCTCTAAACAGTGAACATCAGCCACATTTACTTGTTTTAACATTGTGGCTGATTGGTGTACAGTTGTATGCTAACGTGTGGCCACCCCTACGTACTTTACATATGTACTTTTACATATTCTATAAGTGAAAAGAGGTAAATACAAACCCCTACAGCAACAGACATTAAAAGTGAGCCTTTCTTCAGTCTTTCTAAAGTTATTATATGTAACTCTACCACATTAAAATGTTCTAAAACAACTACATTAGTTCAACATTAGTTCTCAAACCAGAGAAATCTGTGATTCTAATCATGGCATCATGACATCATATCCTTTCCCATGTGGGTCAGTGTTGTGGTTTCCTGCCAGACGCTCAGAATGGACTTTTATCCAGTTTTAAGCCACATACACTGTTTACACTCACTTGCTCGTTTTCAACTATGTATTTTGAACCAGATGAAGGATTTTAGTCATCTGCCGTCTGGATCTGAGGTTATCAGAGAGACAAGCTGAGGAAATGTTACACAGCTCTGAGGAGCGTCTCTGAAAGACTGATTTATGGAAACTGCTTTATGTGTGTTTCTTCTGGTTTTAATCCCCTGGTGTGTTTGTTATGGAGAGGAGGACACCTCTGTGGATAAATCAGCTGCTGGTAAAAAACCTTTTGAATCAGAGAAACAAACAAAACAAAGGTTAGCATCAATCTCATCTCCCAACTCTTCCCTGACCTCTGTCCTCCGTGCAGCGTCGGTGAAACTTTAAATGTGAAACTGCTTTGTTCAGTGTTTGTACTGGTTTTAATCACCTGCTGTGTTTGTTGTGGAGAGGAGGACACGTCTGTGAGTAATTCAGCCCCTGGTAAAAATCTCCTGAACCACTGACAATGAAGGAAATCAAACCGGGAGAAGCTGATGACAAAAGTGGTGAAAACAACAACTCCCATGATCCCACGCTACTTTACGACATCACCTAACGCCGTCTTTTGTTATTGTTTTGATTGAGAGACCCTTAGAGGTGGAAGTTACATTTGGTGCGTTTAGAGCACTGCACAGTAATTGCGATGTGTTGAAAAGTTTGGGCACTTTGTTCGGCTTGGCTTCATGTAAAATATTCTGAATTGAATGAACTTGTTAGGCTTTAATTGACTCACGGATAGACTTAAAGCAGGTCAAGAAGTGTCTTTAGGATTTCTCAGCTGATGATAAATTCTCCGACTCTTCCAACTTTGTGGTAACACTCAACGACCCTGGGCTCCGCTACGCGACTGACCGAGGATCTAAAATGAAGCTAATTGATGCCTACAAAGCAGGGGAGGCTGTAAAAAGATATCAAAGCGCTCCCAGCTTGAAGTTTCCACTGTCCGAAAGGTCATTAAGAAATGGCAATTAAGAGGAACTGTGATCACTGTCGAGACAAGATCTGAAAGATCAAGAAAACTTTCAGATAAAACTGCATGTCTTCTGGGCAGAGCGGCAAAACCGCGTCCCAGTATGAATGCGAAGGAGCTGCAGGGAGGTTCAGCTGACACAGAAGTCGTGGTGCAACGTCCACGGTGCAGCGTTGATGCACAAACAGCATCTAAATGGAGGAGTCTGCAGAAGGAAACCTTGCCTGTAACCTCACGCCATAGCATACAAGTTTTTTAAGTAAATAAAAAAGTTAATTAAGCGGAAAAAATAACTGCATTAACCTTGCCTCGTGTGAACTGGTTTTCAGCCCTTCATCTGTTTTCTTCTCTCCTGCTCATACACAGTTTTTTTAATACAACTGAATTCAGATTAAAGCTGTTCATTTACATCTATCTCTGTTTCAGTTGTCGACAACAGAAAGAGAAATTTTAAGTAAAACTAAATTCATTGCGAACAAGATGAATACACTTTGGCGCTCCCCCCGGCAGGAAGCCGAGGCACCATGGGAAACTTCCCCTGGAGCCTGTAGACACTGGTGATGGGAACTTCTTCATGAGAGGGAAACTTCTAATCGGAGGGTTTGATTGGAGACGGCCAGGCATCCGCAGTTAAGGTGGTGAAGGGGTGGAGGTGGGTGCTGAATGACAGCAGAGAGACAGAACACTTAAAGTTTAACAGCTTACGAGTGATTGGCTAAGGTGAGCGTGTCAGGCTGTGATTGGATGAAGACAAGAATGAGTTGGTGGGTGGAGCTTAGACATAAAAGGAAATTGTGCTTGTGACTTAGAAGGGATGTGCAAGGAGATCGTCTTTTACTAACTGGACGTTCACTCAGCTTCATATTTACCAGTAAAATTGTAACTCAGAGAGAAAGTTTGAGGCTCATCACATCCGCTGTTGCTGAATGAAAGGAACAGAGATCGTGGAGTAAATTTCTACAGTGAATATAAGACACTAGATATCGCTGGTGTTCACTATATAAATGTATTTTCTCAAAGGAACCATTTGCCAAAGTATTAATTTGAAACTGTATATTATGTCTGTGTGTACTGGAAGCTCTATGTCTGCACTTGAGTTACTCCACATCTATCAGAGGAGGCATGTGACACTCCATGATGGACACACTGGTTAATTAAACTAGCATCAGAGAACTTTCAATAAGCATTGGACGGTCTCTGCTAGGAATAACTCGATTTGTTGAGAGGTGAACATATGAGTCACGTAGTGCCCTCTGGGTAATGCAGTTCGTATAGGGTCAATACGGATCAGCCAGAACCTGACATAGAGAGGGCAGAAGAGATTACCGGCAGCTTGTCAGAAGTGACGGTACGCAAGCAAAAAGTAACAATACGTAGAGAGTGAAATAAAGAAGTGCTGGTACTGAGCTTCGAGCACCACGTACAGAGACGTGCCTGTGGAGGGAAAACCTGACCTTGATCTCGCGCACAAACACTGGCGATTTACTTGTGTGAAAAGTAGCTAATCTTTGTCCAAAAAAATCGCTGGATTTGTCACTAGGTGCTTTTTTGAAAAAAATACAATTCACTAGGAGAATCTGAAAAGTCCGAAAATCCAGTGACAATGATGCAAATGCAATGTGAGGGTTGGATATGTGGTGGTTTGGATCACTCTTGGTAAAAGAAACAGCTGGATGGAGACAGATTCACCTTGTCCGCTTCACAACAGCAACACTTCCTGTCGCTAAGTCCCATGTCGCATAACTAACCAATAATAGGTGAGGAGGACTTAG
Source organism: Seriola lalandi dorsalis (assembly GCF_002814215.2). Taxonomy (NCBI): domain Eukaryota; kingdom Metazoa; phylum Chordata; class Actinopteri; order Carangiformes; family Carangidae; genus Seriola; species Seriola lalandi. The sequence continues at coordinate 2,997,600 of NW_019525658.1, forward strand.
ACTGAGGTAAATGAGAGGAAAACTTTTGAGTTTTATTCAGGAGGTTAATGTAACTATTTTCAAAGATGCACATGTAAATATTTAAACTTGTAAATATGTAAATAAGAATTGTATAAACATAAATGTGTAAATAATTAACTGTATAAACACTGCACATATATTTTTAGTAAACTAACTCAAATACACAACATCTAAACCTTACAGTAAGTTGGCATCACTGCCTGTAAACTCCCTCCTGATGATGTAATGGGAAACTGTTCATGCCAGATCATGTTGAGCCAATGGGGAACAGTCGGCCGACCAACAAATGGTGAAACTTCATCAGTCAGTCAGTCAGTCAGTCAGCAAAAGTCGGGTCCAGAATGGGTTGGAATTTATATCTGAGCTTGATATGTTTAAAAGTGAACATTGCCTTTGCAAATATATAAACATCAAACATGTACGAAACAAAGAGCTTTCAGCACTGATACAGAAAATATGTCCAGTAGCTGCATGTGTCTACAAGTCCAAACAGACAGTATATTACAGCGGTGCGTCGGTCCAGAGGGACTTTCCTCTGGCATTAATGTGTCTGAGAGTCAGGAGAGAGGGGCGAGGCTGTGCTCCATCACTTCTCCTCTCCTCCTGTGTGATGAAGGAGAAGATGAACAGGCATGTGAAGAGAGAGGAAACACAAATCATAGCACAATACTTCAGCTTTTTATAAATGTTTTCACTATGAGCGGGGGATTTGAGATCAGCTTGAGATAGGGACTTGGGAATAGATGATCCAGGTTATTTGACACAGGACATTGAGGAGACATTGGATGATCCATCCAGGCTCAGGATGACATGTCATCATGGAGGATCGATTCCCAGGAAAAGGTCCTTCGCTCAGGCGGTGAAAAGCCCCTCAATCAGGCTACGGCTCGGTGCTCACAGCAGAGATGAACCTCACTGCAGTCTGAGAGTGTGTCTTTAGATACTCGTGTATTTCTTTGATATAAACATGGCAGAAGGATTCAAATATTTAAAGCTGCACTCAATATTTTTTACAGGATATTAACAATGGATCAAATGACTGTGTGTAATGTGAAGGGTGTCGGGAGGGTGACAGCCTGACGACTGTGCACTTCCCCTCAGCTCTACAGAGCTTCACAGTCTGTTTTAGCTCTTTGTTATAAACATGCAAATTCAGCTGTTGTCGTTCTTGTTTCCAGAGGGCAGCTGCTCTCAGCAGAAGAAAAAAAAACTTTCATAACCTCACTGTACACACACATACATGCTCAGCACCACATGGCAGACAGACGAAGATGGAGACTAGCTGGTGAACATAGCGGTAGATTTAGCAGCTACAGAGCCGGATATGTTTTTCGCAGAAGTTGGTGGAGACCAAAATAGAGTTAAAATGAAATGTCGGACAAAGCCACCTGTCTTGTTTTTTTGGGATTGTTTGATTGTTCGCTTATTTTGAGCAACTGTCCCGTAAAATGAATATTCTGTCCAGGGACACGAATTGTCCCAGTTTTAGTGAAGATGCACTTTTGTCCAATCCTGTGTCCGTAAACATATGAAAATTGGGATAACAGTGATGATTGGCTTATACTTTTATTTTTTAGACCTAGCAACAAAATAAGGTGAAACCCCCCAGGTGTAGTGTTTTTGGTTTGTTTGGTTGATTTTTGCTGTAGGCTAAAGTGTAAACCCAACATCAGTCGACTTCCATCTGAAGTGAGAAGCAAACAGTTACACATACAGTAGACACAGAGCATCATCAGCTTTCATTTGATTTGTGTGAATGTTTTCGTGCGATTGTTTTCTTTATCTAGCGACTGTCCTAGAAAATTAATATTCTTTCCCGTGACACAAATTGTTCCAGTTTTTGTGAAAATGCACTTCTAATCCAGAATTTCCTAGTTTCAAATAAAACATCTTGTTTCCTTCTACTGCTTTTCTATTTTCTTCCGGGTTATGTCCAGTCCTGTGTCTGTAAACATATGGAAACAGGTACAACAGTGACCAATTTACCTTATTAGTGCAGATTTGGTTGACTTGATAGCCAGGTGGTTAGGGTGCATACTAAATGGGTGCAGATGCCCTTGGTTGAGTTCCCAGTTTGACTCCAGACTGTGCCAGACTCTTTGCTGCATGTCATTCCTCTGCTCCCTGTCCCTGCATTTTCTGTCAGTCTCTACTGTCCTGTCAAATAAAGGCAAAAAAAAGGGCAAAAATTGACCCCTCCATGAATCCAGGCAGAAAGGACTGGGGCGGGTCCTTGTAGGAGTGTTAGTAAAAACAATTACAAAAAACTTGGGGGGAGATGGATTATAATAAAGGCCTCCCCACCCCCCTCCTTCTCCGAGTGTCCCGGTTTTTCTCACATCAAAGGTGGAAACTCCTCAGCCTTCTATTATGGTATCATGATACAATTGACCTAATTCATATAAAGATGAACTTAATGGTAAAAAGTATCTGAATGTAATCTGTATGAATCGAGTCAAGAGTGAGTTTTATCATCCTGACCATCTTGTAATGTGTACAAAAGTCTTTGATCTCATCCCTCCTATTCCCGCTGACACCGACACATTTCTCTCCAACATGTTCGGTTTCGCAGTTTTTCTTGCCGTATCTGTAGCATGAGCCGTTCATAGACTTACATCAGTTTGTTTTAGGCTGATTAAGCATTTTTTCCAAGAGATTTTGCAGCTTGCACATGGTCAGAACTTGAGAAGTTATGTAATCCTCAAATGCATCTGATCATCAAGTGTGTGTTCCCTAATTCCAACAACCTTGAAATCCAATGCTGTAATGTGACAAAAATCTCCAAATCTCCCAACAAAGCCCGTAGCTGAGTGTATTGTGGAGTGTTAAGTCTTTTCACCATCTGTTCAGTCATGTGTCCTCATGTTTAGAGTGTCTGTGTTTGGGTTTGACACTGACTACTGTTCTCCACCTAGACATTCACACACTGAGCTCTTTGTATCACTCCCCCGTCAGCCACTAGCGCGGTTGTATAGCATAGAAGGGGGAAATCACAGTGAGGAAACCACTGGTCTCCATCCATTCAGTCCCCGGACTCTCCTAGCATATCAATGTAAAGGCCTTATTCTGTTTGACTCCGCAGATCGTGCCAGTCAGCCATGCAATGAGATTACACAGGCGGCAGGGCTCGTCAATCACACAACAGGAATCGCAGTGATATCCAACCCTCCTGGGCTGTCGGCGATGAAAAGGCAAAAGACGTTTCTTCACATTTTAAATGAAATATGCAGAGTTGTCGAAACGAATGCTTCGGAACACACGCATGCACCCACACACACAAAAGTGCAGGAATATTAAAGGATAATTTAAGCACAAGCTTGGTCATCTCAGGGCAGCGTCGACGTGCAGCGCTGTGCGATCTTTAATGTGGAGAAGTTTAGTGAAAATTGATATTTTTGCCTCTGCAGAGTTTTGCAGAAGTTTGCGCTTTCAACTGTTGCTGTGGCCCTGTGGGATGAGATCACACTGTGAAGCTCAAAAGCCCATTGCACACTCAGATTGCCAAATTGAACTCCTGAAAATATTTGGATTCAACAAATCTCTGCTGGTTTCACGCTTTGCCCAGCTCTGCTACAGTGTTTTGGTTTTTTTAGGCTGTCCACGGTCTCCGTGCCAGCAGTTGTCATAGTGATTGACGGAGTCGTACACAGAGGCAAGCCAGGTCAAACCTACATTTATTGGAAATTCCTTTATTTACATTCTCATCCCAAAGGGCTTCACAGACGGCATGAATACATGTACGAGCACATAGGACTTTGTGAGTGTGTCTGGTGTCACAGGCTCTCCTGCTCCATACTGTAATTGATCAGGTATCCTGTGGATACAGAAAGTGAGAAGAGTCAGGAGAGTCAGGGAGTTGTGGCTCCAGCTGGGCTTCAGCCCTGATTAAATAAAAACTCTGCTGAAAGCTGAGACAAGCTGCGGGCTGCCTTCAGTGTTTTACATTCACATCAGTGTCTCTCATAAATCCCTCAAACCCGACTCTTGTGGATCTCTGTTTCAGTCCCTTCCCTGTCTTTTTTTTAAGGTTTACAGCCACAGCACTCAATTTACTGCCACGCAGACTGAGGGTCCTGATGTTTATGGGTCAGAGGTCACTGTCTGTCATTGCTTTTTACTCAAAGCCAGTTGAGTGACTGTGTGTTGGTGTAAATGAGCACCCGAGAAGGGTCACCACAAAGTGTGAGTGTATGTCTTCGCATGTGCTGTCTACATGATGTAGGTCCCGCAGAGCTGGGCCAGAGCAGGCACAAAAGAAGACTTTCACACTGCAGAACTTCAGGTCCTGCTGTTGATGATCAAGAATCAGACAAAAATCGGGGAATGGTAATAACAATAGGTCAGTAGATATGCAGTTGTAATATGAATAAGCGCCATTTTCTTCATTTGGAACATAATGCTAGTTGTTCTGTTGTGTGTTTGGCAGGACTGCAACAGCAGGGCCAGATCTATAATCTGGTATATCCCTGACTGACTGACTGACTGACTGACTGACTGACTGACTGACTGACTGAGTGATCATATTTCCACCACTGGTCAGCTGAGTGCCTGGTCACTCAGTTGGAGTGTCTAGTAAAAACAGGTTCTATTAGGGGGTGTTTACAGCTGCAGTGCTGCCAACGTAGCACATTGTCACTAGATTTAGAGATTTTTTAAAAACAGACTGGGTATAAACCTGGTTCATGACTGGACCGTGTATGGAGGTGACCGGGGGCTTAGGACTACACCTCTTGTTCGAGCAGTCTACCGAGCCACTCTGGTTTCCCAATCACGCCAAATACTCTCCGTTTTCTCCTCCAAAATACTTGAATAATGACGACATACAACGATAGTAATTGTTAAGCAATGAAACAAGTTTTCTTTAAGTTTTAAAGTTTAATCCATGGTTTCATGTCTAAGTAAGTCGATCCAAAAATAACTCTGGTCCATCTAAACATCTGGTTATTGGTTGGCAAACGATGTCGGCAGTTGCCAGATCTCGCGAGAGTATGCCACTGAGACAGAGGGAGGTCTCCAGTAAAGTTAATTTTCTCCTGATCTGTTCATCTGAAAAATGTTATTTTCATTTCAGAATGTTCTGAAGACTTGTGGCTTGTGAAAAATTGGTCCAATATTTATTTTGTTGACCATGGAGCAAAAGAATCTGTGATAATCTGTGATCTCGTTCACTTTGCCCATTGAAATGAACAGACTCAGACCTGCTGCTGTTCTCCTAAAGGGGCGGGGAGGTGGAGAAATTCATGTGACACAGATACAGGAAATAATTGGAAATGAACCATCTTGTTTCTCTACTGTCTCTGGCTGTATACCCAGACTAAATGGGAGCAGTGCTGTTTTACTCTGAGCTCAGAGAGAGGAGAAGTTGTTCTGAGTTTATTGAAGTGACAGAATAAAGACAGAAGGATGTAAGCAGTCGGATATTTAGTGCAGCGGAGGATTTGGAGTTGATTTTTCAAGGAACAGACAAAAAAACACCCATAAATACTGCTCCAGAGAATGAGCATATCTCAGGAACAGAAAAAGATAGAAACTTCCAATCACCTAGAACAACTCAAACAAATAAGGACAACTTTCTGTGTTGATTTCTTCTTTCTTTTTGTTTTATTTGTTTATGTTTTATGGGCTATTAACCTGTGTTATACTGAAGTCTTTATTGGGTGACATTTATTATTAGCTGAGGTTATGCTGATTCAGAATGTGTGTATTGTGGGTCTCAGAGGGTTTAAGTTGTGGCTCGTTTCGAAGGTTATGTACATCTTAAATGTCAATACACAGAACTTAGCTCTCTTCATGACACACATTTTAATGATGGCTGGCTTTTAAATATAAATCAATTTCAACCGGATTATGTGAATAGTAGATATTTTATTTCATCGCTTGGAGAAAAAGGTAATGGAGCGTCGTTCCGGTTCCGTCAGCACTACACCTATGGACAGGAGTGTCCCCTCTCTTCTCTGGTGGAACTGTTAAAACTGTTAAGACTCTTTTTTGTTACTTTTTTGTATGTTAATCTTTACCAATACATTGTCTTTCTTAGGCTTGTCATGTGTTTTTAGTCTCACAAAATGGAAATACTAACGTAAAGCACCTGAGAAGTCGACAGTATTGAGGAAATGTACTGAGTTACTTTCCACCATTAGAAATGGTCAAATGAAAGAGTTGCATTATGGGAAAAGTAGGATCCAACATTACGGATCAGTCATTTATTTTCAGTAACTATAACTGTATTTTAATGCATCAATCAGCAATTTTAACTTCCAAGCAGAATTTTAATGGAGTAGGAAATAATAAATATGAGTAATAAATAAGTATGTGTGCCCAGAAACATTCTACGTACTGGACACAATGAGGTATAGTCTGTACACTTACTTATTCAAATGTGCATTTCTATTACACAGTACATGACCTCTTTGAGATGTGTGGGGGTTATTCTTGAGAAATGTTGGTATCAGAAGAGGAAGAGCTAACATGACCTATTTTAGCGGGATGCGCTACATGAGTTGAAGAGACAACATCTTCCTTCATATAAACCTGACTAACACACAGTGTTACAGACTTTGTTGTTCCTTTAAAACTCGCTCTGTTCTGACACAATGAGCTGTTGGCTGTTTGAGCTGCTTCTAGATTTGAGAGCGCAGACTTGACTAGCAGTAAAATGTCAGCTGCAGCCCTGTGATAATGCCCAGGATCCCTATGTGGGATGTTTCAGATTTCACTAGCTTGCCAAGGTTTGCGTATGTGTGTGTGTATTTATCGCCTTGTGCTGTAATTAAGTGTCCAGCATAATTTGAAGGGGCTACACCAAACGTTCAAATTCAATGAAAAGCTCACTTTCATTCTGCTTTACTTTTTTTCCAGTTGCGCACTCTGAGTGAGGTTTTCATCAGTTGTGATATTGGTATAGATGCAGCCAGCACAGGCTAACCAGATACTATACAGTATGTATATGTACTATCTATATCTTTGTTTACTTCATCATCTCTTTTGCATTAAAGGGTAAGCTTACCAATTTCTCACATGAAGGTCAGTTCACTTAAAAATAAAGATAAAAATTACCCTGATTACATCATCAGGGTTGTGCAAAGAGACAAAAAAAATGTAAAAGACACAAACACTATTTGTGAAAGATCCCATCTGATTAAAATCAAGATTCTGGTCTTAACAGACTCCTCATCTGAGTCTGGGTCTCTCTGAGTCTTTCTGATATTTTCTCCTCTAACCGTCTTGATACTCTCTGCTCTTTCACCTGTCAACCTGGAGCAAGCAGGTGGTGGGCGGGGCCTGATTCAGATTTCTCAATGAGGAAATAAGTGTAGATGAGACCCAGTTTTCCTTTTGTCCTCCCTTTTATGTGGGAAAACCATGTTAAACAAAATATTAATCACAGCAGGGGATTTTTACAAAGTTCAGAACATGTCTGGAGAGGAACTTGAGGTTTAATTGTGGCAAAAAGCTGCAGTTCCTCTAATGACAATCCCCATAGACTCTCATACTAAAATGTCCAACTTTACAGCAGAAATAAACATGTTTACAGCCTGGTTCAAAAAATAGTTTTGGTCTCTATACGGGTGGTAACTGTAAGGGGCAGTGAAATTTTATACAACTCACCCATTTAAATGTTATTAAGACTTAAAGTTATACATAATTGAGGGTGTGTCTGCTTCGAGTGACAGGTGGGTGAGCGTATGCTTGCCACAAACCATCATGCACCGAAGTCTCAGCTCCACACACGCCCCTCCTCTTCGTTCAATTTTGGATTAGCTGAGAGTTAGGGGCGGAGTCAGACACCTGCCAAGGTGACAACAGTGGAGCAGCTCACTCTGAGCTTCAAAACTGCTCTTTGGAAATCTTTATTTGCAGCCTATGGTCATACAGCAACCTGACAGCAGCAGCAACTGTTTTGGAAACTGTCTCCAAGCAAAAATGAACAAATACGTTTCCACCACAGTGGATTTTTTTTTTTTTTACAAACACTTCAAGATAGCCATATCAACAAAAAATACTCAGATACCAACACAGCTCCTTTGTATCTATATCTACCTCTCGCTGGATGTTGTCATGACAATGAAGTCTCTTCTACTACTACCATCTACCACTAGTTTATTAAGTATTCATAATTATGTACTTATAAAGGTGACTCTTGCTGACTTTTTTCTGCCACTTAGATGCAATCACACAAGGCTGCTGTGATTTTTTTTTTTTTGGCCCTGTTCAATTTCTGGAATGGCTTGAGCTGATCCATTTGAATAAGTGCAGGACGTAAAGGAGCCATACTTCCTCTGCTCTTAGTGGCAATTACCCAGCAGGCTCTCTGCTCTCGCACTGAAGCTGCCTCTGTAATTATAGGCTGCTGGTAATGAGGCTGTGGCTTCGTCTTTCAGCAGACCAGACTTGTGTAAGCAACACAGACATGCACACACAGATGTCCATGCACGTACACAGCGCTGCGGAATTTGAGGAAAACTATGGACACATCATCCACGCATACAAAACTCTCTATAAGCAATGTATATCATCTGCAAGTGTGAACATAAAGAGGGAAAAAAAACATGTCTGAGACAGACTGCTCGGTGTGTTCAGACAGCAGCAGCAGCACCAGCGGCGGAGGCCATTACGTTCCCCTGTTACTGTTCCAAAGAGAGCATCTCAGCAGTGTACGATTATTACCCTGAACGTGTAGCACAGAAAACCTTCAGCTATTCTCTCTGTTCCTTCCAGGCCGCATTGACTGTGTTTCAGGGTGGCAGTGCTGGTGGCATACAGATGTGCAGTACAGCTGCTGAGCAACTGGTCTGACAAGGGGTGAGCTGAGAGAGGAATAAAGTCACATTACATTCAGGGAGGGTAAACATGCACAACACTCGCTCATATAATCATACAAGCAGGATTTTTAGGAAAGTGGCTGAAAGCACAGTGATTTTATACATATGGGAAGTTACATTGTGCCTGCAGTTACCAGTGAAGTTCTTTTTGACATTTGGCATTGAACATTTGAATAGCTTCATTTGAATAGTCAGATTATCAGTTGCCTAATTTAATCTTCATGTACACTGTTGATAACAAATTGGAGAAAAGGTGATTGTATGACTTTCTGTAATAGGCAAGTCCCATCATCAGACATCTGTAAACTGCAAATAGCAGGGTTATGTTTGCCATGGCAAAATATTCAGGACTCCTACTGAGACCTGGATTTTTGAGTCCATGTTGCATAATTGCAGGCTACTTGATCGTAAAAGCTCCCCTGTGGCGTTTTTTTCATAAACAACTCACTGTGCGTGTCCTTGAGGTTTAACAAATGTGCTGAATGCATTTTGGTCCACAGAAAACATTTTAAAAGATTTTTAAAAAATATTTTATTTGTTTCTAAATGCTTGCTAGATTTCAGTTTTTCTCTACACTGACTTTGTTGGTGCATTCATTTGTTTTTTTTTGAGCATTGCTATACTCATCGTGCTGATCTTTTACCACATCCCTTCCAAATTTACCATCAATACTGCTTCAAAGTTTGCCCTTTGCACTCATTATTTATACTGGATAAGACAAGAAATTTCAAGGGAAATCATGGACACTGGTAGTAAAAGCAATAAAAAAGTACGGTGGCCCTGAGAGCTCAACACACTGCCACAGAACAAAACACATGTAAATAGATGAAAACCAAAACAAATTCAGAAAACAGCTTCATCAATCATGTTTCCAGGGGTTTCCAATGTTTGCCTTGTTACGATAGAGACACAGGAAAGTCAGGGAGGGAGAGGATGATATGCAGCGAAGGGTTGGACTCGAACCCGTGGCCGCTGTGGTTAGGACTATGCCTTCATGGTATGCACTCGACCAGGTGAGTCACCAGGGCGCCCCGACAAAAAAATTATAAAAAAAATAATTAAAAACAGCAATGAACCCGGCTGGGACGCACTTGTTGTTCCCAAACAAGTGCGTCCCATCATTTCAGATCAGAGCGTCACCACGATGCAGCAGGTTCCAGTGAGAAAAACTAAACAAAATGAAAATTTGATCTATTTGCAATTTGTAAATATGGAATTAATAAATATGTACTACATAACCAAAGTATGTAGACACATGCTTTTATTTACTTCTGGTCTTATAGTGCTGTTTTATAGTGAAAGAGTGATTTATGCTTGGAATGTAATTAATTTGAAAATCATTGGTACTTTTGTTCCTGAGAACCAGCGTTTGAACCACTACTTTCCCAAGAACAATGTGTTTTTCAATAACTAGTTTTATAACTGAAAGCCTGCCTTCTTCTTCTTCTGCTTCTTCTTCTTCTTCTTCTGTGTCTTCTTCTGCTTCTTTTTCTTCTTCCACCCAAAATTTGAAAGTGTTAGAATCCAGACAGACCTGCCATCATTAAAGAAAAGCTCTGGGGTAAATTTGAATGTAATTTGTGTTTGCGAGACATTTGCACGGCTCCATAAGTGAACACAGCAGGGCTCCAGATAAATTTTGTCTGTTTTTTTTTTTCAAATGGCTGACAGGTTGTGAGAATAAATGGAGCAGCCTCTACACCTCAGGAGATCACTGAGCCCTCCAGAGTCTCTGCAGCTAGTTTATCATTAATAAACACTTAGTAGTCCCCATTTGCCTCCATCCTTCCCTCCCTGCGTCTGCACCTCCATCGCTCCATCCCTGCGCAGGAGAAGATGAATCATTAACAGTGTTTTCTACAGATGAACACGCCTACAAGCTGAGAGAGAGGGAGACAGAGAGAGAGAGAGAGAGAGAGAGACCCTTTTATACTGCAAGGCCAACATTTTCTCAGTATGAACATTAGGAAGAATACTAATGGCAGTCAGCAAAAATTTCCTATCTTAACAAGTCATTTAAGCAAGGCACGTTTATTTGTAGAGCACATTTTGTACACTAAGGTGATTTACATAATGTTTTCTTTACATAATTTTTTCCAAGCATTTAAAAGGGATATTGAAAGCTGAAGGGCAAGGTATGTGTGTGTGTGTGTGTGTGTGTGTGTGTGTGTGTGTGTGTAGACTAACTAATTACTGCTTGTTCAGTGTGGACTCTGGGAACTGAGGATGAGAGGGTTGACATGGGATCACTGAGAGATTTATGGAAAAGCAGTTTCTCTGACAAAAGTCAGTGCAGAGAAGAAGTGTGATGATGATGATAATGTGATGTGTTCTAACATCTTTCGGTTGATTCTTTTTGCTTTTCCAGCCCACACCTGTACTGGTTTACTTCGCTCTCAGTGTATCATTTTCAGCCGCAGCTGATTTAACCTGTGATAAATCCACTGTACGCTGCCAAACAGCAAAGTTAGCAACTAGCGAGAATGTCCAAAAAACAACAAGGATAAATGTCTAGACCGCCTGTGGTCAAAACCTGATTTTAAAACTGCGACGTCATCTGACAAAATCATAAAACATATAAACACATAACACATTAAAGACACGTGCTGCGCATGTCTCGCCGCAGAAACGGACCTGTTGATGTCATATGGTGTGATGTACCAGCGACATTACATTAAACTGACTCCTCCCACTATAGTTATCTCTGTCTCTGTCTAGGCTGAATCTGAATGTGACCCAGACATAAAAAAAATAAATAAATCAAATTTTTGGGGGACAGTGATATTTTTTTTGATATTTTTAATTGATGCAAACTGCAAACTCTATGTAGAGCCATAGCGCTGACAGAAGCAGAGACACAGTGTGAACATACACCTGTGCTTCTCCGCAGCAGCTCACCTCCACCAGCTGCCATGCACACGCAGCACAGGCAGTGTGTTCCCAGCATCAGCCTGAGAGGGGAAGCCGGTTAGACTAACATGCCCTCGGCACTGATTCCCATTTGATTTTGATTTGATGTTATTTTTTCACAATTTTGTCCATTCCGTTTTTTGAAGAGTCAGTATATAATAAGTGTGTGGCGAGCTTCAATATAAACTTTAAACAAGAGCATTTGTGTATACATGTACACATATTCTGCATATAGTTACAAACGTGGAGTACACAATACACCCACTACCACCAACACTAAAAAAAAGGGTGGGGAAAGATAATAATGGTCCATCTTATAACCCCCCCTTAATGTCACCTAATTTTTCCAGCTCAATAAAATATCACATACAGTATCTCCAGTCCCTGCGGCCTGTGCGGCTGCAGCAGGACACCTCCACCCAGCGGGAATCAGAAGGGTGCACTGTAAACAAAGATGGCAAAATATGCACCTTTCATACAGCTTCAGTCCGGTGCTCTTCCTGAGGAGCACAATGACGACAAATAGAAGAGCGTCTTAATGGCTCCTCATTGAAGCTGACTGAGAAAATATAATAGATGTGAAGAGCAGAGCCGTGCTCAGACCTCTTCACAGCTGCCTAATGTGATTTGTGCAGAGCTGCCTCTCCACTCTGTCCATCGGACCTTCTGCTCGGTGCTGACCCGGCTGCCCTCACCTCTCACCTCTATCCATCACAGCTGCTGCCGTGTTATGATGGACGGGCGTTTCCTCCAGAGGGAAAAAGGCTCCCTTCTTTGGCGGGTGATTTAGATGAGACCGATAGTTGCAACTAACACAGCGTTTTGAAATCCCATAAAGTGTGGCTCGTGCTGGGGTTTTTTTTTTTTTTTTTTTTTTTTTACTGCTTGACAAAAGCAAAAAGAGAAACGATGGGTAAAGGATGGTTATGTAAAGGTAGGAAAAGACAAAGAGAAGATTGGAGAAAGAAGGGAAGGAGCCGTGAATGAAAAGAGAAGCCGTCCTCACACTGTGTCTGCCTCCAGCTCTACTGCTGGGGAATATAAACAGCAGAGATAAGCTGTAAAAGTTGACATCCCCATGCCTGAGTTTCCATTAGGAACACCTCTTTCATTGTATTTCTAAGAGAATGAGCCTCATTAAAATTCATTGCACCACAGTTTCTCTCACAGATATCCTCACACAGCTTAGACAGATTTGCAAAACATGGCATTTTTTTAATGTCTTTACCGCTATAGCGAATGAAGATATTGTGGACGGCGGTGGCATTCTTGACATGACTGAAACAAAAAAAAAAAAAACACATTTCATTCATTCACATTCAGGGACCACCAACAGCCTATCAGAGCCCAGTCCCGAGGTGGGCATCAATCATGGGAGCCCAGGCTGTGCTCGCCCTTGTGTGCCGGCTCCTCTAAAGCAAAAGAAAAGGCTTTGACAAGGGCCCATTATTCAGCAGCTCATCTCCTGTTGCTTTACACATCACCTGTCAGCTCGTCAGCCGACCTCGTACCCAGAGGTTGCCGTTGGTCATCAGTCACATCGCCAGAGTCACATCATTACAGCCGGCACTAGAATGTGTTTTCATCCGTTTAACGAGGTGCTATTAGTTGTCACTTGGGAGTGTAGGGCAGTAAAAGAGAGTTAATTACCAGCGGACACAACAGTTTAACAAATAATCTTTAACACAAATTTAGATTTTCAGATATGATTTTTCTTTTTGTCTAAAGATTTAAATCTCCCTGTGATTAACCCCCCTGCCCAGACACTAGTTTTTCATGGCAAAGATGAAATGCCTGGACAGAATTTGGTTGGGGAGAAACAAGTCTTTCTACTTGGATAATAAAATGGGTCATTTGACATTTATGTTATTTTTTCTATGTGCCACCTCTGTGGTTTAGGCTTGGTCATGATTAGGCAACTGAAACTACTTTTTACACATGAAGATTTAACTTAATAACACACACACAGTGTATTTCACAGTGGACATTTGCAGCTGGAGCAGTCACACACACTTACACCTCTTGAATGTTTTACATTAAAGTGTTCGAGCTGTTCAGTTTTTGTTTAGAAAGGTGTTTCCAGTATTTTGTTCAACCAACTCTGTTAAAAAGGATTAACCAAGTATCACCAGCTCTTCAGTGTAATGCAACTCCACTGCAGCACAAACTGCATCCTTCAAAATGCTCATTCACCTTTCTTAAACAAACACTCAACATTATAAGCTTCATGGATTAGACTTCATTAATTTTAGCTAGGTGTACCCATGGGTTCATTTCATGCATTGTAAAGCATGTCCAATATCTGTTGTTAATATCAGATGTAAAAACAAATACATTCATGGGCCTTGAAACAAATGTTTATTGGTACTAGGAGTGAAAGCAAATAAACAAGACGTTGATATTAGTAAAGCTATTAAAAGTTCATTAACAGATTAAATAATAATAATAAATCTCTCTTAAATCTCTTCATTAAATTAAAGTGAATTTAATTGGACTTACTAAAGGAAACGTGTTTACGCTAACAAAAGCCAAATTTGGTGCATTTAATATGAGGTTTCATCCATAAATCTATTTCATATAACAATTAATTTTACCTGATTTGATTGAATGGAAATATATGGCATGATTCAATTCCCTTCATCCAGAGATTTACTTTTTCACCCAGCTCATGTTTCATCACTGTACATGTGTAAAACACCAAACATATTTTGAGGTGTTTTATGTTTGTAGCTGCAGTGATTGTGTGTCGGTTTCCGGTTTGGCATGTGACCTACACTCAGTTCTGTTCCTGAACACATCCTGTGTTACGCTGAGCTGCTGCTGCTCTGCTGACACTACTCCTCATGCTACACCAGGGTGTCAGGAAGGAGGTGGGATGGATGGTTCAGTGTACTGAGTGGCTGTGACCATGTAGTTTCAGTTGCCTAAACTTAATCAAACCTCGACCATATCTGTTTTTCTAACGGTAACATGGTTGTTTTGGAACTGCTCGGCTTGCTGACTTTTCTTCCCGAGTGAAGCTCCAAAACACTGGATCCTACATTTCCCATAATGCAAATTGATTTTCACCATCATCTTTCACTGGACCCTCCCAGACTAGAAACTGTCCATCTCTATCTGAAGCTCAGGGAATTACTTTTCTCTCTGTCACACATTTACCTGCCGTTCAGTGGAGTGATGTAGGGATCAGAGTGGGCAACACCACATTGGGGATGTTCTCTGCTAGAGATCTATACCCTCACATTTGTCATAAAAAATGATTTTAAAAGCACAAGTCAATACAAACTTTAGAGACGAGCACCGTGATGTGTCTTCATTAGCTTGCCAGCTGCCACGGTTTTGTACATAAAGCACCAGTCAATCAAAAAGCGGATATTTAACCAATGAAAGCATTGACATCCATCATATCAGAAATCGACCACATTCACTTGCCAATATCTGATATGCATACAGCCGGCGTATAGGGACTAATGAATGCATTCAAAAGCAACACTGGATATGCAAAAAGTAATAATAAACGTAATTCTTCTGGTTTTACTATAAGCTGCCTGTATTCTGTGGTCTGCAGTATGCCTCTCTCAGTGTTGCTGTCTGCAGGATTAGTGACACAGGAGAAGGGGTTATAAGCAAGCAGCAGCAGACACAAACCACAAGGGAGTTGGGGGGGTAACATGGGGATGTCGAGGAGTGTGTGTGTATGAGTGAGGAGTGAGGAGTGTGCAATAAAACAAAAAATGAAAGCGTGAAGCAGCAGAGGTGGGTGGAAGGGCGCAATTCAAATGGCATTTGTGATAAGGTGACATTTAGACAAATCTCACCTCAATCTCTTTTGAACGAAAAGGTTTTATCTTGATCCCTGAAAAAAAAAGGGGTCTGGCTGTTGCTCACAAGTTGTAGTAGCAGAGGTATATACCACAGTATAGGAGCATTTCATTTACAACAGACGCTGTTAATAACCACAGCTTGTGATACAAACAAGGATAAACCAAAATTCAGATTCCTCACTTGGAATTAGAATTGTACATTTGTTTCTGGTTTGTTTTTATTTTAATTATTTTTTTTTTTTTTTTACATTATTTTACAGAACAATACGGTGTCTGACACAGGACCGAAACACATTCAATAAAAACAAAAATAATAATAATTAAAATCAATACATAGAGACACACATTTCTCAAAGGGAGGCATTTGCAGCATAACAGTGTCTGTTACAGAGGAAATGAATGATGACATTTTCATTGACAGTCCACATTTTTGTTACAACAATCCATCTCACTCAGTTTAACATCTAGGTGTTGTGTAACACGAGTCCACCTTTGTGTGAAAGCATCCACTTTCAGATGTAGACTCGCAGACCTGCTTCAATCTCTGTACATTTTACAACTTTTCTAGCTGATAAAAATATGTGATGTAAACTATCCATAACTCTCCATAATGGCATGGTATCGAGGTGGGAATAATGCTGTATAAGATTTGGGTGATTCTAAGACTCAAAAAAGTCCAAAATAAGTTGTAATTTTTGTTGTGATGATCACCAGCCAGTGGTCATAGTTCACCCTCCTCTTTATTAGGACTGCGGCACAGTTGCCATGGAGAAACATGCAATCAGCTGGTGTTTCTCTCCCTTTCACCACCCGTGCCCTCCCTTCACTCCCGTCCTCCGCCTGTAGACAGTGCGGGCCCTGTTGTTGTCAGATAGTGATGGAGCATGTGCAGTGTGGGAAGGAGGATCTCAGCTGTTCATCCTGGAGAACTCATCTCCCCTCCCGTTCCGGTCCTAGGTGAGCTTCAATACTTCTCCAGACCTCCTTTTCCTTTTGGCTGCCATTACCCAAACTAAGCTCATTTGTCCCCCCCAAGAGAACCATGATCTGCCTTTTGTTCAGGCCCCAACCTCCCATTCATGTCCCCCAGGAGAGGAGACAAAAGAGGAAGAGACACAGGCCTGAACCCTTTGGCCAGACAGACTGTGTAAAGCGACCATAAAGAGATGCTGGGGTTGAATGGAGCTGCGCTGTGACGGGGTGCCCTTTAGCTTCAGCTACATAGCCTCTGTCTCTGAGGGGTGTCCTCATTATTGTGTGCATCTTTACATTTCTTTAACTTACAGCATAACTACGGTGGCGCCGAGAGCACTCAATTCACTGCTACTAAAGAAAAACACAAGCAACACGATCAAATACAGAAATGTGCTACAAATATGTGTTACACGGTCGAATAAAGAAAACAGCCACACCTTCATCTCTCGACACATATGCGGCACGTCAACATCAGTGCAAAGCCATGCATGCCAACCACTTTTCCCATAGCAATGACAGAAAGCTAGCTAGCGCATGTGACTTTGGGGTAGGCCTAAGTCAAAATTTGGAGAGTTTCTCATCATTAGGGCAAAGAGGCTTCCATCTTTATAAGTGGTATCCAGTTCATTTTATCATTATCCATGAGCTGTTACCACGGTTAAAGGGCTGGAGTTAATTAATATCTGGGCTGTGAAAGCCTGTACACTATATAGCTTCTGCAACAATATCTGTATTATCCAATCAGAATGTTAAACCTGAAAAGTGTCAGCTCATTTCCCAACACTTTTCAGAAGTAGAAGTCATTTCTGTGTTTCTATATTTGGTTGTGTTGTTTGTGTTTGCAGCACATTTCTTTATGCTGCTGTTGTCAAATGTCAAAATGAATGTGTTTCTCAACTTGCCTCTGTCTACTTCTCTGCTGCATTTTTTTTCTAAACTCTTCATTGTCAGCTGCTCTCTCCATCTTCATGTGTTTTGTCTATTTGCATGTGTTTTCTTAAGCTGTAGTGCATCAGCTTCTCAGGTTCACCACAGAAAAGTGTAATGAGTGTGCAAGCCTTGTGTTGGTATGCTGAGGAAGCAAGATACGGGAATTTAAATTCTTTTTTTGCAATGGTGCAACTTGCTCCTGATAGTAAAATATCAGCTCTGGATCCTTGTTGTCAGGTTGAATCCTGCAGCTTATGCTTCTGTCATGGTTTACGGCACAAATCACATCATGTTTAAACCATAAGCTATATTACTGTAGGCTTTATAGACTTGTAGGAATACTCTGAACTTCCCGACACGTTAATCTACAAAGCAATAAAGTCTGACATACAGTAGCTGTTTATCTGTCTCCACCTGTTTGATGTGGAGCTTGGGTTCAGCTAGGAGGCAACGGGTGGGATCTGCCATACTGTTCTATAGGGGCTCCTTTCCACAGCTTAAAATAGCAGAGATAAGGACCAAGTGTCAGCATGCATCCATGCTGTTACATATTATTACAAAAAAAAAAAACCTGGTGTGGGCTGATATGTGTTCCACACGGAAATGAGGCGTGCAGAATCCTCTGCTGAACACTGTGAGATTTGAGACTGCGATGCCCATTATCTCCTGAAGACAATGCCTGCTGATACAAACTGATGTTGGCATCAAAGCGAACATCACCAGCAACAACAAAAAAAAAAAATAACATCCCGGTGTAGCCTTTTTCATGATACACAATGCCCTGTTTTATATCAAAGTGATGTGAGAGGAAACTCATCAATTTGCAGTGTATGATTTTAATTCCCAGCGTAGTCAAGCATGACGAGTGGCTGAATTGTGCCTACAGGAAATTACAAACTCATGAGTGAAATAATAAGCTGTTTCAAAAACCAGTGAAGTAAATTCTCTTTCCACACCAGCAATGGCTCATCCTTCATTCATTATGAATTTCATAATCAAACCGGATTACTTTGCTTTTTCTAACTGGTTGTAGTGGTGGCTTCCTGCAGTGTTCTTCTCTGTATCTGTACACAGTTGTGTTTTTGTGTAACCTCACCACTGATATCATTTGTTCACAGAGTTTATTCCCACTGTTTTTTTTATTTTTTTTATTCCTCCGCACTGGCAACAGCCGGCATATTGTTTTCATGTTGTCTGTCCGTCCGTTCTCTTGCACATGATATCTCAGTAATACCTTGACGGGACTTCTTCAAATTTGGCACAAATGTCCAACGGGACTCAGGGACAAACTGATCAAATTTTCAAAGGTCAAAAATGTCAAAGGTCAAGGTCAGTGTGACCTCACAAAACACTTTTTAGCCATAACTCAAGACTTCACAGCAATTATGTGTGTAATCTGAAACTAGTCTGGGTGGCAGATGTAGAGAACCACAAGGAGGTAATTCTATTTTTTTTTTTTTTTTTTTTTTTTACAAATACACTTTTTTCAACACGTGTACAAACTTGAATTTCTCATGCAGATTTATTTTTTACTGGATTTCAAAGGTTAAGTTACAACTACCAACTTTGGAATTGTTTGTGAACATCACTTTACAAGCTCAAAGTCTTTTCGCCCCTCTTATTATTAGCCCCTAAATCCCCTTTAAAAGTGTTTGCTTTCATTAAATGGCAAATATTTACTGCTAGTGCCTTTTTTTTTAGAAATTATTTTTTGGACATGTTTGCCTTTATTGTGATGGTCATGGTGGGGGAGGGAGGGAGGGAGGCATGCATGGCCGTGGGTCGGATTTCAACCCGTGGCAGCCGTGGTTGGGACTAAGCCTATGTGGTACATGCTCCACCAGGTGAGCCACCGAGGCGCCCCACGCTAGCGCTTTTTTAATTAATTAAAACAAATTTGCCATGACCCTAGGAAGTTGATTCTAGTCTGACTTGAATACTTAACTCACTGAGTTTAAGTTGTTGTGTTAGCATATCTTTTCATCTAATTAATGTTAAAACTAGTAACGCAACTTTAATTTTAATTATCTTTATTGGAGCTCTTGGTTGTTGTCTTGTTATCTCCACCAGCAAAGCAGTTGCATTAGATCAGATATCTAATTTTGATAACAATGTACACCATCTGAAAGATAATCAGTTTTCTTTGTCTTTGTCATCTTTCTTTTGGTTTCTCTGTCCAACTTCATTTTGAAGTTCTCTTGGCCTCATGTAACCCTGCAGGAGGACAGACTAGTTGAAAGCTGAGAGTCTTGTAACCTGGGCTCACTAAGGGCGTCTCACTGCGTTTGTGTGGCGTTACTTTCTCACTCCTCTGTGAGGTCAGATCTCAAGAGGTCATTTCACCCAGGAGGTCCCCCAGCTCTTACTGGACACATTCTTTCATGAATGCAAGCAACAGGACAGGACAGCTATTTGCACTCAGTTTCACTAGCTGTCAATTTCTTTTTCCAAATCCCACTTATTTCCTCTTCCAATCAAAGTACTCGGAATGGTTTAGAATAATATTTGAAGTATTTATCTTATCTGAACCCTTGTTTGTTATATAGTAGAAAGCTTAGTGAGGTCCCTGGTAATAATTCTCATTTAATCTAAAACATAGACTCTTTTGTGGCCAGCCAGTGGGGACGAAATGGTTTACTTGTTTGACATGTTCTGTTAGACCTCTGTTTATTTATAGAAGCGTGGTGCTGTGGTGGTTAAAATGGACCATTTATTACAACAAATAACAAAGACAAATATGCAAGTGTGGGATATTGAAGGGTTTGGTGTTTATTGCATTACATGTGGTCTGTCAGTCTGTATTCTGAAAATGTTGCTTATATTCTGTGTTGCCTTGCTTTAAATACACAGATCCAAAGACTAAGAGTATCGTATGTGCACTGTCAAGCTTGGATGACTGAGACAGCTGTCAAATGTAGGTGGCAGTCAGAGGCAACAGGGTGCCAACTGTAGCAACACAAAAGGTGGGTGGAGAATAGTTATAGGGTCAGAGGTCAGGGACCACAGCACAGATACAAGGTCCTGACACTGTGTTGAGGACATTTATTGCCGATTTATGCAGATGGGTTCAGCAGTTGTCACTGTGTGTGGTCTATAACAGCAGAGTGTGAGTAAAGCCTCTCATGCACATAATTTGTGCCAGGTACTCTGTTGTTCAACTTTAAAGGGTTAGTTTAAAACTATAGGAAATGTGAATTTGTTTTATTTTTTTCTGAAAATAAGATTTAAAATAATAATTTTATGTTTTTGTGTCATGTAGGCCTAGAGAATTAAAGTTGAGACATTGTTAGCCTAGCTTAACCTAATGACTGGAAGCAGGGGGGATATAAAACACTTACCAGCAGCTGTAAAACTGTCTTTGAATTGTATCTTATATCTTCAGTTTGTACATGAACAGGTCTATACAGGTTATGATATTTGTTAATAATATTTGTTGTTTCATCTCACTCTGAGAAAGAAAGCAAAAATGTGAATTTGGTAAAAAATGTTGAACTATTCCTTGAATACTAGGACACTTGCCTCCAGGTTGATTCCTGTCAAGTTTCTGCAGTAAGAGATTCTACCTGGCAATTTTTAGATGTCAGTCCTGTTTCTCTTACCTCTAGACTATAATCCCTCATGTATTCAAGAAAGTCTTTTATAAATATGATGCAAACAGCTATATAAACAGCTGCAGAAAAGTGAAACAGAAACGCTTGGTTTCTCTGTGCCTCCACGTCTCATGAAAGCTATCTTTGGGCCCATCTATTCCCTGCATTATGAATTATGGATCACTGCTAATAGGCTGTTTCTCACTTGTTTAACTTATTGTGGTCGGAGGCTTATCGCTGATGGCTGCCTCTACTTGGACTCCCTACTTCAGTGCTCATCGCCAGTATTATACTTCCCATCACTGTGTTATTGTCTCATTATTGCATTACTGAGGCAGGGGCTTCAATAGCTTGCGGAAGAGGAGGTAGACTGGGTCTCTGTTAAAGTGACCCTCCCTGAGGATTTAACCCACACTGTCCCACCTTGCTGCTGCATAATGGATGAAGGACAGACATTGGGAGGGAGGGGAGGAATGGGAGCGGGGGCCCTTATTACCTTGTGATTCATTTTTAATGAGGTAAACAGGTCTTTCCAGGTCACCTGCAACCTCACACACACCCGTAGTGGGTGGTGTGTCTTCCCCATCGGCTGCCTTATTGCTGCCCTCTTTGACATGCTCCATGGCTGCAGGGGCTCCTTAGTATAATTAGGTCTCACTGTCATTGACGGAACGAGTCTCACTTCCCACAGAGTCCCTTCTTTTTCCTTCAGGTTAGATATGATCAATTATACAGTGGTAAGAAGACCTTACTATGAGCTCCAAGCAACATTTTTCCTCTTGCTGCCTGTAGATTAAGTTTTCCAGGAGTGGGTTACACACTGTGAATATCGCAAATACAATTAAGTTTTGTCATAACACACGTTACAACTCATAAATTTAATTTTAAGTAGGTTGTGTCATGGAAACCTGTTTTTGAAAATAGCCTGTCCCTCTGCAGTCTCTGATTTTTCCAGCCTTATGCAACATCAGTCAATGCAGGTAGTTGTTCTCTTCTCTTTGGCATGTTATTGTAATATTTTTCTGTCTCTGTATATGTTAAATGACAGCCAATAAAACTGAACATTGTTGTGCTCTAATGGAAATAAAAAAAAAGAGGCTCCCTCAAGCAGATGTCTGGTTCCAGAGAGGAAGAAATTGGATGACAGGCGAGGATGCACATACGGGGTGTCATCTGGGAAATCAAACCTGCTCAGTTCACTTGCTCTGAAAGTCGGTGAACAGGTACACCTTCACATACAAGAAGGTGGAGAACTCCCACAGCTATTCTCTGCAAAGCCTGGCGAGGCTGTGAAGGAAGGAGAGAGAAAGGGAGGAGAGAGAGAGAGAGAGAGAGAGAGTGTGTGACAGGAAGGTGAGAAAAGGAACAGATGGAGAGATGCAGGGAATCTACATTTACAGTCATTTAAAACAGGTGCTATACATAGCCAAGCTTTCAACCCATCATCTCATCTAAATGATATCATTACATCCAGAAGTCATTAAAAAAAGATCTTTTCCCTTGGACTCTATAGATTTCCCCCTCTCCCTGGGGAGCAGGATGAAAATGAATTTAGGGCCCCTCGAGTCATTGAATTTGCTTTTTATCACCCGATAGCCGTGCTACATATGTGCCATTGTGCTGTATATAGGATTAGAGAGGATCTTTTCTGCCTGACTGGCTACCGGCTCTCAGCAACAAGATGAGGATCATTTCCCCTGCTGAGAAAAGCTCTACTCAGCCTAGACGAGACACTCAGCACACACACCCCACTGGTGTTCAGTATGGATCTTCGCTCACATACCACCAATCTTTATCAACATGTTGAGCGTTTGAGATTGGGAAAGCGTACGTCCCCAAAGGCCGTTAAACATGAGCGAGAAAAACATATATTTATCTAGCTTCAGAATGACTTGGTTGCATCACTAGCACCTTTCAAAGTTTGCTCAACAAACTCCAATTTTTTTACTGAGATGCTCTTTTATGATACATCAAGCAAGAAATAAAACCTACACATCTGTGAAGATATTTATCATTCCCCCACCGTCATCAACACCAGCCAAGCCCTGTATGATCAGTCTGAGGGGTCATATTCTGAATTAATGAGTGTCACGCCATCCTCCACACTGGCTCTCATGGTGGATCTTTTGATGTGCATTTCTCTGCCCTTTGAAGCCGGCGTTTCTTCCTCTGGATAGTGGATTGTGTTGGTGCAGGATCCTCCTGAGCTCTTTGTTCCTGTGTTTATTTGAGGAGGTTCTGCCTGTTTACATCAAATTCTTGACCGCAGAACGGCTGGTAATTGCAGCCAGTGAACATGGTACCGCGAGCAAACTCTAATCAAGAGATGGTTATACTGACACAACTTTTTGATCCAGTGTGTCAGGTTTCCACTCGGTGGTTGCCGCCTGAGCAGTTGAATGGATGAGTCAGTGGCAAGGAAACCATCATTCAGCTGTTCCACTAACATAATCACCATCTCGATTACATCTGGATTTGTTGGGCTTTGTTGGACATTCAGAAAATGACTAGAGCCAGTGACATGAATGACATGAGTATGACATGTCCAACTCCAATTCAAAGATACTAAAGCCTAATCCTTTTTTCATTATATCAGTACCATACTAGATACCATTTATGGCTGATATTTTGTCAGCTGCCCCCATCCTTTGCATTTGTTTTCCCTAATTTTTTTTCTATAGATTAGTTTTCAATGTAAGTAAATCCACTTTTCCAAATTGTGCGTCCACACACAAAGGAGTCACAGGAAGTGATGCATGCATGTTTTGGATATGATGCAGAAGACAGCAAACAATATGACCCAACCTGATAGTGGCATGGCCGAGAAGATATCCGTGAGTGATATCCTCATGGAGGTGTCATATCATATCATGGAGGTGTCATAGCCATTTACAATGTCTTGACAGAAAGCTTGTCAGGATTTTTTGGGCTTCTTCTGGCCTCTGACAAGTTCTGTAACATGGTGCTTTTCTGTGCATAAAAACAAATCAGTCAGCCAATCAGAAGAAAGGAGGCTCTGAGCCTCTCTTCTGATTGGCTGACTGATTTGTGAGTGATCCAATACAAATACAGCAGATTTCAAGTAAACACTAAGAGAAATTAAATCCTGCGAGGCTGAATGGTGAGTCCACATTTATTCCAGGCTTGGGGCATGCTGCTTTGCACTGACATCACAAAGTCCTGACGGCTGGTTTTAAGGCTCAGTTTCTGATTACAGGCTGTGTGCATTTCTCTATGGACTGAGCACTTTGACACTTTCACAGTATTAATATAGAACCTAGACCTGCTTTATAATCAAAGAAGACGTACACAGCTACCATTATATTAAATGACACCTTTAAAAGAACATGACTAAGTTTGCCTGTGCTATAAACTGTGGGAAAAAAAATCCCTCCTGGCACCTGTACTATAGAGGTTCATTTGGGTCCTAGTAACCAAGACCTGACCCAGTACTCATGTTTGGTGGTGGGTTCCAAATTATATGTAGTGTAATAGGAAAGGCGAGAAGCAAAAAAATAATTTATTGCCAAGTTTAACTTAAATGAAAAGCAACATGCAAAATCACATCAAGCAAACAACAGTGAAAATGGAGCAAGTTATCATAGTCAGCATTTTCAAAACTTTAATTGTGATGTCATAATTTTCTATGTTGATCTATCTATCTATCTATCTATCTATCTATCTATCTATCTATCTATCTATCTATCTATCTATCTATCTATCTATCTATCTGTCTAATCTCTTGCTTTCCATTGGCTTGGCTACTTCAATTTGCAGCTAATGGTCCAACCCCAACCCCCCACCCCATGTCTTTCTCTCAGTCACTCTCTCTCTCTCTCATTTCAGCCTTGAGGCGTCCTGTTTCAGCTCCTTCGCTTTCAGTCACAATGCTGTGGAGAGGGTGAATGGGTGGGGGGCATTTAAGAGAGCAGTAAGTGGGAGTGGAGTCTGACCGCAGAGGGTCTACTGTTTAAGAGAAAGGGAATTCTCCCCTTCACTCACTCTCTTCCTCTCTCTCTCTCTGCCGCTCTCTGTCTCTCTGTCTTCCTCTCTCACCCTCACCCTCTTTCTCTCTCTCTCCTCACTGGCTGCACATCAGCCGGCTCTCTAGGTAGACTCGAGTAAACACTCTAAGAGAACAGAGAGGAGAGGGAAGATGACAGAGCTGTCAGCACTCTGAGAGATACAGACTGGTGAGAACATTTGCCAGGGCTGGCTGATAAGGCTCCCTTCAACACTGCTTCTGCTTACATTTTCTAATCAGTGGAGAGGCTGTGAGCATTGTGTGTGAGGTAAGTCACCTTTTTCTTTTACCTGCGTGGAATGGATGTGTTTGAATGGGAGCAGGATAAATTGGCTGATTGCTTTACCTAATTAAGATGACTGAACCACACAGCTTGACACATTTCTAACTTCGACCACAATCCTCTCAGCTTTTCCCACCACTTTTATATAAGTTGATGTTAAAACTTTCTGGGGGGAATTATTTTCTGTATTAGTCATTTTTCATGAAATGTGCTATGAAGCTGCAACTAAAGATTTTTTTTTTCCTTTAGCAGTTTTTCTGTTGCTTATCATTTGTTTATTATACAAAATGTTAAATGAAATATTGAAAAATGCTAATATCTTGAAATCATTTGTTTTGTCCATAACCTTAAAATATTCCATTTACAACGATATAAACCTAAAAAACAATCAAAATGTGACATTCTTGCTTGGTTAATTACACATATTCATTTCTAATTAAAATTGCTGTCGATTAATTGACTGTTTCATGGCAAATGTACTTATAGTGACCACGCTGAATGCCACATTCTCACCCCAGCGAAGAGTATGGTGCGCTATTAGCAATAAAAGCAGCTTCTGTAATTCATCCTCATGTTTTACAAGAGAGGACTTCAGAGACTGGCTTAATTTTGCTCTTTACTACATGCACCTGGGTGCCAATTATGTTTTACTGTCAAAGTTTTTTCCTCTTGCTGGATATTTTCCATTTATTACCAGAGCAGTTAAAAAAGAGTAATGTCTCCAGAGAGGGAAGTCTATGATGATCTGCTGAATTATTCTGCTTGCATTAAGGCTGATGCTGAGTTGTGGTCTGATGGGCTAGAAGAGGAGAGATGGGTAGGGTTAGTGTGTGTGTGTGAGTGTGTGTGTGTGTGTGTGTGTGTGTGTGTGTGTGTGTGTGTGTGTGTGTGTGTGCTGCTTGCCGGACTAGGTCCAGCTGTACACTTTATGGTTGCCAGCAGACAGTAGGCTTGTGTAACCCAGGAGACAGACAGCTGCTCTGCATTAGATGCTGCTGGTTGGTTCCTCTCCCAGATCTCAAGCATACATACTTCGGGCTGTACACCGGCAGTTTCACTGACACACACACACACACACACACACACACACACACACACACAGTCACAGACTCTTCATCTCCATGTGCTGCCCAGTCTCCTATCTCCAGGTCAGCTTCATTTGTTCGGGGAAATTGCAGAAAGACGAACAGACAATATGAAGGATGAATGATGGAGATACATGCATGCATACATGTACACAGCAGATACATGATTCTGGATTGCTGCCAATTGCTTACATTTATACTTTGCATCAATTTGTTTGATTTTAGCTTGAAAGTTTTCAAGAATTAAAGCAAGCCTGAGTAAACAGCAGCCTCTGTGGTCATGAGTATCAATTACAGGATAAGTGTAAAATATAGTGTAACAGTAGCACAAGTAGAGAGGAGTCGTACTGAGTCAGCGGCTCACTCCTTCCCTCAGGTAGTCGGGAGTATCAGTTACTCAGTGATTGTCTAAAGTTCAGCGAGCATTAGCCACCTTAAGCTAGTGGTCATACCAGACCAAGTAAGGCTGTAGCAGCAAAAGCTCTGGTGTATTGTCTTGACTGCTTATGATTTCAACTTTTAAGAGAGTACATGAGCTATCTCTGCTTTCAAAATGTACGAGCCTCCAATCCAGCTCTTGCTAGGGTGAACAAAACTATATCTAGACCGCACCTGGAATCCAAGCATCTAAAATCCAGATTTACCTCTGAAACTGTTTGAGGAGACTCGTATCGTCACGGTAGCGCCGTGTACATCTGCGCGGGTTAGAGGGAGGGAGAGAGGAAAATGGGTGAGTCACTGAGGAGAGAGAGAAGTGTGGAGACATGAGGTGGGCTGTGATAGAGGTGACCCACAGGATACCAAGGCAGCGTCTGCTGGATGGTATTTGTGTATGAGACACAGTGAAGCGGCTTGGCTGTGCTTCAGCAGATGTAACTTCAGACTCATCGCAGGCCGGTCCATCTGAAATATCCCTTGGAAGGATTTTGTTTCATTGGGATTTATTTTTCACAAGTGTTTTACAGATATGTCAAGCATAGGTTTATGCTCGTATGACTAGCTCTGCATGACAGGCGTGCTATCTGATCGTAGGCGGCAGTGCAGGCTTTGGTACATTAACATTTCATGATGCTTTGGCTGTGGATATGAGTAGCCACTGATAGTGACACTCGGCATAACGATGAGTGGGAAACAGGCCTTTGTTTGGACAGCTGTTAGCTCCCAACGCTGCGTGCCCTACAAAGCTCCCTGAGAGGGTGACTGTCTTTAACCCCACTTAGCTCCTTCACTGGTGATTGAAAGCAAACAATAATTGTGGGTATTCATGATGACCCACGCTGGGCAAGACTCAGGGGAGATGCAGAGATGTTTTGGTTGGACTAAATGCACGTCATCTTTAATTCAGGCCGATCCAGACTCCCATTGCTGCCTCCTCTGCCTTTTGTTTCTCTTCTTCTACATGGTCGCTGGTTTCTGACGAAATATCTTGCTCGCACTAGACGTTGTGGTGGTCACTGAAATTTAACCAGGTTTGACTTAATACATGGGTTCATTTCACCTGGACTGTGCTGCCCAGTGGACACGACCACCTGTGGTCCAGATGGTTCATGAATGCAGGAAACCCAGTGATGCATACAATGCAGCGAAACTGAAGATCTGTTGTTAAAAGTGTGTGGCATTTGTAAATTTTGTCAAACAGACATACAGGAATTGTTGCCTGAAGGATAGATATGCAAATTTTCCTGTACAGATATTCATAGTTCTCAGAGGATGGATTCTTGTGACTTTTTTCTAGCACCATCAGCTCAAATCTGAATTTTGATTTATCCACTACTTTAGAAATAACGTTAACATCAACCTCCGCTAAGGGTTTTTAATTTGTGCTAATTTGTAAATGCTAACAGTGTAACATGCTAAACTAATAGGGTAAACATTAGACCCACTTAACATCAGCACATTAACATTAGAGTGCTTATTACTAAGCACAGCAATGTCAAAGTAAAACTGACTTGTTGAGAGAAAGTAACCTAGTAACCCTTCCCACAAGGACACTGAATGGAATATCACTCATATTTAGTCACATTTTTACCTGATGTATAAATTTAGTTTTTGAATTAAGTTCATCTTACCCGATTAACAAATCCTGTTTACTCAAATTCTTGACTGAATTAATGATTTCTTTTACCCACTACTTTTGTGTTTAAATAAATGTTTGTAAGACTCAGACTTTGCACCAGTGAGTGTATTTCTCCCACCAAAGTCACCACAGTCTTTTCCTGTTTCCCAGTCCTCCCCAGTCAGATTAGCCATCACCACAGAACAAAGACCCCCCCCCCCCTCAAAGAAATCCAGTCTTTTAAGCATCCCAGATGGTTTTTAATGCTCCTCCGATGCTAATGTGTAACGGGAAAGGAGTGGAAGTCTTGGAGCTGTGGGATCCGGAATGCCTTTGTATTGCCCAGCCCTCCATTGGGGCAGCCAATAGATGAACACATGTGGTAGATACTTGGTTCCTCACACTTTACCACCACCAGTGACTTTGCACATTGGAATGCATGAGCTATAATGTTCTTGGAACATGATGGGGGTCCTTTTGAAGCGGGGTAGACAATTTAAATTGGAGAAAATGGTAAAAAACCGGGGAAGCCAATGAAGAGCCGACCCTGGGGATTCGGGTCATTAGGCTCATACAAGTGTCTGAATGGAAGGCACTCCCAATTTGGACAGGGAACACGCTTCAGACTTTCATCACAGACAAGGACAAACAGATGTCTGGGTATCACAGCCAACATGCATGCTTCCATTTGTAGTGGGGAGAAAAAAAAATCCTTTCCAGCCTGTTTGAATGGAAGTAACCCATAAACCTCCAGTGTAAAGTGCTGAAATGTGCAGTTTTGAAAAGCCTTGAAAACCCCATGTTTACTTAACATACTACTTTAAAAAATCTCCTTCCAATGACTTAATTTACCAATCTAGACCCATACAACTCAAACGTATAAGAAACGTGGTATTCCAAATAGAAAGGGAGGGTTCATAAAAACAAGAATCTAGACAATTGGGTCTCTAAGTTTCAACTCGGTCTTTAGGTCAACTGATTCACACTTCTCAATGTCAAGTCTGCTGTTGGTGCCACTTAAGACAATACACTGGTAGCAATTACATGTTCAAAAGTTCACTTGAAGCGGCAATCATACAAAATAAGGCAGCCAGAGCTCTTTTGAGATTGTCAGGAGACCCTGTTCTCACCTTGCAGCTCATTACCCGAGAGGGAAGGTGTTGGTTACACGGTAAGTTTAGACGATTCCCAGAAGACAACACCAATACCTCTGTGTAGCATTACAACGCAGGCAGCCGCCAAGTATGAGTCAGATTTTTATAGTAATTGCAGCGTAAATGCAGAGGAGAGAGGAAGTAGGCAGAACAGAGGCCTACGCACTTACAAGTGTCTGGAGAAAACAGCAGGTGGATTTGCTGTAAAGGCGGCCAAGCCTCCACACCACACAGGGGTTAGGCTAATAAACAGTAGGCCACCAGTACCCAGCATGTTAAAAACCTCATGAACAATGACTAGCATCTAACCTCTCCATCTGGACCCAGTGAGAATAGCAGCGCAGGAGGGAGGCCCCGCAGGGGAAGAGCCATAAAGAAAATTGATGGGTCTCATGGCGTAGTGCGAGTTAAGTCACAAAAAAAAAAAAAAAAAAAATTGAGATTGCATTGTCTGCGCTACAACTGACCCAATGAGCACTGCTGTTCGCTCAACATTCGTTTTCACCATATCTTGGTGTCAAAGTCGGAAATTGGTTTTGGTTGAGCAAACAGACTTTTTTTTGGTGCGGTATCAGTCAGACATGTCAACTCTGGCTCCAAATCACTCTGGCGGTTCTGTGAGTGTGATAGGGCTCAGCCTTGGCACAGCACTCTCTCTGAGTATCCAGATAAGTGTTTCTGCCAGTATCTCAGATCCAGCCTCCCCGTCCGCCTTATCAGCCATGAGCACACTTACCCCCACCACTCCCCCGCTATCTGTGTCATCGGATCCAATGGGGTCACAGCGGAGAGCCAATAAGCATAGCTTCGGTTTGATGAAACCAATCTTTTTTTTCCTCCATCAAAAACAGTGTATTCCCCATTTCATCTCTGTTTACCATGTGGGAAATAATGATAACAGAGAGAATTGCAGTGAAAGTATTGATATGCTTTATTGATTTCACGTCACTGCCTTCAGTCAGATTTTATTTTTCAGAGCAATAGAACTGAGGGAAACCTTAGACAAAGGTTGAATATAATAACTGTACCTACATCTAATTATATGTTACTTCTTAATTTACACTCATCAATGCAACAATAATTAGCCCGGCTAGCTTGAATCCTAATTAATTCCTAGAATATGAATTGTCATTTTCAAAATTGTCACTGCAATCTCCATCTTTCAAGTCATTTTGTTGAGATGAGTAAAAAAGAATAATCTGCCAGTGTTTTGAAAATATTTGAAAATATTTGTAATTTAATATTTTTCCCGTTTGTTTGAAGACAGTAAGACCTGGAAGTACTGATAATTGATTTTGGCCACTTGGGGGCAGCAGAACAATATGTTAACATATTGTCACCTCATAAAGTGGCTGTACATGACGTGTTTAGAGTTGCAACAAATGATTATTTTCATTAGTGATTAATTATTAATAGGCAATTGTTCTCTTAATAATTTGATTCAAGTTTGATGTGTAACATATTAGAAGATAAGCACAAGATGATTAGACATTCACAATTTTTTTTTTGTATGGAAAATGATGTGAAAAATGAACTGCTATGAATTCATTTCCTCATGATTGACTAATCAGTTAATCAATTCAGCTTTAAACATGTTAACGAACTGGTGCCTATTTACACAAAGAGACAGAGAAGAGCTGCCTGCTGCTGCTGCTGGAAATGATAAGATGACAACAGTGGGAAATAAAACATGGTGAGGTGGCGATCTGCCATTGTTTTATAATTTAAAGCATGTTAATTAATCAATTTATGAAGCTGGTTCCCGTTACCGCGGAAATGACAGACTCTTGAGCCCAGGCCATATCTGTTATGGCCAGGCGTGTCAGTGTGCTGCTGACCTGCTGAACCTCACCTGCCTTTGAAATATGCATCTGTCAGAAGCTGAAAGACTTTCCAGAGAAGCAGACTGAGCGGAGGCTTGTCTGCCAATTAGCTGTGTCCTAATGTCACGGGCCTGACCACATCACTGCCACACTCCGCTTCAACCGATATCTCGTGCTCATACGCCTCGTATCACCTCCCCGTTCCTCCCCACAATGAAATGAGTTGATAATGATTGCTACTCAGTCTGGTTTTCTAATACTGCATCTCTTTTGGCCGTTAAGTGAGCGGTTTGCGTCTTTATAATGCCGTCTGGGTTTTGTGAAGCACAGCAAGGGCCACATCGGTCATAAAAGGCGGAGAGAGAAAGATGTGCCGTGTGTGTTCCAGAGCATGAGGTGATAAAATTTGAAAAACCTTTTCTGAGAAGCAGCAACAACTATACCATCGATCACGCGTCGAGCAGTTAACTCAAGCTATATGCCTCTTCCTGGAAATTCATTTCTGTGTTTGATGATTATAACTCACAGGCATAGTGCTGTCCTCAGCTATTCACTATCTATCTGGCCATGACCTTGGTGGAGATACAGTATCCAAATCAATATTCACCTGCTCCAGCTCAGGACATACGTGGGAGGTTTCTTTCACCTTGTAGGCAAGTTGATTATGATGAATATCTTCATCATCAGATCTGTGGCTCTGTGGGATATTAGATAGCTCTTCAAAAAAAATACCTTTATTTCATGACTCTTTACATGGAAGCGAGTGTCTGTCACTGAGGCCAATTTCCTGGTCATTTTCCCATGTTATAGTGTGACAGCATCTCAAGGTGAAAAGAGCCCCAGACAATAACCCTTCATTCAGTCCTTATACAGCGACCCAGATTTGGATTCTGTACCAAAGAAGGCAAGCTGAGTTTTTGTCATGGGTGACCTACAAAACTAAGCAAGCTTGATAAATTCTTCAGAAATGAAAAGAAAGCGTGTGTGCATCCTATCAGACCTGTTTAACATACAGTCCTGGGACTTGAGTTGTAGTTGTGGTCATTGAATATTTACAGCTTTTACACACCAAGTGGGGCACACTGCTTCATTATTCAGTTTGTTTGTTGTCGCGTTTACAGATGGATGCTGCGGCATCTGTTCACACTGCTGCCATTATCCACTGACTGTTAACAAATCTCGCTCTTTTCATTTCGTCAAAAGCCCTGACTGCATTTCCACGTTTGGTCTACTTGTACACACTTTGCTGTTGAACACAATGATAGACGGGTCACACACTTCATTTTCTTTTTCTTTTTTGTCCTAAACAAATGACATTTTCTCTTCAAAACAGCCGTATAGCCGTATTGCTGACTGACATGTTTTCTGTTCTCGGACCTGCCATATGGTCCGAGTCTCAGCAAAGGTGAACCACAGTGATTAAGTTTGTCAAGCATGTGGTCCTCCTGGATGAATTTTAAAGAAATCCTGACTTCCGCATAAGATGTCTGCAATCGTCTCCAGACAGAAAGTCTTCTCATCAATCTCTCAATAAACTGAAAGTAAAACCTGCGAGAGGCGGAGGAAAAAATAACACTGGTAAAGTAATCATCCATCCAGGATTTATTTATTTCAATTTAAACTGGACTGTCCAAGTGGAAACGAGATCAATTCTGAGTGACAGACCACTATAATAAGACAGATCTTTGCATGCCATGCTGGACTGGAGGTATCCAGTAGCTTATGGGGATTTGTGCTGACTGGACTGTCCTGGTTTTACTCTTATCTTGATCCTCTTGGTCCTCCTTTGTGTGAAATAAATACATTCTCTTGATTCACTCAAGGATTATGGTTTTAGACTCACACAACATGGCAGGGAAAAAAAGACACAACATCTAGGGACATGCTGGAAAACACTTCAAGTTCCTGCAAGCATGGAGGTAGTTGCTGCTGCTTGAGCTGGTTCTAGGTGCGATGGTTTTTACATTACACTAATGGGAAAATCAGGGATGTTAGAGAGGCAAGGATTATGTAAGGAGACGCTTCTGTGGATTGTAAATTTTAGACTCTTTGAGTGGATGCCTCTGTTTCTTTTGGACTGCACACATGGAGGAGTGTCAACTTTTGTCAAAGGAGGTTTGTGCAGCCATTAACATGCATTTTAGCTGCATGTTGCACACACAATGTACAGTGATCTGATGCTTTTACATGCTTGCAACATGCTTCACCAGGCTGCACCAGAGCAAACACATCTGTTACATTCATGTGGCTTTTTTCTTTTAATGAAGACATTTTTCTTTTCCAATCCATCAGCTTGTTTGATGCTCAGGTACACAAGTTGTGTTGTTGATATTTGGGGAGATTGTTAAAATGAGCCCGTAGGTCGTCTGTGCAGCAGGTTATTATGACCCATAGTTACGTTTTGTTGCTAGGCGACATCTAGTGGCTGTAGTAATTATGACGAGAACAAAAGGAAAAGTGCGGTGACGCAGTATAAAGCGATAAAGTCAGCATCAGGAGGAGGTTGTGGTGGATGGAGAGAGCGGTGTTCGATTCCCATGTGGAAGTAGCAGTTTATGTTGTTTCTATTTTCTATGACCGTTTGATACATTTTACCATGTTGTTATTATTTTAACCATGACAACAAAATTCATTTAATGTTGAGGAAGTAGTTATTTTAACCCAAGTAGTTTTATTGCCTAAACCTAAACCAAGCCATGACTATTATTATAGTAACCATGGCGACAAACGTAGGTCCAACACTCTCGATACAGTTGGCGTGTTTATTGTCGTAACCATGAAAACCAAGGCAACACTCCTATGGGTCGTATCAGACGGGTGAACAAACGACGTACGTTGGTTCAGGTTGGAGGACTGGTTGGATTTGGGAGTTCATAACACCTTTCTGTGTGTGTGATCTTTCTCTAACCTCAACCAAGTAGTTTGAGTTGCAGTTCAGAAAACTGTCATATGAACCATTTCAGCAGTGGTCAAATATATTTTATATAACAGAAAACACTATTATGAGTCAATTTTGAATGACAAAAAATTGTGTATTTAAATCTGATTTGTTGACTTGTTGGTTGTGACGCATGATCCGTGAGCTTGGGAATATGAAGACCACAATGAATTGGTTTTCAGGGTTGGGGTTAAGGTCAAGGGTTGGCTGTTTGCAACAATAGCATAAAATGAATTGAACATTTCTGACAGTGAGAGGCCTAATCACTTTTGAAACGGACCCCCAGTAGAGCTTTAAAGCATTTCCAGCTCTCACTGTGAGACGTATAAAACTTAAAGTGTTTCCCGAGCACAATATGTGTATGTGCCAGCAGGTTTCCCCTGATAAAATTCTCCTCACATTTGACCACAAGGCGGGCAACAAGCTTTGTTGCTGTTTGAGAAGCTAACTATAGAGCAAAACCAAGTGAGGGAATTACAAAGCAGCAGCAGTCAGATTGTATCAAGTCCATGTCTGTGGTGCCAGCAACCAGCTGCATTAGCATAATGCCAGGGCCACAGGGTGCCCATGAAGGAAGTCCAAACAGAGGGATCAGCTCTGCGTTTCTCAGGGTCACACTCAGATTCTCTTATTGTGATTGTTGTGGCTTCACATTAAAGATTAGTAGATGGCGGCGAAGGGGGACAAAAGGTCAAATCAAACAATTTCTCAAGACTCTGTGGAAGTTTCTTCTCTTAATCTATTTCTGAATGAAGCTGAGTTTTGCCAGAGCCACAGATTCTCAGACAAAGCCTGCTTTGGTCTCTCAGGGTTGCCTCGCTCAGAGGTCCATGTGGAGAGCAGCCACCCTTCAAAGTGGGAAAGCCAACCATTCGGCCAAAACTAAAACCTTAACAGCAACTCAAAGCAATTTTCTGCCTATTTTGTGATTTAATCCCTGGTTTGTGATGCTTGGGCACAGTGGTGTGTCTGTATTGGTGTGTGTGTGAGTGTGCGTGCGTGAGTGTGTGTGTGTGTGTGTGTGTGGCCGTGTCAGTGTGACATAGCGTGTTAGCGAGTGAGGGGGAGGTTCTTTCGGATCCCTGAGGGGCCAGATCCTCAGGGCTCCCATCAGCAAGCTACATTAGCACTTTTACAGTCTACCCATCATTGAAGCGCTCATCCCTTCCTGTCTAATCGGGGGCTGAGGAGGGCTGGGTGGGAG
>NW_019525658.1:3033258-3045409 GCF_002814215.2 Seriola lalandi dorsalis
GGTGGGTGGGGTGAAGCCGTGGGATCCCTCCAAGCTGAACTCATCTGTCTGCTTTCCTAATCACACGTCAGGCTGGGATGAGTAGACCAAGCATGTCTTCCTGGAATATTACCTGCTGACTGTCAAACCCCCCCCCCCCTCCTTCCTGCACACATGAAAATGCCCAGCTAAGATGCCCCCGTGTTTCCACTCATCAGTGTGACTTAGTCAGGTAGTAGCAGAGGAAATGAAACCCCTTCATCCATATTCCAACACAGGCTTGGAATACGTTATATATGCCTGCAATCCTGCATTTTCATATCTGCTTATCCAGACATTTTCACGTTGGCTGCGAACAGCTACTCTTAACCTTTACAGATGCCAAAGCACACACTGGTTTTATTAGAGGTAGGAAATGATAGTTGTCACGTCTGCACCGCACGTCCGTTGGGGTAAAAGTTGCAATATAAACTCTGAGACAGACACTTTGAAAAACAGGCAGACTTTAGCTGTGCTTGGAATCTATATTCATAATTTAGTTCTCCCCTTTGGTTCCAGTACAGTCCTCCATCAGCTTCCTACGTATAAATAACTGCAAATCTGATTATTAGAGAAACAAAATGCTTTAAGAATCAGCCCTGTTGTTCATAAATACACCTAACCTAACGTAACCGATGTAGAAGACGGGACAGACTCAGACTTACATGTAGCTAGGGGCATACCTTCAACCAACCAGCGTATTTAATTTAACGCTAACATCAAACAGCAAGTAAAAACATCTGGTTTAAAGGTTGGCTTCTGTGCCCCTACCTCAGCACATTTTTCCAGCAGACCTTTTAAAAGAATCATGTCTCAGAAGGTGGGAGCAATAAGAATCATGTTACAGTACTAAAAGAAAAACCTAGTGGCTGTCAAGAGAGCAGTCCGGGAATGCTGACCTGCCCATTTGCAGGTAGCACAAAAGGTCTTTGCACAAACACAGATGGTAAAGTATACGCTGGTATTAATCTGTCAGCTTGGGTTGCGGGTCTGGACTGTGGCGTAAAGAGGAGGCTCCCCACCATGCAGGTGTTGTTTGTGGCAACCTGTCTCAACATGATCGGAAAAAGAAAGCTTCAGATCTCCAAGGTCACATGCCGTCCCCGCAGTAATTGCTGCTCTTGGTGCTCGAATTGTGAAAAAAAAATGCCCCAATGTCATCCATTAAGTGTGTGTCTACTCCACTGGGAGCAGAGGGGCTAAAATGGGTCAGAAGCAGCAACAGGATTGGAAGTGGTCTTTTGTGGGGGGCAACAGAAGAAGGTTAATTGCTTTTTAGTGGGATACTGTAATATTTCACGCCAGCTATAGTCCATGGTGTGGATGTATGTGTGTGTGTGTGTGTGTGTGTGTGTGTGTGTGTGATGGAAATATGTTCGATCGATCCCAAATGGCAAGGGCAAAGCAGAGAAGTGAATATCAAACAGGATTCTGTGTGAATTCCTCTGTTTTATGTGGCTATTTGCTATTTTCCACACATGTGAACAATTAAGAGTAAAACATGAATCTTCCTCCTTCTAGGACTCAAGACAAGAACAACAATTTGACACTTGAATAGACTTTTCTCCACACGGCTGCTACTTCATCAGAAGCTGAAGAGCCAGGCCGTCATCATGCAGATGAAAGGCTTTCTTTTAGGCTGCCTGACCGTGGCCCTGCTCCTCCAGCTCTCCACGGCCGGCCTGGTGAAGGTCATCCGCCACCGCAGAGAGGCCCTGATGCCCAAGAAAACACAGGAGAACCTCACCCTGCCCCACCCTGACCAGCCGGTAGTGTTCAACCACGTCTACAACATCAACGTCCCCTCCACGTCCCTCTGCTCTGTGGACCTCGAGTCGCCCGGAGGTTCAGAGCCGAAGCACAAGAGCATGGACATGCAGAACACCGAGCACATGGAGCAAACGGTGGACGGCGAGAATCAGATTGTTTTCACCCACCGCATCAATATCCCCAAGCAGGCATGCGGTTGCGAGAACCAGTTGCCAGACATCAAAGATATCCTGAACAGGCTGGAGATGCTGGAGTCAGAGCTGTCTAGTCTGAGGGAGCAGTGTGGCAGCGGGGCAGGCTGCTGTGGCGCCCAAGTTACAGGTACAACTGTAATTGTATGCACTGTTGGACTGTAATTAATGTCTTCTAATGCCAGTGACTTTAATGTTTACTATGCATGTAGGCAACTCGGGTGAAATCTAATTTCTAAAGGGCTTCTAGTAAATCATGTTTAAGTGTAGAAAAGTCATGAATACAGATTTAAAGAATAAGGGAATGAATGCAGCATAATTTTAAAAGCTGCCACAGGCAATATTTTCATGAGACCGTAACACTGGATTTGCATCTTTTAGTCCATTAACCACAAATTGACTGTATTTTACATTACTGTCATCCCTTTTTCTAAAAACGCATAAGTTCATAGATTTATCAGCCAACCTTTTATACAGCCATTGGCTTCCATACTTTTTTTTACCATGGTATGGAAGTCAGCATGCCAGAACACAAAATTATCTTGAGATAATGAATCCATTACAGTGAGTCATTATTGTTTATTGTGAGTTGCATTATTGCCTGTCTGTGGATTACAGGACCCGACATCTGATTTATGTCATTCTCATCCCCTCTACAAGTTTCCTGTCTCTCTTCCTCACTGCCTCTCAAATATGGAAGCTGAGAAAGGCCATACTCACAAATATTTTTTTATCCTGTTTACGCGTTTTATCCCGGATAACATCTTGCGATAACAGAGCTTTGATATGTCAAGACAGCGGAATAATTGTCATTATCTCGAGGTTACAGTGTTATCTGGGAATAACAGATAACGGAGCTTTGTTCTCTCGAGATAACTGAATAATTACCCCGTTAATTTGAGAAAATAAAGCTCTGTTATCTCAAGATGGAGTATGGCCTTTCTTGGCTTCTGTACACAAATAATAGCAAACAACCAAAAATTAGTAACTCTACCAAAAAATACAAGAGATGCAATGTTCACTGTGATAAACTACATTCAACCTGGCAAGTGAAAAGTAAATCAGTTTTTAGTTAACTGCCTAAAACATGTAAAATGATCCTGTAATCCTGTTAGTAAAACTACACTGATCAGTTCAGTAACTCCACTAATTTATATGGATTCACCCAATTTGCATGAACAGTTTCTCTCATTCAAAACTAATTCTCACCTTCGATTGAAGGGGCTGATGTTCTTTTTGTATTCTGTGACGCTGCTTGATGCAGCTCAAGGATATGAGGCTTGAGCTTGTGGATGTACACACTGCCATACTGAATGATTTGCGATCACATTGGAATAATTTGGAAATACTTTCTTTCCCTTTCTTGCCCTCCTCAAGGGGAAGTGTCCATAAAGCCCTACTGTAATGGCCGTGGGAACTGGAGCACTGACACCTGCAGCTGCACGTGTGAGCCCGGATGGAAGGGCCACAACTGCACTGAACCCGAGTGCCCCAATGACTGCCAGGACCAGGGCCGCTGTGTGGATGGCAAATGCGAATGCTTTGAGGGCTTTGGTGGGGATGACTGCGGTATTGAGCTCTGTCTGCTGGACTGCGGTGACTACGGCCACTGTGTCGAGGGGTCCTGTCTCTGTGAAGAGGGCTTCATCGGTGAGGACTGCACCCAGACCAACTGCCTCAACAACTGTCTAGGCCGCGGGCGTTGTGTGGAGGATGAGTGTGTTTGCGAGGAGCCGTGGACGGGCTTCGACTGCTCCGAACTCA
Organism: Seriola lalandi dorsalis; assembly: GCF_002814215.2. Lineage (NCBI taxonomy): Eukaryota > Metazoa > Chordata > Actinopteri > Carangiformes > Carangidae > Seriola > Seriola lalandi. Next base: position 3,037,002 of record NW_019525658.1, read on the forward strand.
TCTGTCCAAATGACTGCTACGACCGTGGACGCTGCATCAACGGCACCTGCTACTGTGAGGACGGCTACGCTGGGGAAGACTGCGGCGAACTCACCTGTCCTGGCAACTGTAACAATCGTGGCACGTGTGTGAATGGCCAGTGTTTGTGCCAGACCGGCTACAGTGGAGAGGACTGCTCAAAGCTCACCTGCCCCAAAAACTGCCACGATAGAGGCCACTGCTTCAATGGGAAGTGCATCTGTGATCCAGGATTTGAGGGTGAAGATTGCTCCATCCTTTCATGCCCTGACAACTGCAGCAACAGGGGCCAGTGCATCAACGGAGAGTGTGTATGTGATATAGGATACCAAGGTGAAGACTGTAGCGAGCTGTCCTGCCTCAACAATTGCCAAGATCAGGGCCGCTGTGTTGATGGACAGTGTGTATGTGATAAGGGCTACACTGGGGAGGACTGCAGCATCAAGACCTGTCCAAAAGACTGCATGGGACGTGGAGAATGCGTGGACGGCAAGTGCCAGTGCTTCGCCGGCTTCACAGGTAAAGACTGTGGTGAGCTGACTTGCCCCAACGACTGCCTGGACCGTGGCCACTGCGTGAACGGACAATGTGTTTGTCACAAGGGTTTCACTGGTGAGGACTGCAGTGAGAAGACATGTCCCAAAAACTGTCTAGAAAGAGGTTACTGCGTCGATGGCAACTGTGTGTGTTACGAGGGTTTCACCGGACCGGACTGCTCCATACTGACCTGCCCGGGAGACTGCCAGAACCAGGGGCGCTGTGAGAACGGAGTGTGCGTCTGTGATGAGGGCTTCATTGGAGAGGACTGCTCTGAGGGTAAGACAGACAGCGTATACACATTGTGTAGCTTTCCATAGGTTCATTACAGCAATAGAATTAATCTATTCTGCTACTTGTGACATCCACAAATCGCAGGTCAGTCCAGTTTTCACTCTGCTTTTAGGCGGGTCCACTATGGTCAGTTGCTAACAGACGTGCAGTGTACAGTGTGTAAAAAATCTGAATTTTTTCACTGAAAGCAACTGTCTTCTGCTGCTGACACTGAACCTAACAGTAAGCTTTCTGACCAAATAACAAAACAACAAGCTGAATGACGCTAAAATGGTAGAGCTGAAAAAACTAAACAGCAGCAGTGTGTCATCAGGGCAAGCAAGGTAAGCAAGGTGTTTGCCCAGTTAAAGCTAAAAATAGAGATACTGAGGTAGAAGTGATATCTCTTCTTACATCTGATCTCAGAACAGCGTTCTGTCCCATAAAGGATCTGATACCTGTTTGCATTCATCATGTAATTTGTTGCCCTCTTGCGGAGGCAGCAGGGTCACGGTTACCCCTTACCCTGCAAGCTAGCTTAACTTCCAGTCGTTGTACCTGTTGTTTCTGTTATTTTCGTGGGTGTGACCGTGTCCCGTTGACAAAGGGAGTTTGTCAATGCGCCCAGTTTGCGCATGCGTATTGAGGATAAACCTGGTATCTGATGCTTGTGCTTGTCAAGCTGTCCGTGTCTCAGCTTCTACATATGCGCATGCGCGGACGTCTGTTGAAACTGAATTTGCTCATTAGGCATGAAGACAACAGTAGCAAGTAAACCAAATGACATTAATTTATCATCTCTGTGTAAGGTAAAGTTTGAGACAAACTCTTGTTACAGGAGTAGAGCAGCTCCTTTCAGGAATAGATCAGTACGTAGGTTGCGTGTGTATCGGGCAAGGGAGAGAGAGAGAGAGAGACGGCTGCCGACAGGAGCAGAGAGTTAGCTAGTTAGTTAGCAGTTAGCAGTACATACAGTGCCATGTATCTGCACTTCAAGCTGTTTGTAAGTAAATAAATGCTACGACTCCCGCGTCTCCCCTGTCCAGATGGTTTGAGCCTGGAAAGGTGAACAACACTGAGGCTAGTAAATACAGGATTCTGCATTGTTACTGAAGTCTGTCAGTCTCAGCTAATGGAAAATATTTTGCTCAGCTTTGCTTGCCTCTCAATAAGTCCTGACTATGCCACTGCTGCATAGTCAGGTGATTCAGGTGAGTCATTTGACTTGTTCATACACAAATACTCATTAATGTAGGGTAAAACAACATACACACAGAGATACACACACACACGCACTCGTACACACACACACACACACACACACACACACACAGTATATAAGATGTAGAAGGTGTAGCATGAGAGGCTCATTAGCAGAGCAGCAGCAGCTTGACTCATCTGTGGCTAAATCTAAACCCCAAATGTACAGTGATGTCTTAACTCATCATGCTAGGTCTGCGAGGCCGCAGGACCGAAAGGGGCATGAAGTGTGCTGTAAGGTGGGAATGAGATGGGACTTAAAGACCTCATGTGTTTCTATGGAGATGAATGTTTCTTAGGGGTATTGATATTGGCAACTTCTGTATGATATGAGATTACATAGTAGCCATAAAAGATATGCTAAAATGGCTCAGTGAATAAAAGTTCAGTTTACATATGCTACCACACACAATATTATGCCAATATTCAACCCTCAGCTGAGAATCCTCACGCCACAGAAGAACAAAAACATACCTACACAGTATTACTAATCTATATTATTCAGCCAGTTCATATTCTATCTGTGAAATATGAAGTCTTAGAACATCAATACACTTATACAACAAAAATGAAAAAAGCAGATGCCTTCAAAAATAAATATGGTACATATTAATCCACTTGAGCCCCCTGGTGCACTTGCTAAATGGTGAATTTGGCCTTCCTGGGGAGGCGCCTGTTCTGACAGCAAAAGTGTGGTGAAATCAAGAGATATGGATTCAGCCTGTCTGTGTCGACGCACCATGCGTTGAGGCACAGTATTGAGTGGAGGTCAGTTAGTAGCGGTTAGTATCTGTTTCATTAGACACACATGGGAAAGATGACAAAAAGCACCTGTATGAGTTACAGGACATTGTTCAGAATGCTGCCAGTCATTTTTTTGTCTTTTATTTTATATATATATAATATATATATATATAGTGTGTATATATATATATATAGTGAGAAAAATATACAGTGGGCTTTGTCAAGAGACACTCAAGGTTGACTCCAGTTAGCATCTAAGAAAATATAAAATGTAATACTTTTGTGGAAATTTACTTTAATAGGAATCTAATAATGAGTACTTGGGTGTCATCTTATTTTTCCTTTTCCAGAAATACAGACATTTTGGCATCTGATGAAGCCATGTTCGGTTATATCATTTCTTTACACTGCAAATATATTATCTGAACATTTTCTTCTTGGTAGTGTCTCTATTTCTACATATAGATCGAAAATGTTTCTATTCAATGTGATTGTGAAATGGTGGAAGATGAGTTTTGATTTCCTGTTGCAACTGACCATACAGTGAATTGCTTCGGTGTATATTGCTCAGCTACTTTCTGAGAATTCACTTGGAAAAAAGTTGAAATGCGGTGTTGGAAACTTCTGCTGTTGGAAAATTTGCCCGTGATGAGGGGCGAGGGGTAAATCTACAGTGAAGACAGTCAGAAAGTTCCATAGATCTCCGACTGCACAGCAGCTCAGATCAAGCATTGCATGAAAATGTCTACAAAGCACTCACTCATGTGTTAAACATGACATATATCAATTTATGTATGAATTTTGTCCCTCTTTAACTTTTCCCTATCTTAAGTCAATGAAAGAACCACTTAAATCCCTGAATAGTCTGTATTATAAAACAACAACAACTTTCAATGAACTTTACAGACTTCTGTGCTCAGTCTTCAGTTCATACGTATATTTTCTGCAAAATATGAGCTGAGATAAAGTAAATCAATTTCCAAATTCTCGAGGCATCAACTTGACGTTATCTGTCTTCTGTCACTTGTGAAAATGCTCAGCGAGTCAGCTCATGGGGACATTTCTGACAAAACAGTACTTGGAGAAAACCTCCATCACTATGTTAGTCACATTTTAAAATCTTCAATACACATGATTGACTTTCAGTGTTTCTCCACAGTCTCACCACCCAAGGACTTAAAAGTAGTGGAGGTCAACCCAGAGACGGTGGACCTGACCTGGGAGAATGAGATGCGTGTGACCGAGTACCTGATCACCTACATGCCCACAGCAGCAGGAGGTCTGGAGCTAGAAATGCAGGTGCCTGGGGACCAGAAGATGGCCACTGTTCGGGAGCTTGAACCTGGTGTGGAGTACCTGATCAGCGTCTACGCTGTTCTCAGCAACAAGAGGAGTGTTCCCGTCAGTGCTAGGGTTGCAACACGTATGTGATTCCTCTCTGTGGAAATGTACAAAATGCAATACAAGAAATACAGATGAAATGTATTTAGATTTATTTTTGCTCCATTTCTCCCAGATCTGCCTGAGCCTGAAGGACTCAAGTTCAAGTCAGTGCGGGAGACGTCAGTGGAGGTACAGTGGGACCCCCTGGACATTCCCTTCGATGGCTGGAACCTCATCTTCAGAAATACAGTGAGTCCTGCTTCCCATTATGTTAATAGGGCTTCTGTATTCCAGGAGGTGGTTGAACTCTAGAGCCTACCACATCATTATCCATATTTTCCTCGGGTAGAAACCATATATGAATCACTCCAGACTCCCGTCTTCAAATTCAGTAATTCCCTAATGTGCGTACAAGAGGATCAGAGTGAATATCCAGTGGAAAGTGGTTTAGCCAAGCCAGAATGCAAAAACACAGCAGTCAAAGCTGTTAGCATGTCCTGACAGCTTCAATGACCCCATACAGCACATAGCAAATGTTACTTTGTTTACTGCTTTATTTTCCTTTCTGAGTGTTCATAGAAACCTTTCCAAACAGTGCCACTGAGATCTACTCAAAGCCACACTATTAAACTGAGTACCCTGTCAACTCTTAAGTCCAAACGCCACCCAGAGCGCCATTATGTTTGATTTGGATGTTTCTTTCCCCCACTGCTCACATTATGCCAGGACTAGTCTTTGAAGTGGTTGATGACTGCTGTGTTTTGGTGCTGGCAGAAAGAGGAGGATGGTGAGATTCTTAACTCCCTTGGCCGTCCAGAGACCACCTTTGAGCAGTCGGGCCTGGGGCCCGGCCAGGAGTACGAGGTCAAACTGGAGGTGGTGAAGAACAAGAAGCGTGGACCGCCTGCCTCCAAGAACGTCTTCACAAGTAAGTGTACGCATTCACGCTGCTAACTGGCTTATCAATCTTTTGTTTTAGACTTATTGGAATGGTTTATTCCAGAAGGGTGAGCGTATAGTCTGTTTGCACTCGTTTCTCTGACTTAACCCTTTACTGTATGTCTTTTTTTTTTAAACTTTTCCTCAAACCATTTCACCCTCGCTTCTGGAAAATTGGGGTCTTCTGATAAATGTATCTGATAATGTGTCAAAAAAAAGATCACTGCACCACCTCAGCCCAGATTTCTTTTGTTGTGGCAACATGTGGATTGAATACCAAGAAGAATTTGATAATGAGGTGAAAACCAGTCATTTTTCTTTATTATCTGGATTCTGATTCTGTGTGGAACCACAGGAAGCTGGAGACTTTGGGTCATGAAACAGAAATGGGCATCACATCTCTTCTTTCACTCTGCCTTTGCATGAGAAATAAGTTGTTAGTATTTCGTGGCTCTTTTAATGATGTCACCTTGTTGCATTCTGCAAGGGTTTATTGGGACCTGACTGGAGAACTATTGCCACTGCTTGAAAAGTGCAGTAATTAATGTTTGTTTAGTTTTTTTTGTGGGGGCTGTTTGTGCTATCATAAGTGATGAATATTAAGCATTCTTGGTTTAAGATATGGATGCTGCGTTCACATTTTTTTGGTGATGACACCGATACTGATCAGCTATGAGTGAGATACCGATCATTTTTGGCATGCATTGTAGATTTCGTACATTATATCAGTCTCATGTTTTGTTTTGGTGGCCTGTCAGGAACTGGCAGACACCAGATTATTAACCACAGGTGATTATTTTAAGGTGATTGGTGACTAGAGGCATTAATTCTGCTCTACCAATCACGTATTTTCAATAAAAATCGGCCGATAATGATCAGTGGAAGATCAATCGGGGCATCCCTAGTTTAAAAACATCTAGTCTGAACAAGACAGTGTGGTTTCTGTGAGTTGGCTGTGGCGTACGGGTGAGCAATCTGGCCAAAAGATCATAAGACACTTTTTGGGTAGAATCTTAATCCTGTATCTGAATTGTGAGTATCTCCACAGATTTAGTTGAATTCATGTGATTCACTTGATTAATACATGATTAGTACGCATATATTTGCCTGCACACAAGGCTGCCACTTCACCTCAAGGCTAAAGGCCCAACTCCCAAATGTCTGCATACTCTTTCTGCTCTGATTTTATTCTGAAAGCCTCATATCATTCCACCACTTTGATGCTTCTTTCAGAAGTCTTCTGTTTACAAATTGTGTCACAACCAGTTACACTTTGTTCATATGGAGTATTGGTCTGGACAATGCTGCTATTTATTTATGAGGTGTTATACCTAAATATTTTAATTTGAAAGTTCAGTCGCTCTCATGGCTCGTCCTGCTTTGTCACAGTCCGTCCCACAGATGGACTGTAACACCACGTCTTGGACTGCAGCTGGTGATGGTGGTTCTTGTTCTGCTCAGGTGGAGAACTGGTTCATGTGGAGCTTCACCAGACTCACAGAGGCTGCAGAGCAGAACGAGGACTGCTGTCTCCAGCTACAGTTAGTGGGCTAGCTGTTAAACCATTAACAATGGGCTGGTTAGCAGCGACTCAACTTCTTAAATTAAACATGTAAATATTGATTGATTGATTGACTTTATCGTCCGCCTCAGTGGAAATTTGTCTTTGGCTTCTTCTAAAGAAAGTACAATAAAAAAAATAAAAAAAATACATGCAATCCATATAACAAAACACACCATTAAAAACATACAACATGTAAAACACACAATAGTGCAAATGGGTGCTTAGCAGCAGATAGGGTAAATAAATAAATACCAGAGAGCAAATCTTATAAAATAACAAAACAAGTAAGTAAGTGTTCCCTCGTGCAGTCATTTTGTGTTCAGTGCCTGTATGGCGTAGGGAATAAAAGAACCGACAGCCAGATGGAAGCAGTTCAAACTCGGAGTGTAGTGGGTGTGAGGTACTGTATCTGCAACTATGTGTTTAGCCTTCCTTTTAATGACGCGATCTGTATGATTCATCTAAAAAGTATCATAGGCCAAAGTAAGACTGTCCACGATTTAAGATCCAAGGATCGCCCACCCCTACTCTGGAGTAGAGAAACCTATAGAACTGCCTCAAGCTCACAATCATCACTATCAATGGAAAAAAGACCCACAAGACTTCATTAGATTCCTTTCACCCCTTCAGACCATATAATGTCCCTGTATCTATTTTACAAGTATTATTAGATCACAAAGAAATTAGGCAAGGTCATCATTTTACATTTTAATACATGACCATCATTTAGAATGGTATTGTTCTAGTAGGCCACAATATTGCCTTGACACAACAAATGGAAATCTTATTATATTTTGATATGTAGTGTTAAATTGTCAAATTCTTACCCCTACTAAGAGATGAGGGATGAACAGCACAGTTATGAGCACATAACACTGTGAATAAATGGTATATCCTTTACTGCTGGTCAGACCTACATACATCAGCAGTAGCTTATCATTCTGGATAAATTCTTTGCTCTTTATGACCCTGGAAAATACTTGACCCTCAGAAAAGTATCCATACAATGGAGGGATAAATCCCTGGCTGATGGATTCTAGAAAAGCTCAATTAAATATTAAAGCTGCAACGTATATCAAATAAATGTAGTCTTGACCTCTTGCTATTAATCCTTAAAAACACATTCTCCAGACAATAAGCCAAAACTCTCTTTTCAGCGTTCTGGGCCAGAGCTGCAGATTGAGAAAGTGGATTTTCCAGAAATAGAGGTTATTGTGGAATAAAGTGTCACTTACAGCTGTCAAAGTTAAGTGCAAAAACAGGTTGTCACCTTCATACCTTGTGTAGTTCATTGAATTCTATATCTGGCTTATCCATCTTGCAGCTCCCAGCAGAGCATTGTAAACAGGCTGACATGTCAACCCTGACTGATTAGCTCATTAGATTTCATTGTATTGTTGTGATTTAGTGGCGGTAGTAAAAAGAGATATGGATTTCCAGCCCTATTGGCAAGTTATGAGATATCTCCATAGCTCCATCAGGCAATAAAGCCCAATGGCTTGTAACACTCTCGGGAACTTGGGGCTGGGGATCAATATAAAGAGAGAAAACAGGGTTGAATGTGTGATTTCACCTGCCAGATCAAGCTATTTTTAGGTGACTGTACTGGGGGGGGGGGGTTTAGCACATTCTGCTCCAACTCCTGCTGAAGTTGTTAAATGTGTATTTTCTTTAAAAAAAAAAAAAAAGG
>NW_019525658.1:3045429-3146380 GCF_002814215.2 Seriola lalandi dorsalis
AGGGGGGGGGGGCGCCAGGCTGAAACTGAAACCTTCACTCAAACCGTGCTCCTACCCTTGGGAGCTTTCTGTTTCAACAAAGCAGTATCAACAGTGGTCGCCATACATTCAGCATTAAGTTTAATACAGTAAATGGCGGCTTCCTTCCAGCAGTGGGTCAGGCCACTTCTCTGCTTATTTATGGTGTGAAAGTGGTGGATGCATGGAAACTCCATTAGAGGTCTGTCATTACTTTTTTTTTTTTCATAAACCCAGCAGTAAGAGCCTGTTACTTAATAACTATGTGTAGAGCACATGAAGTCGTCTTTTTCTCATTTCTTCAGTGACTTCTATAGTTAAACCAGTGACAAGGAAATGTAGTGATAATGTCCATTGTGTAGCTTTATGTATTGTGATGTTTGAATCCTTTGTTCTTATGAGTAGCAGATATTGTTCTGGACTCTAACGAAAATGCACCCCATACTCTAAATCCCCATTATATTAATGAAATAACCCTGGGGGGGTGACATTCTTGTGAGAAAAGTCCGATTGCAAAGAAAATCCTTTGCATGACTGGATTGCTGCCACCAGAAAAAAATAAATGTTGTCCAGGTTCAAATTCAAGCCATGATTTCTCATTTTAACAAAATCCTTTTAATGTAATCTCAATATGAGCAATATGTGGATACATGGATTCTTTGTACTCTACATACACTGAAACATTAAACCACAGTTTGTCACTTTTATGGATTAAACAAACAAGATGTGACATGTTAATCAGCCTCAGAGATGCTGGTAGCTGTACCTTCATAATAAACAGACATCTATCTCTACTTTCTTTGGTCACAAGTAGTGTAAGACAGTTTGAATTCAGTAATTACACTACAGTTGCTAATCCCAGTAACGCTCCATTAGAAGGACTATTTAGAGTTCAGCTTGTTTGACAAAGGGTTGATCTCAGTTCAGGGTTGAACTGAGGTTGGGGTGCAGGGTAGGCGGTGTCAACTACCAAAAGAGGAGAAATGTTATTCCAGGTTTGATAAAGTGCTGTGTCCTTGGTTGGCTCATTTAGCAAACGGTTGCCACATCATTGGCCAGGTCATAGTTTTATGCTTCAATTACACAGAATGAACAAGGCTGTCGACAGGGTACTGTTTCCCTGTAGGTGCCCAGTATTTATACTATGCATAAAACACTAAGCTATAATATGTTACTTTTCCACATTAAAATGTCAAAAAGCCCCAATCCCAAATGTGTCCAGAAATTTTCAGGCCTAGACTAACTGGGAGAAGCTGACTGCAACGATGGCAATGGTATTGAAGACTTACAACTCCCATGATCCCACACTACTTCACGTCACCAAATGTCATTTTTTTGTTATTGTTTCGATAGAGAGACCCCTAGTAGCAGAAAATTATGTACAATTACATCCCTTGTTCCCCATAGTCATGTTAGCTTCTACAGTACATTTAAATACAAGTAGGAACTGGTCAGTATTTTTTGGTTCTTTGGTTCATACAACAAAATTACACTGTAAATCGTGGCCTGTATTATAAAGTCCTAGCATATGTTGATTTTGTGTAATAGCGAGAAGGTTTTGTGTCATGAAAAGATAAAGTGAGATGTTGAAATGCAAAAAGTTTCATATAAAAATGGAATGATTTAGCATGCTATGATAACAAGGAAAAAATAGTATATTATTGTTATTATTATTATTATAATGTTAATTTTCTTGCAATTTTTATATAAAATGAACAGGAAGTTATTAAAAACATGAAACTAAATTTTCACATCTTTTGACAATAAAATGAGCATTCTTTTCTTTATTTATTTTTTTTTTATGGCAGGAGCAACAAGCTGGTGAAAAAAAACATATTTGGCAGAAAAATAGAGCAGTTTCTCTTTGGCTAAAACCTTGTAAGACAAGAAAAAATCAAAGAGGATGAATATTTTTTATAGCTATGGTTAATGCACACATTCATTGGTGCACACAAATATATACACCCACGTGTCAGCACTATTTGGATTATGAGGCTCAGACTCATCTGTGATGCTCTCTGTCGCTCTCTTAATGTCTTCCATTACACCACCTTGCAGAGCGTACTGTGGGATTTGCATGCTGAAGGGCTAATTGTGTGATGCTGCTCCGCTCCGCTCCACTCCTCTCTCTCCTTCCCCTCCAACCCATCCCACAATGTGTGGGAGGCACCAGTCAGTCAAGCAGTCAGGCTCAGAGGGTCACCGGCCTCCCAGGAGAATGGTATTGTGACATCTGAACGTCACATTCGCAGCCTTCTCAGATGACAAATCTGTGTTAATCTCAAACATAGATTCTTCATTTTATCAGCCCGGCACAGAGGCTTGACTTTCCTGAAGTTGCTTGCGTGTGACAAATCAATTTCAGCACCGGTGAAAAGGCGCCCTTCATGGGCACTGGGATTTGATCTATAAATAGTTTGAATAACCTCATAAATGCGAGAGGGCTGTCACATTTGTCAGTACCTACATTGCTGAAATGACTGTATTCATACATATAACGCCCAGGCAACCCTCCACACTCAACCTGTGCTTCCATCCTTCATGGTGTATGGTCAGGGTCACGATTCATTTCAATCAAAGGGTAAAAAAAAGAAAAATCTGCATTTTCTGAAAAAAATACATATGATTGCTACATCTGCTGCTGTCGTTTATGGCGACTCATGCATAAAAAGGGATTTTATAGTGGTCAAAGCAATGGACATGAACTTATAAGAAAAAATATAGGTATATAAATGTTAGTCAGTTAACTAAATAAATTAATAACTGCCCACATGGTGGCACGATTGCAATGATTTTTGACTATGTGATATGCATTTCACCATGGGCCAGTTGTCTGTCAAGTTTAATTTCACTGGCCTTTAAAATCTTTGAGATATTAGTAATTTTATCCGCTCCTCGTTAAAATAATGATCACTCATCAATTATGAAAGATATCAACAAATGCAAATTGAGAGACAAACACAAAGTTTGACAGTATCATTAAATCTAATGAGCACTCAGTAGCTGAACATGAGCTTAAAACAACTTCTCAACTAGCAGTTGTATTACAGATATTCTCACTTATTTTAAATCATTCCTCAAATTATCTCTCTGCTGTTTCTGTGTTAATGAGAACATTCTTCTTACACACCATGTGATGTACCCAGTAGCTTCCCGTCCATTATCAATACTGGATATACTGCTTATCTTTATAGGGTTGCAGGAGGCTGGAGCCAATCCCAGCTGACATTGGGCGAGGGCGGGGTACACCCTGGACAGGTCGCCAGTCAATCACAGGGCGGACATACAGAGACAAACAACCAGTCACACTCACACTCACACCTATGGGCATTTAAGACTCGCCAAGTCACCTAATGTGCATTTGGATTGCGGGAGGAGAGAACCCACACAGGCACAGGGAGAACATGCAGACTGCACACAGGAAGGCCCCAGGCAAGGGGTTCGAATCCAGAACCTTCCCACTGTGATTAGTGCTAAACACTTCTTAAAGTACAACAGTGGCTACTCACTAGGAAACTGTGAAAGTTTCCCAAATGTGACTATACAGACAACTGTGGATGCGCTGGGGCCAATCACAGACAAACCTGTGCTTGATGCAGTACCATGCTTGACCACATGTTTGTGATGCAATATGTTTTCAGTTGTTGTCGCCGTTTAACTGAGCTACAAAACACTGGCTTGTCCAAATCGAGCTAAGTTTACCTTTGTTTGCCCCAGAGACAGCAGTCAACAATTCAAAGCAGCGCATGACAAAGTCTAGCTCATCGTCGTTTTCATTTTCAACGGCAGTGTAGCCGACAGCGTATGATGCTCGTCAAAACACATATCTGTTGTTTTCTATGTAAAGTCCTACACCAGTGTACAGGACGCTGAAGAGTGGTGCAGGAATGGTCTTGACTGGGATGGCCAGCTCAGGAACAGACTCGGGGGGGAAAAGACTTGGTGTCGGACAACTCAGGTACAGACAGGATGTAAGCTGGCATGGCCAACTGAGGAAATGGTGGGACGTTGGCCAGGACACAGGAGCAGAGGGGACATCGGCTGGGACAGGCAAGGACAGCCAACTCAGGATCTGGCTCAGGGTCTCGCTGAGATTCCTGGGCCAGCCAATGCCCGAAAATTATGTTTAAATAGTCTTTGAAAAAAAGATTAGGTTCAAACATAAATAATTACTTGTATAGGTGCTCGTTGGGTGCATATTTTCGAGATGTGCCCTAAGGTTGCGAGTGCAGGAATGGTTGGCCAGGCTCACTGTAGCTTACGTAGCTTGACCACAATTTTGCCGTCTAAACACAAAATCCATGTTATTGTTGAATTACTTGCTCATTTCAGCTTGATCTACATTTAATTTTCAAGTCATGGGGAAGACAACTGTGGTCGTGTTGCTTTTTTTTCTCAATCTAATATGAATTTTCACAATTGAATGTCTGGATTTTCTTACAATTCAATTATATAATCGAATCTCGAATGATCGCTGACAGCCCCACTGTGGAGCCGGGCAGCCTGGTTGATTGATGTCTCCGTGACTCAAGTTTCGTTCTATGGTCTCCCACCCCCAAGTTATCTGAGGGAAATTGCCAGATGAGTCCAAAAGAAATGGGTCTGGTCAAGGTCTTCTGGGTCAGGATCAGACATGTCAGTCAGTTTGGGAACAGGAGCAGACAGTGGACTAGCTAGTTTGGGACGGGAAGGCTGCAGGCTCACGAACTTGAGCCGAATTGCCTGGAGAGCAGACTGAAGGCTGGCATGCCGATGGCCAGCAGGCTGGAGGCTAGCCGACTGGGAGGCTGGCTGGGAAACAGGCTGGAGGCTGGTGGGCCTGGGGCTTGCCGGCTGGGTAACTGGATGATGGCTAGCAGGCTGAAAGAATTGGAGTCTGGGGAATCAGAGGTGTTTATAAGGTCCTTAAGCCACTCAGGTGAGGGGTCCCTCAGCCATGGCTTTGAGGATGCTTCCTTGCATGCCAATTTCATCTCTCCCTACCAGCGTCTTTTCTCTTCCATTCACCAAACCAGATGTTTCTGCTCAGACCATCATTTGGTCAATTCATACTGTCACTGCACAGGCAGAGAGAACCCAAACTCAGACACATGGAAGGCTGCGGCAGAGAAGATACTTTGATAATGAAAATAAACAGGCTTACAGGCAGATGGATAAACGAACTGGTAGGTAGTTGACAGGCATAGGCAGGAACAAACAACTAAGAACACAAGCAGATTAACAAAGAAGACAGTCAGGAAATGACTCAGAAAACTAAAAAGACAAACTGACAAAGAGTGAGAGGAATACAGGAACAGGGTAATTGGGAACAAGTGAAACTAATCAGGCAGGACAGGCAATAAAACAGACAAGACACACAGAGGAGCAGGAAGTAAAACAGTTGTGGACGCAAAAGAGGGGTGATTTAGAATAAAAGAGGAAATAATAACAGTCCGGGCAGTACGTCACACTGAGGGGCAGATCATGACAAGTTATTAAAGTTACAATTATACAAAACGTGCTTCATCACCAGATATGCAAATGATGATGGGTCACCGTTTTCAACCACTAGAGTTTGCAGCAATGAGAGTTCTTAGTTGCTCAATTTTCCAGTTGGAGGAATGACATTGTATTTATTGAGGCACAAATATAACACCATTGACAGGAAGGTTTGCACAGAACTATAATGATATACTGTAACGAACAATGAAATGTGTTAATTGATTTGTGTTTTAATACTTTCCAATGCAGCTTTAGTTTTGTGAAACACAGTGTGTGAAAATCAGCAGATGAAAATCATTCATTGTCATTTTCAGAACAATAGTCATGTTTATTTAGAATTTGACATCGCACAATAAGTGCACTGGTCTAACAGGGCTTCAACAGCTGCTCCTCTTAAAGGTCCCCTCCAATGAAAATCAAGTTCTTTTCCTTGTTAACATCCATATGATGTTTTTTTATATAATACAAAACATACAGTATCATGAGTGAAATAATCATCAACACCATGACTGAGTGTTTCCACTTTGAACTGCAGTGAACCAATGACAGTCTCATAAAAACAGATTCAACAGCCAGGGTTTCATACGACACAAACCTAAGGAACCAATCCTGTCAACTTGTGGGGACAGGGGACGGGGCTAAATAAACCTGAAACCTTGTCAGTACAGAGAGAGAGGGTTAGCATTAGCACAACTACTAACACTGCTAACTACATTAAAAGTTCTGATCCGTCTGGTAGTCTCTGATTCCACAACAGGCTCAAAGACATGGCTCACATTGTCTCACCTGTCAACACAGCACAAGAAGCTGTGGTGGGCGGGACATGAGCCAGATTTCTCAGTGAGGAAGTAAGCATAGATGTGCTTACAGTCCAAGTTTTAGATTTTTTTTTTTCACTCTTTGTGGAAAAAACATTTTAAACACAATATTAATCAAGTATTTTTTCATCGTTTAAAAAATGTCTGGAGAGGAACTTTAATACCTTTGGCCATATTTGTATGCAGATAGAATTAATTTAATCTATTAAGAGTCCTTTAACAACCTTCACTATGTTACCTCTTACCCCTCTAGTGATTGATGCCCCCAGCCAGGTGGACGTGCGTGACGTGACGGACACCACAGCACTGGTGACATGGTTCCAGCCGGTGGCCGCGGTGGATGGAATAAGCGTCTCCTACGGGCCCAGCTCCGACCCCGCTGACCGCAACGTTGTGGAGCTGTCCTCCACTGACACCCAGTACCACCTGGGAGGCCTCACCCCTGACACCCAGTACGAGGTGTCCCTGACAGCTCGGACAGGAGAGAGGACCAGTATTCCTGTTTATGAGTTTTTCCTCACAGGTGAGACTAGTAACAATTTGCTGTGCTTTATTATAGTCTAATGACTTCTACGACCATAAATACTTTACTTACGGCTATATGTTTACTAGGGATTATATCCTGTTGCATGATGTAAGTGGATGTGTGTGTTCTTTGAAGGAACAAATGTCCCCCCAAGTACACTCAAAAAGTATTTATCCTAATATTTAAGATTTATCTTAATATCTAGGTTAATATTTAAGATTTATGCATATTTGTCAGTAAAACACAAATGAAACAATGACATTTATGTTAAAGTATTAATAAATGTGTTTAAAATAGCCATGTTTATTAAGCCCGTATCCAAAAAGGCATTTTATCTTACCACTGAGAGTACTCCTAAGTCCACTAAACGTTTCAAAGTAAAGGTTTTCTTTTTTCTAAGTCCTATTCACAAAGCTGCTGAGACCAACTTTTACTAAGGAAAAGTGAAAACCCGTGAGCTAAGGGTGCGACTCCGTTGCTACGGTTGGCGTGAAATTTTCATGGACGAGCTTGCTTACAAGAACCACAGTGATTGGTTGATGAAAGACCGGTGTGTGCCAGTGAAAACGCATGTGCAACATCCCGCAGTAATAATAAAAAAACGCATTGAGAAATAAACAAATAATAAAAGCTTACATTCAGTTCACTCAATGGAAAAAATATAAATAAATAAATAATACATAATAAAATAAAAACCTCACCTGTCATCAACATGACTAAAGCTAACTGGCAGCCTATTAGCCACCTGTGTGAGAAGCCATGTCTCACATGGATATCCACTGTCCCCCGCCAAGTGACATCCAGCTGGAATACGATCCTGTCAAACAGCTGCCTCAGGTCACTCTCCATTAAGATCCATGACTCGACACTGTACAACAATGTCTACAACTGTACAGGCAGCAATGAACCAATAGCATCCTTCACAACAATCATTATACCCTTGTGACTGTGGTTGTATCTTTTAAGCAATTCAGCATCGTTTAAGGTTTCCAAAACGTAACTTCTGTGATTGGGAGCTACTCTTAGCCTCAAGATGCTTTGTGACTACAGACCCTGGTCATTGTTATGTAAAACATGCATATGGATCACATTAAGTTTATTAGTACAGATAAATAAAGCTTAAATATTTGTCTAAATATTTTTTTAGTGTATAAAATAATGATAATCCCCTGATATCAATGGGATTGGATTATAAAAGGAACTACTTAAATTTGGACCTGGACTAGAAGTACAGTTAAATGTAGGTTAGTGTAAAGTCACACCTATTTAAAGTCCATTTCTGTGTGTCAGACCTGGACGCCCCCAGAGACCTGCAGACAGTGGAACTGACAGACGAAAGCATCACTCTTGAGTGGAAGAACAGTCAAGCTGAGGTGGACAACTATCGCATCAAGTATGGACCTCTGTCTGGAGGTGAGCATGGAGAGCTGCTCTTCCCCCCAGGACCCAAGGACACCACCCAGGCTAAGATCACAGGTACTACCCCGCAAAGCCACACACACACACACACACACACACAAAAATCCACCCAGGTTGACATTACCACTAGCTATGTGCAGGGTACAGACACAGAGATATTGTTATGCAACATTTTGCATAACATCCTTGACTCAAGGTTTCAAGAGCTTTCATCCCCCTCTCAGGTTCTTCATCAGTGCCTCAGTTGTCATGGATATACAGAGGGGTCTGACTTTCGGAACCCACTGTATACATGCCTCTATTAACAGTTAATCAATAATTTGCTAATGCTAATTTACACACCATTAATAAGCAATTAACAACTTCCAGGTTGTGAAAAATCTCTTTGGCTGGTAGTTATCATCCCCCATGAGGACACGTCTTTGCCCCTTACCCAGTTTCTCACTGTCTTACATGTGATCCATCAACCAGTTGTTAATAAATGGTCCAGATGATCTTCCAGAAACGACGTGGTCTTACAGTCAATTGGAGGAGACTGAGTTACATTCTGGATATGGGTAAACAGCAGCCAAAAGAATTTTTCAAAACATCAACCAAAAGTTGCTCTTATTAACAGCTTATAATCATAATTAATCTATATAGGATGAGTAAGTAATTTTTTAAAGCGTTAATAAAGCCATATGTTACAATTTATAAAGCGTTAATGTCTTATTAGGAGATGGAAGGACTTTTTACAACCTGGCAAAGTTTAACTGCGGTAACTACGTTTTTAAAAGGAAGGAGTAAAAATATTATGTGGTAATAATGATGATTATATGGTAAAACTATTAAACTGAATTACATCTGTTGGCTACCAGCCGTATATGCGTTGTTATTTCCCAGTGAGAATTGCACAGAAAGCAACCAATTAATTCCAGTCAGGCACTTTGCAGTCTGTGCATACAAGAGATAATTACAAATATACACTCAGTTGGCAGTTTATTAGGTACATCTAGCTAAAACTAATGCAGTCTAATCCTGCATTAAATCTTCCTTTAAAATGTTCAGTTTTTATTAGAATTAGTGTAGAGAGTTGTTGATTCACCTGTATGATAATTATGGAGGATGTAGTGTGCAGAGCTGTTATTTAGCTTACCGCCATTGCTATAAATGGGACGAAATAGGTGGCAGGTGTCTTTACATAGCAATATTAAGCAACATAAATCAAACAGCTGCCACTTCATATAGAATCAACAGCAGAATAAGCAGCAGAAAATGCATCCCAAACCAGACAAAACACTATGTTGCTAGGCAACACAGTAGTTGTTGATGCTGTACAGTGAGTTGCAGCAATCAGCCATTTGCCGCACACACCTGTCTGAAGGTCACTCTTAGTCTCATGCAGCACAAAGTCCTCCACAGTCTGCTCTACATCATACTTCTCTGCTCGCTCATTCTCTGTGCAAAAATATCGTCAGTCCACTCGGCCTCTGTCACACTGCTCCTCCAGGTTTTTAGACACTGAGCTGATGAGCTGCAGTAACAACATCCATCATCAGAAACAGCAGACAGGTGCTGCACCCCTCACTGACTCTGGCCAGGTGGTGCATCAAATCAGCAGAACAGGCTCTTTTCATTTGTTGCGTTCTCACGTGATTCATCGTAATTTCATCATGTGACTTTGGCTTTTACTCTGAAGCAATTTCCACTTCAAAGGTTGCGAAGTAAAATTGTTGTACTTAAAAGTGAAATTACGGGTTTTTAAAAATACTCCAAAAAGTACAAGTACACAAAAAATGACTTTGTTTCAGTAGATGTAACTGGTTACTTCCACCCCTGCTTATCACTACTAATCCATTACTCTCTTTACTATGAATGGGACCTTACAGACTCATAATTGTCATGTCATCAATCAGAAATAAATACTGGTACCACTTTATGATAAGACTACCCTTGTAAAGGATTTATAAATGGTTTATAGTTAGGTTATTGATTAAGTTGTTAACACATTATAAATCATAAATAATTATAAAGGAATTTAACAGTTTTCATACAGTGATGCAGGCTCACTATTTAGCTAGATCAAGTTAATGCTTACTACTCATTAATCTTACTAATGACTTTCTGCCACTTATAACTGGTAAAATGAGCCTTAAATAAAGTGTAAAACATCATTGTTGCATCATTTATTAACGAGTTACTATAAGGCTTCTTTTAGCAGTTATAAATAACAGTAACTGATTAGTAAATGCTGGATGATGGAGAAAACAAAGAAAGCTAAGTAACTAACGAGAAATGAGGTTTAACAGTGCAGAGAAATGTGGCAAGCAACAGGTCACTTTTATCTAATGTGTTGTAACAGCTTATAAATGTTAACAAGCCAATTAATGAACTAGTTATGAACCATTCATACATCCTTTATAAGGGGAGTCTGATTGTAAAGTGGCGCCAGATTACTCACCCAGAATATTTGTCATATTGGCATCCTGTTTGTGATACCAGATCGTTGCAGAAGTCACTTACAGTGGGATGAGGTCTGTTCTGTTCATTCATCAAATAGGAAATTATTCAGACAACCACTTGGAGAGAGAGAATGAGGGAATGTTGAAGTTATAGGGTGAAGAAAAAAAGCAAGGTTACAGAAGCAGCGAAAAAGAGTAAAAAACACCTTAATGTCAGTAGTACTTGTTTATTAAGTGTTACCAAAATATCGTATCTTATTATCGAAGACTTTTCATTAGAAGAGCAAAAGTTGTTATGATAAATGTGATGCTGGTGAGTTTCTGAGTTCAAAGAATCAGGGATTTTGCAGTAACTGAGAGTTTAATTAATTTATGGCCCTACACCCACTCACCATGTCGCCATGCAATTAGACCGAGACCAGTATTGATCGCTGCTACAGTATAAAACTGCCAAAATGCAAAATGGATGGCTGATCCACTGCATACTTTACAAACTCCAGAGTCTGCTTCAAGTTCAAAAGATAAAGTTTGATGTGTTTATTTTTCTAATTCTTTGGGCGAGTGTTTGTGTTGCTCCGTGTTAAATGGTCACTGTTATATTCAGCTTGCTCATTCCCAAAATGGGTTGCCTTTGTTTTGTGTACTGAAATGTTTGCCCATTGACAAAACAGGCACTTTATTAGAATACCACCCAGGGGGGTTTGGCATTCAGACTTTAAATGGAATAACACCACAGATTGTTTCACTGTGAGATCTTGCTCAAACAAGAAAAGTAGACGCTTTTCCATCTATCTGCTCCACTGACATTATAAAGCCATGCTTTAAGGCGGATGTGGTTTTTTTTCTGTTCTGTTTGTTTCCACACTGCTGCACGGCAGGATTAGACACCATGAGAAACAACAAAAAAAAAAGCTTCTAAAAACGGGTTAACAGTGTCTTTGTCCGGCCCAATTCTTTGTCCTTGGGAGGCCCATCCCATGGAAATAAAGCACTGTGTCCATTCAGCCGATGTCCCCCTCCGCTCCACACACACCTCAGCACTTCTTTCACGCAGTTATTATCTGTAATTGCCTTCACGCTCGTGATTTTATTGATAATGAGTTTCCTGGGCATTAGGTGTAATTTCATGCTGCAAGACTCTGCGTGTGATGACCTCTGTGGGAGTTAATAAAGGAATTAGAGGCGATCAGGCCGAGAGAGGGCTTAATTGTAGGGACCAAAGGGCCACCAGAGTCTGGCGTATCATAGCAAGTAGTGTTTCTGCTCTGCGACAAGGGCCCTATAGATCCATCAATGCAAATACAACACTGATGTTCCACGGTGAGCGCAGACTTACCATGAAATGCAATTAGGCTGCAATCTATTATGCAATCAAGCCGCATGAGAGCGTTTTTGTGTTTGCCATAGGCACTGGAACCATTAGCTCAAACAGCTGGCCACTTGACTGCAGAGCTTCCCCATCATTCATTTAGTGACACCTCAGTGGATTTGTAGAAACAAAACATGATTCTGTATCACAGTGTTTTTATTTGGTGGTGTTATGCAGGCCTGAGACCTGGCACAGAGTACGGGATGGGTGTCACGGCGGTGAAAGATGAGCGGGAGAGTCTGCCCACGACCACCAATGCAGTTACTGGTAAGATGGTTTCACGTACTCAGTGTTCATATGTACGTTAATAGGCACACATACGTATATCCACATACATACAGTATATGCACCTTATGTAGTTAGAAACATACATGTGTATACACTTACACATGTTCTGCTTTCCATAGACCTAAGATCTCAAACTTCCAGCTCACAGTCACAAAAATTTCATGTGTTGAATTTATTAAAAAATGTGGCCTGCGAAAAAATTGAATTTGTTAATTATTATTTTTATTATTATTATTATTATTATTATTATTATTATTAATAATATTATTATTTTCTTTATTTTTTATTGTGTTTCACAAATCTTTAGACTGATAATGTAATGCAAAGTAGAAAAATTTTTGGCTGGACCGCAACAGTGGGACCAGGCCTATAATCTGGAATGTGACTGACTGACTGATCGACTGACTGATGATATTTCCAACACTGGTCAGCCGAGAACCGAGCTGCAGTCCACCGAGCTGCTCTGGTTTCCCGGGTGCTGGGGAACTGCAGGGAAGAGGAGGAGCGCTTCCAGTACACTGAGCCTCACCTCTATTACAGCAAATAAACTACATTTATTACATGTATCATTATTACTAACGAAGGCAGAGGAATAACTAAACATAAGACACACTGAGCGGAGAGAGCAGGAGAGAGGGAGGGAGAAAGAGAAGTCATCAGTATCAAGGCTTCGTACTAACCGCTATGACAGACTCTACATATCAAACAGAGGGAGTTAGACATAAAGACCTGCCTCTAATAAAAGTCTGTTATGTTCCAGAGTTGAAGTAAATAAAGACTAAACTATTGTGGATCCAGACGGAGACTGTTAGCTGTGTGAGAGACTAAATAAGAAATATCTGTCTCGGGCCCCAATGGTTCACCTGGTGGGGCATGTGCCATTTGGGCTTAGTTCTTGCTGTGGAGGCCGGATTCCAGTCCGGCCTGTGGCCCTTTCCTGCGGGTTAGGGTGTCCCATATTGATTCAAATCCACCGAGTACCGAGAAAACAAGTACTAGAATTTTATCGGGAGGCGGAGGCATCCCACATTGATTCAATACGGGAAGCAGCATATTATTTTCAAATACGGGATGATACTGTATTGTATGGGACAGGTGGCAACCCTATTCACCTGTTTGTAGAGCCACAAAATCAGGCCGCCACCGCCTCCCGCAGGCAGAAAATCCAGCACGTTTGAATTCTTCTTCTTTGGCAATTTCGGGTGGCTCTGCCTGAGGCACAGATTATGATACAGCGCCACTACTTTGCCGAAATTTGATGCAAGCGGCCGCCTCGCAATTCTCTATGCAGGAAAAAACCCTGCAGTTATAAAATCAGGATTTGACCATAGGCGGTCCAGACATATATACTACTATAGACCTAGTCTTGTTTTTTCACATTTAACAAGCTGCATCCAAACTGTGCAACATAACTCTGCTCTCTCATTGTTACCTCCGCCAAGAATATTATTTCTTTGCAAACTGTTTTTCCAATACTTTGGTAATGCATGTATGGAACATAAAGTATGGTCCTGCTTTCTTTGACTGTGCAGCCACTGTGGCTTTTTCTGCTCCATCTTATCTGTCCAGTTGCTCTGCTCTTTATTTGAAATAAATGTTTGCTAGAGGAGAAGAAGTTTCATAACAATGTTATTGATTGGATTAATATTGTATAATTCTATGTGAATTGGCACTCAAGAATAACAAAAGATAAATTCATATAAAAAAGTCTCAGATGATGGCCTCGAGGTTTGCCTTAGACAAGAATCCATTCACCACTTTTCCTCTACCCCTCTAATTAGCCCTGGATGCTCCGAAGGACCTGACCGTCGCAGAGGTGACGGAGACCAGTATTGTGCTGGAGTGGAAGCGCCCCCTGGCCAAACTGGACTCCTACAGGCTGGTCTATGTCTCAGCTGACGGCCACAGGTCTGAGGAAGTGGTCTCAGGCAGTTCTGAGTCGTACACCCTGAGGAGCCTGACGCCCGGCATGCTGTACACCGTCAGCATCGCTGCTGAGAGGGGCCGCAGGACCAGCGCACCGGCTACAATCTCAGCACCCACAGGTCAGTGCTGCCAAAAAACACACTTCCTATGTTCAGACAGAAAGTTTCTGATTAAGCTGGTGGCGTCTTGTTTGACATTACAGAGGTCTGTGAGGAAACAGAGGAATTCCACTCATTTCTGCATGATAATACTGACACTTCAGATACCTTGCTCTATATTATTACCCACATAAGATTTCTGTCGGAGGCTATTTCTGTACAATTGATTCATTTGAACTACAAAAACCTCAAGTAGTAGCCATGGAGATAGTCGTGGCTTTCCAGAAACACCGTCCTGAATATTCTAACTCTAAGACTTTGTCTCAGACGGTTTTCAGTGCAGCAACTTTCTATTAAAGAAATAGTCCTTATGAGCTAGTGTGTTCTGTGGATTAACCACAGTAACAAGGGATGCAGTTAAATTTTTTTTAAAGCTGCACTGATGTCTTTACGTGAGTCACATTTCTACATACAACCAGAGAGGAAGTAAAATTTTGCCTTTGACTGTATTAGTAGCCACACTGAGACTTGGCATGTGTGAGATTGAGTATGTGTAAAATGTGTCTGAGACAGAGGCTCCTCTGAATGTAGCTCTCTGTTTCCATGAACTTTCTAGCTGGTGGCGCAGTGTTAGAGAATAAGAGAAGTTCTCATTAACCATAGGTTCACTTTTTTTTGTCCTTTTAGTGCCGCAGCCAAACTGAGGCAATGAATTGAATTCATTGTTAGCCTCTCAATGTAAGAGACTCTGTCTCTACCCCCCTCCGTCAAGGTCCATTTATAGCATGTGGGATTATTTTTCTTTTTTCCCAGTTTTTTTTTAACCAAAACAAGAAAAGACAAATGAGGTGACTGTGGTATATTTTTCGTGCTGCGGTCAGGGTGCCTCCAAGCCAAACATTTCACAAGTAAATCTTCCCGTTATGCAACGAGTGCCCATTAAATGCATGGCTACGGGCAAAAATCGATATTGCATGAGGGAAAAGTTGGTGAGTTTCGGAATAACTGTCTTTTGTTGCATTTTTATGGACTGCAGGCTGCCAAGAAAAACAGAATACAGACTTCTGTGTGTGTGTGTGTCTCTGTGTGTGTGTGTGTGTGTGTGTGTGTGTGTGTGTGTGTGTGTGTGTGTGTGTGTGTGTGTCTCTATGTGTGTTTGTGGATGTGGGTGGGTGAGTGTGCACGTGCATGTGTCTACTCTTTATGTCTACTTGTCTGTGCGCTCATGTGTGGCACGTATGATTGAGAGACTGATAGAGATTGAGTGAAGCTTTGGGTGTTGGTGTGTGTATGTGTGAGTGTATGTGTGTGTGTGTGTGTATGTGTGTGTGTGTGTGGGAGGCTGGGAGTTTGTATGGACGTGTGTGCACGCTGCAAAATGTTCATTCATGTGATAATTGTTGGCGTAAGCCCTGCTCCCCTCTGGTTTTGTGCGATTTGACCACGATGAACTGTGGGTCTGTCAGATAAAAGGCCACATGCTGGGACTCCTGTTAAAACATTGTCTCGGGGAAAATCAGCAGCCCCTCTAATCCACAGCCTGGCCGATCTGCAGCCTTTATCATCCCCAGACATGTAGCACAAACACAGATCACACTCTCCTACACGACGGATTGAAGGAAAGAGGAGGGGTGGACGAGGTGAGATGAGGTTTGGAGGTTGGGGATTCAATGATTCTGACAATCGTCGAAACAATTGCAAGAATTAGATTCTGGGAGTGACCTGCTGAATCAATACCAAGCTGAAATGTGCTCCTAAAAATCAAGAATCCTTAATACCTAATAATAATAAAAGATGTAGAAACAAGCCAATATAATAAACACCAGGGAAATCAGTAAACAAAAGACAGGATTATCATAATTTAAACTAATCAGTTAACTGGAAGAGAATCACAGACTGAAAGAACAATGATAACAAATGTAGAAATTATAATGACTTCAGCAGTAGTCCCACATTCAATGCCTGTATTTGTACAAATGAACCGAACAAACATGTTTGACTGCCATTGTACAATACATCATTAAAACACAGAGGAGTCTTGCACTGATATGAGCTGCAGTGTCAGTAGTTCGCCTTGTCTTACTTCACATGATGACGTGCATGAGCAGCTGATTCTCAGCAGGGGAAATCAGAAAGGCAAGATCATTGTCCTGCATGCACCGACATGATCTGTGCTGCAGTCTCCGGTCTCATTCTGAAGACTGATGCATTTTTAATGTAGTAGTATTATACCAGTGTGTGTGTGTATCAAATGACAGATATCAGAATGACAAAGTGATATCTCAGGAGTCCATTTGATTTCGCCACGACACACATCTCCAACTGCATGTGACAACAAGGAGTGAAACTGAGCTTAAAGAACTGCTTTAGAACTGCACCACTGACTTTATTACAAACAGTGGTATTCAGAGATATCTGTCTCTGAGATCTCTGTTTTTACTTCACTACAAGGGAGAAGAATTGAATTTTGTGGGAGGTTTTTACACCATTAGAAAAGGAGATTTCCAGAAACAGTGACCCTGTGAAAGTACTTCCTTCAAAAGAAATACAGTCCCTGAGAAAACTTTTGACAGCATGTTTCTGAAAAGCGAGGTTGCTGTTGTAAACACCACAACTGAAGTTCCATTCACATCCATTGTAGTGGCGTGGAAGCTTAAATCTCAGAAGTGAACGTTGCTAAACCTGGGCTAGAAAAACCAAAACCAAAACTTATTAATATTAAGGGAAAATGTAATTTATTTATTAAATTGTCATCTTTACTGAGTGAAAATCTTCAGATCATTTTATTTTTAGCTAGCTTTTTCCATCTTCTTATTTAGCAAGATTAGGGAATGTTTCCACAATGTTACCCTTTACTTCCTAATTTACTATTTTAATACCCTAAACTGCAGCTTAGAAAATACAGCAACCGTACTGTCATTTATTATCATTATTTTAACACACCAACCACAGGAGGAATTACAGCCATTAACAAATACATAAATAAACACTTATATCGTATATAAACCATTTATTAAATCTTTATAGATAGATTTATTAATGCCAACTAGGAGACTTGACCTTTTACTAAATAATCATCAGAGCAACTTTCTCACAACTTCAGGAAAAAAGTTTTGCAGCTGACTCAAATGCCGCCCACAATCATCAGACACATCACACAGTAAATGCATTTTCCTTGTCCATGCACACACACATACACACACACACACACACAGAGACACACACTCACATAGACACACACATACCCACACCCCATCCCATCCCATCACATTCCTATTGTCTACTTCCATTTGCTCTCCACTCTTCCACACAGTGAAAAGAGGATAATGGGAGCCTTGATGTTTACCTGGGCCATCTATCTCTGTGTCTTTCTAATCGACTGCCTGAATGCTTGCACACACAATGGACTCCAATTATATAGGCAGCTGCATGTGGCTCTGCATGGCCTCCCCACGGGTTTGAAGTGGACGGTGTACTTCTGCCATACCGGCCGGGCTACGCCGCACCTTCAAATGTTAATGGCTCATTCACAGCCATTAATGTGCACAAACTGCATCAGCATGTCTGCCCGCTTTAAGTCTTTCCACTTATATGGTAATTTAGAAGAGATGGCTATAGGCAGCCAATTGATAATGACGCTGTTTGTTCCCTCTGACCTTTTGTAGTGCAAATATGGGAATATTTCCACTCCAGACAAAGTAAAGGGCTTCTTTTTTCTGTTTCAGCTCTTGACAGCAACATGAAATGATGATGAAATACAAATGAGAGATCATCAATGTTTTTGCAGCTGATTTTGTCAAGGAGGGTTCATCCACTGTTTTGCAGAAGCTCTGTCTTGTTTGTGTGATATATTTCATAATTTTCATCAAGAAAGGACCAAATACACCCCAAGAATCTCCTGAGTCTGTGCATGTTTGTATGTTGTAAGGTTGGACCGATATGCAGAGCCAATTCTGGATTTAAAAAAAAAAAAAAAAAATTCCAAATAGTCCAGCATCAGCTTTGAAACCTGTATTGGTCTAACCTTTTTTTTTTGTTCATCCTGCATGTGTGTCCCAGTCCTGTAACTCCATGTTGATGTGTTTGTCATCACCCAGAGGAGGAGAAGCCTGTGGTGACAAATGTCACTATCAGCGACGTGTCATGGGACAGCTTCCTCCTGTCCTGGTCTGCCGAGGACGGGGCGTTTGAGACCTTTCTGATCGAGGTTACAGATGCAGAAACGGGCGCTGAGTGGCAAAACCACACGGTGCCTGCTGATGCTCGCAGCCTCGCCATCTCTGGCCTCTCCCCCACCACCTGGTACAGGGCCAATCTGTACGGGGTGCACAAGGGGGTCCTCTTAGACCCTGTCTTTGCAGACACCATCACAGGTATCAACGCCGTCAATTCTAGGGCCTCGCTCTTTCCTCTGCTTCCTTTTTCTTCTGCTCACACAGTGAATTAACCAGTTTTCCCTGTGTGGACTTTCCAAATGACATTTACTTGTAGTTGTCAAATGGTGTTTGTTTACTCATGGAGCTCTGTTGTGCTTCATCCCTGTCTGTGTTAAACTGACTCTGATAGGTGCTATAGAGACATTTGCTTTCATACTGTCAGACGTAGATTAGCGCTGTCGCTGTGTTTCCATGCACTTCAACAAATGTCAGTGTCAAGGAGTTGTTTGGAAAGAAAATCTTGATTTTTAAGAATATTGTTTAAAAAAAGTGATCCGGCAAAAGTGGGAGCTTGAGTCTGGCATTTGTCATATGCAATCAGAAAGACCACAATATAATAAATCTTTGTGAACTGAACCTTCTTCCCGCTGTACCTGTGGGGATGGAAGCTTGTTTTGTTCGTCCCCATGGAGATATTTTGAGGCAGCAACTCAGCTCCCATTTTCTGGGCACAAACTGTTTACCTTCAGCATTGGGAGAACATTTCAAAAAGGTGATTAAGGACAACCTACCTATCAGCCACTGTGGTGGAAGTTATTCTTCACAGGGTAAACAGAATCTCCTTGCCATTCAGACAGTGTGCACAATCCAAATCCCCAAACAAAACCCCCTCATCAGCCATCCATCATGCACAAATCCCTTTGTTAAATGGGCTAACACACCGAAGCAGCATGCACACAAAACCCATTCAGTCTATATTAGTCCAGCCACAGATCTGCGTTTGATCCACCTTTAAGCTGTCAGTCTGCGTGTTGGTACGAGTCCAGTCTGAAACAGCACCTGGTCTGTTATGTGAACAGGCAAAAAGACTGTAATTACAGTATGTGCCTAATTACTGGGGTGTAACCAGCAAAACCAAAAATATGCTAATGATGCCTTGTACCTCTGAACACCTTTACAAAGCATAACCACAACAAAATACCCTTCGAGGTACCTTATAAAAACCTTTTTAGCCGGACTAAAAGGTAAAAAAAAAAAAAAAAACAGTTTTGGGTTGGTTGACAGTTTTTATGTCTGCGTCTATTCAGACATTATCATTCAACATTTCACTGATGAGGATCAGTCAAGTGGAAGAAAGATGGAAGGACTGACAGAGGAAAAAAACCCTTAGGCGCTTTTGTCGCTTTGTGTGAGGGCTCTCTTCTGTATGCATCCCCAGTTCCCCCAAGCCTGGACGGCTCTTCATTCTCATGCTGCCATTGCCCCTGGGCTCTGGTGCTGGAGTGCCAGGGGCTTCTGGGGCCACGCAGAATATGGCATGCACTCAGCATGGCCCATTGTCTGCATGCTAATGGCTGGTGACGCAGCTTAACATTTTTCATTAGCATCACTTAATCCATAAAACATTCCAACTTGTGAATACAAGTGTTGCCTAATTTGATTATGTTATGCACGGTGGTCATCGTCAGTCTGCCGGAGGACGACGTTGCAGGGAAAATAAAGTCCTTCGCTGCAAACAGGCTCTCTTTTGAGAGCAGAGATTGTGTGGAGGGATATGGGGTAGAAGGGTAGAAGTGGTGGTGGTGGTGGGAGGGTGAAATCAGAAGTAAACTAGCACATGTTAGCTGATGGATCTGGCCCTCCCTCTCTTCCACTGACCAGCTAAAGCTGCCCGGTGGCTAATGAAGAGTGACAGCTCCCTGGGATTTGTCTGCTCTGCTTCTCATTTCCACTGCTTCTTCTCACATCAAATGCCTCATGCGTTTCCCCTCACAATGAAAAAAGGGGGTTTCAGGCTAGTTCAAGGACCCCTGAGACCCTCACATTTGGTGTAGCGTTTTAATGAGCAATGGCGCTGGGCTTTATTGAGTTTTTTCTGAGCCCCCTTATATCTATTTCTGTCCAGGCTGCTTTAAAAGCTCTGTCCAGTCCTTGTATCCATCTGTGCTGCTACCGGAAGTTTTCTCCGTCTAATTAGCTGCAACAGACTCATCCTCTGGAGAAACAGAGCTTTTTCTCCAGCCACTGCTCCTGCTGACTCTCAGACTCTCTTCCTACCACTGCCATTATTAGGTGCTGCTAATGACTGCTTAATACTAGCTTTTACGGCATGTCATGCACACACTCGCATTTGTATGCATATAGTTAGATGTGTAGTTAGAAAGAGGTGTTGCCTCTTTACTTTGAAATCCCTCAGAATTGCTTGAGAACAAGACCAGGTCAGGGCTGTCACTTTTAAGCACTTAGCACTTGTCTGAACTAAGCTAACATGCTAGCTAACTTAGCATGTTTGCTAACTTAGCAAGTTCATTAGTTCAGAGAGCTATATTTCCTGGTCTGAATAATACCTTCAAATGAGATCTTGAAAAAAATGCCAAGTGGAAGTAAATGGCTCAGTATAGAGAAAATAGAAGCTCAGACAGCTATTGTGACGGACTCGCGTTAGCCCAGCAAGCGGTTTGCTCATCCTACAGTCATTCACCATTTAGCTGTTTGAGTAGTTACTCCATCACCAAGCTTCTAGAACTAAATGTTTGATAAGATGTATGGATTCATTTTGCTCTTTATATTCAAATTGTTAAGTTTGTGTGTGCTACCACCATTGATTCACTTGACTGACAGCCTTGTTGCCAGTTTTTCCATCTTTGGTGTTGAATCCAAAATGCTTCTCACATCACCTTTCAGATAGTTTGATGTTTACCTGTTTGGTACAGATTGCTAGTTTTCTCCATGTTGTGTTAGTGAAGAGAAAATCAATAGCCTAGAATAGTGTCTGTGCAGTAAGCTAGTCTATAGAGATAGAAACTCCCCCTGCTAGAGCACAAGTAGTCTACATGGCATAGAATGTGGCCCTTGTGCATTGAGTTTTTAATTCAAAGAGATTATTAGCCTAAAGGTAAATATTAAATTTTTTGTTTCAGCAATCAATCATACTTTGAAAAAAACTGGCAGCTCTATGTCAGACTAATTGTTTCTGTAAAATTTCCTGAAAATGAATTCTGGTCACAGTCTTGAGTAAATCAGTTTTCCATCTTACTAACCACAGTGGCTTTGTAAGGTCAGTTTACTAAGCCTAAAATAAAAGCAGCTGGAGACTTTTGTTTGGCTTAAAACCTACAGCCTGTTTCCTCAAGTTCATTTCTTCCGTCTGTGTTTTGTTAGCCAGCTTGCAATAAAACTCATCTTTTCTCTTTCCACTCTGCAAACCCAAGTTTTATTTGTTGACTGATGCTAAGCTTCCACATAACCAATGCTGGCTTTTTCACATAGACTATACACTCTCTCTCACTGCCATGTCCCTCAACTGTCAAAGCACTCTTAAGTCTCACAGAGGAGGAAAACTGACTTTCCCCTGTCACTCAGAGGCCGAACCGGAGGTGCAGGCTCTCCTAGTCTCTGATGTCACCCCCGACAGCTTTAGGCTGGCCTGGATGGCTGAAGACGACACCTTCGACACCTTTGTCTTAATGGTCAGCAAGGCTGAAAGCCCGGCCCAACCAAGAGAGCTGGTTCTGGGCGGCGAAGAGCGAAGCACAGCAATGACAGAACTCACTGAGGACACAGAGTACAAAATCGAAATCTTTGGCCTCGTTCTGGGAAAACGCTCCAAGTCTGTAACCGAGAGGGTGAGAACAGGTACACAGTGAAATGACAAATCAGAGCTGTGAACTGAAACTCTGGACTGGTCTTGTCAGCGTAGCTAATGTTGTCAGTGTTGTCTTTTATGGTAACAGCATGAAAAGTGATTAATACCTATGTTCTAACACGTGTCGTTTTGTCTATTAATCTGGTAACAAGGTGTCATGGTATTCCTTCAAGGCACTTATTGGACAAAATGAAAAAGGTTCTCTTTCAAACCTCGCTCAGTATGTCATTATGGGAAGCGTCCTCTGGCATTGACCAATCACGGAAGGTCCACTACTACCACGTCTGTCAGAGGACAGACAAGTCATCTGAGATACATGATCAAGCCCGTCCCGTCCCGTTTTACCGCCTGGACGTGACAGTGCCTTCATTGACGCACTCAGGGTTAGTTCATCTTAATCACATGTTACCCCTTGGGGAGAGCCTGTGGTGTCGACCTTCTTAGGCTGGGGTATTGTGGGCATGAATTTCCCCGAGGGGATAAATAAAGTAAATATCTATCTATCTATCTATCTATCTATCTATCTATCTATCTATCTATCTATCTATCTATCTATCTATCTATCCATCCATCCATCCATCACTCTCTCTCGCTCTCTCTCTATCTATCCATCTATCTATCTGATCCGGGAGTGGGCCATGTCTCCTATAGTGACATTCCGATGAGGTTTGAGAGAGAATGTTTGGTTACCAGGGTAACCCTGCTGAGTGAGGTGTGTCACAGCACTGCCCTGCTTGTATGTGTGGAGCATGTGGAGGGAATACGCCATGGAGCGGCTATAGGCGGCTGTAAAGGGGGACGGGCTTGGATCATGCCGCTCAGATGATTGCTCTGTTCTGTGACAGATGTGGTGGTAGTGGAGCTCCTGCGATCGGTCACACCGGAGGGCGCTTCCCATTGTGAGATACATTGCTCAGTTTTTCACAGAACCAGGGTTACCTTGGTAACCAAAACTTTAACACTGACTTTTTGATGATGTTCAGAGGTGATGACAATGTGTGCCTTGTTTCAGCAGCTATGTGTTTCACCCTGTCTGTCAGTGCTCCTGAGTGGTTCCAGCAGATAGCAGTGGGCCACATGGCGGCTTATGGGCTGCTGTTCTCAAGGTTGCAGACTGCTGCTGGATCAGAATCAGACTTATATATGGGTTTACTAATATCAGGCTTTTATTAAAATGGTAAAATGATGATAAAGAGCCAATTTTATTGATGATGCATTATTACTTTAGGTACAAATTTAGTATCCCATGATGGTCTAAATGCTGTTTTGAATGTAAAGGGTCAAAAGTAATGATGATATTGAATTGAATTTGTATATGAGCATAGCAGCTTCAAAACTATCAGAAAAAGCCTCATTGCAGTCGACCCCCACTCAGGACATTTACTCAGCACTTAACTCATTTCGTTGTGTTGTCTTCGTTCAGTCCTCAGTCTTTAACTGCCTGGCCCCATGTGTCAGTGTCTCTCTTTGTGAAGGAGGTGGAGGGGCAGTTGTCTATGTCACATAGAACGGGTGTCTATGGCTGTGTCCCCTGTCCTCCCTGGGGGTAAGGCTTTACTCTTGGGTTGTGCAGCGCATGTTTCACTTTTGTGTTTCCATGAAATGGGGGCAAGTTAATCTCCTCAGGTCTGTCACGCAAGATACTGTGGTTTGCTGTTAGCTGGAAAGGGTTTCTCCGTGAGACCAGGCCTCCCCAGGCCCCCTTTGTCTGTCTACCTCGCTCTCTTTTACACACTCTCTTTCGCTCTGTTCTAAAACCAATGTCTTTCAGCGGTGGTGGATCTGCCCTGGCTAGAGTAACAGAATATGTGTCTGTCTTTTCTTTTCTGCTGCTTAATTCCAAAGCGGAAGTTACTCACTGTAATAAAATGTATCTATACTGTGCATTCGTTCAGTTTAGTGACACATACACTGTATGTTCTCTTTTCCGCTCCTCACCATGCTAAGAGGGTTATACACATACTGACTAAACCATCTGTTTTTTGTCTGTTCTTTGCCCCCACCTGCTGTTTCTGTCTTGCTCGTGCCAGACCTGGGCTCACCCAAGGGCATCCGCTTCTCCGACGTCACCGACACGTCCGCCACTGTTCACTGGGTGATTCCAAGAGCTCGGGTGGACAGCTACAGGGTCACTTATGTGCCTGCTCATGGAGGTCAGTGTCCACATGTGTGGATAAGTCATTCACAGCTGAAACATGGAAAATCTGGATGCTTATTGCAGCAACGTCACTTGATTCAAGAAAATCCCCCCAAAGCTGTAAAAATGCTAAAAGAAATTAACAACAAACCTAAAACTCTCAAAGTTTTACCCTCAGCTACGTCCCTGCTTACATCCACAAGAATTGGTTTTAAGATTCAGTGCTCAGCCGTCTTCCAATAAATGGATTTCACAGTGTAAACAATTTTGAGATCAACTCAGGGTTGCATTCCAGGTTATTAATGAAAATTCCCACTGCTCCATCATTGCTGTTCCATCAATCTCTTTAATCCTCTATCAGCTCCAGGGCAACTCTTTTCTCCAATGATAGACTGATTCTGCCCCCTAGTGACCAGTTCCAGGTATTTCTATTGGACAAGGTAATAAAAGAAACTGAAAATAATAATTCAAAAAAGGAAAAATATATACATGTAATAATAGTCCTTTCTTTTTCAATTTGGCAAGAGATTTCTGCACATAAAGTTATTTGGCCCTTTCAGACCCAGCATCAATTTCTGTAATGAAAATATTCAAATGAATTCCTCCATATTATTTCACACAAATCAGAAACAAAGTGCAAGTAAAAACATACAAACATGATAATAGCAATGGGTGAAACTGGGACACCCCAATGAGCTTCAGAAGCTTGTCAATAGTCACGGCACGTACAAAATATAGTTTCAGCCGCAAGATACCTAAATCCTAATACCTAATACCCTAAAAAGAATAACCATATGGTGCAAACACATCCATCCCATCAGTCCAAACATCCATTCAATAGGCAATACACACAAACAGCAATAAATGGTAAATAAAAATAACAGCTCAGTAGAGTAACCAGTTCTGAGGACCCCTGTGTTTTAGGATAAACAAGTTTAAACATATTTTAGTAGCAGTAGTTGCTTTAAGTTCTTTTTAAAAACAGACAGAGAGAGTGACTTTTTTACAGTGTTATGAAGCTCATTCACACCTGTGGAGCTCGACTCATACATTAAAGTTTACCTTTCTCTCCCTGTATAAGATGCTTTTGTCTAGTCTTGTGAGGGAAGATAATATAAAGTTTGAATTTGGCTTAGTAACTGAACTGATTATATTTAACCCACATGTGAAGTTCAAGACACAAACTATTACTTAATAAATATTCTGAAATTGATTTGACATGAAAAGGCAGGTGCTGACACAAAATCAATGATAATGTAAAAGACAGTGAAGACACAAATTTGCACCAAACATTAGCCTCCTTACTACAATCACATCTCTGTGTTGTTTTGACTTCCAGGTAACGCTAAGACGCTGTCAGTGGATGGCTCTGAGTCTCACACTGTGCTGCCCAACCTGACGCCCGGGGTCACCTATGAGGTCACCATCGTCGCTGTCAAGGGTCAAAGGGAGAGCGAGCCTGGGTCAGACAGTGTCACCACAGGTACAGTAAGGCTCATGGAAAACACACACACACAGACACGCACACACGTTCATTGTCTTATGGCAAAACACGATAGACGTAAAATTGTTATTTTGGCTTGATATTTCAGTTTTGTGATACTGCAACAATTCACTGGTAAAGCAAAGAAAATGTACATTCACAACAATCATTAAAAACTATTCAAATAATGCTGCACATGCAGAACTGACGTGATCAACAACTCAATGTTTCAAAGTTTTATTCAAGTGTTTTCATCAAACATGTTTGTGTTCAAGTAACAGTGAGGCTGAAGCTGGTGAGGAACACAACCCAACACAAGGTGCATAGGGAGATATTTAAGGTCAAATCACACTAACTGAGTGTGTGTGTGTGTGTGTGTGTGTGTGTGTTTATGGTACAGCTCTGGATAAGCCTCGTGGTCTGACTGCAGTCAACATCACAGACGCTGAAGCTCTACTACTCTGGCAGCCCGCCATCGCTACTGTCGATGGCTACGTCATCACCTACAGCGCTGACTCGGGTATGTAGCATCAAAACATGGAGAAACACTGATACTGTGCATTAGAAATGAAGGAAGAGGTATTACCTCCTACAGGAAAGCCATTTTATAGAAAACAACTTTTTACTCGACAACAGTTGCTTCCATGTTTTAATTGGTGCCCTGTTGTCACCCTGATCAATCGTTTTCTCCTGCCATGCATTCTTGAATCGAGATCCAGATGCTGAAAATCAATGGTGCAGATGATTGTTATGCCCTTTTACATGAAGAGCTAATGTAGGTTGATTTTTACAGCAAATAATGCAAAGAAAATCTGGTTTTCCAGAAGCTTCATAAAAGGAGGAATCTCAGTCAGAAAAAACAAGACCAATGATTCAATACTCAGTTTTAAATAAACCAAAATAACGTCTGAGTGACACATCACAATACAGCCACCCTCTGATCCCGCGTGTTTGTCCTTTCCTGTCTGGGTCGCTCCAGTGGCTCCGGTGATGGAGCGCGTGTCCGGGAACGTGGTGGAGTTTGAGATGACTTCTCTGACACCGGCGACACACTACACCGTGAAGGTGTACGCTGTCAGGGACTTGGCCAAGAGTGCAGCCACCACGACGGAGTTTACCACCGGTGAGCTGTCCTTCCTAAACGTAGATCTCTTTCTTTTCAAAGACCTGAACTGTGAGATTTCCTGATTCAAACTACAGCTAATGTCACAAATGTTAACAATATAAAACATGCAGATATTACTGATATCAATATTATATATATATTTGAATATTATTATTAATAATGTCAATATTCCTAACCTCAATTCATAGGTAGGTTGAATGGGGAATTGTTTCTTCTCTTGAAATGATTAAGGTCTCTGTAGGGATCCCCTCAGAAATGGAAGAAGTGGTAGCACCCTAATGTAAACGCCTTAAGAAGACCAATCTGCAGCCGTAGAACTAATCCATAAAAGAAACATATACTATGGATAAAACACGGTCTACTCCTGGGACATCAACAGGATTAATGGCTGCAGTATGAAAACGTAAATAAAAGATTATACTGCATAAAACATAAGTGAGGGACCCAAACAGAAAAACATGCTTGACATGAAACGAAAGTTACATTTGAAATGACTGTGTTAAATGAATGTGTTTAGATGTGGATGCCCCCCAGGATCTGGCTGCCAGTAACATCCAGACAGAGAACTGCATGCTGACCTGGAAGCCGCCTCGCGCCGACATCACCGGATACATTCTCAGCTTCGAGTCCACTGACGGCACCGTCCGGGTGGGTAGAAACCAGGACCAGTGAGTAGTGCCAAAAAATATTTTTAAAAAATATGAAGAAATGAAATGTTTGAGCATTTTTTTTTCCATCAGGAGGTGGTTCTGAGTCCCACTGCTGTGTCATACAACATGGCTCAGCTCAGCGCCTCCACAGAGTATTCAGTCAAGCTGCAGGCCATCGCTGGTCCCAAGAGAAGCAGAGTCATCACTACTGTCTTCACCACCAGTGAGTAGATTCATACACAGGATTCACCGCTGGTGGTCTATATGTCTGTAGTATCAAACTCTCAAAGTAGGGCTGCACAATATGCAAAACAAATCATAATGTGTTATTTTGGCAGTTGGAATGGTTGTTTTTGAACATCATTTTCACTCAAATAAAATTTAAATTGATGATGATGATGTCATTTTTGTTGGGTCTTGTACCAAATACACATTCTTCAATTCACACTGGAGAATATGATCTGTAAGCCGGGGCGTCTTTGAAGCACCACAACGCTTATGGTTCTAACAATGCACAAGAACACATTTTATCTTTATGAAAATTGCAGCTGCTGCGATTTGGATATTGCACTTGGTCATATTGCGATTTTGATTATATTTCGAGTAACTGTGCAGCCCTATCTCAAACATATTCCATCATCAGTTTTGATACTATCGGAAAATGCAGTGTGAGGACAAATGCACCTTTTTCATTTTTGTAAATCCTGAATTATGTTAGAATCCACAGAGAAAAAGATGACCAGACTCTATAGTAAACTACCAGGCGTTCCATCTCAGACTGTAAACATTCGGAGTTGAAGGTATAAACTTGTACACAACCTGTTTTATCCCATACACTATCTTCTATTTTGTGTGTGTGTTTGTGTGTGTGTAGCTGGCGTGCTGTACAGACACCCCAGGGACTGTTCCCAGGCCCTGCTGAATGGTGACACCTCACCAGGCCTGTACACCATCTATCTGGGTGGAGATGAGAGCCAGCCCATCCAGGTCTACTGCGACATGAGCACCGATGGAGGCGGATGGATCGTAAGTCTCCGGCTCACAGTGACACACTGTATATGGTCAATATGTGAATGAGAATTATCACCTCAAGTTCTCCAAAGCTCTGTGGAAGATTTTACCATTTTACATTCTGGTTTGTAGCAAGTTCAACAACAACTTTACTGTTTTGGTTCAGTGTCACAGCTCCCATCAGCCTCATTTCCACTCACAGCAGGCAAAACAGTTTTAGGCAAAGAAGCTCTGATAAACCCACTTGTGCACGTCCTGGCCTGCACCACACAGCAGACACACAAAGCTGGGGTCTACCCTGTGAACATAGTGCAGCATTTAGCAGGTGAAGAGGCGGACATTTTTCTTTGGGGTTGGTGGATTTACATTTGTTGGATGGTCAGAAGAATCATTTCTTTTTTTTTTTTTTCAGGTGCAGCTAATTCAGCTTTGTTTTTAGTTTTTTGGGGGTTTTTTTTGGTGCAAAAACAAGACAATAGTGCTGATCTGACAAAGACTGAAACACAGAGTCAAAATATCAACAAACAGAAATGAAGAGAGAGCGATACAGTGGTTGTGATATGCAAATTTGACAAGCAATTACTGTGAGTTCAGTGTTATAGGGTTAGAGGCTATGGTATATTATGTATTGATTGGGGTAATAGATAGTAAAAAAGAATGCAGCTTTGATAGCAGATAAGAAGGAATTAATCGAATACTGAGACTGTGGTTCATTTCTCTGGATATTAGTCTGTAGTCTGCACTTCCTCTATTCCAGTTACGTTTACCTAACCGGAATATTTTAAAAGATTCTTTGGCTTCTTTGAAAATCTCATTCTATAATATATAAAGGTTGTACCTGTATAGATGATTCACATACAGGTAATTCAGCAGAACAGCAGAGTCTCACATTATTCATCTGTTGTTGTTTATTTGTCTTTGCAGGTTTTCCTCAGACGACAGAGCGGTCGACTGGAGTTTTTCCGCAACTGGAAGAATTACACGGCCGGCTTCGGTGACATGAATGATGAATTCTGGCTCGGTAATTTCTAGCAAACACCAGAGCACGACACAGTCTTCCACAATACATAAAGACATGGTAACACACCAATATGATCAGCAAGTAATGAAGGTGACTTATACAAAATGGATAGCATTCAGTGTTGTCTGTGTCATCTGTTGCTGATATGATGTATTTTGTTTGATTATAGATTCATTGCTAAAATGTATAAACACGATCATATGGATTGACTTTGATCAGACTGTTCAAAAGTTCTACACTGATTGCAATATTTCCAATAAGTGTATGAATTCCGTTTTACTGGATAATATAAAATATGCTTAACATATTAAATAATGGAATAACACAGGAAAACCTTCAGCCATCAAATATTATTTATTGTTATTAATAATATATATGTTTTTATCTGAATGTAAAATACTGTATTATGTTATATATCAGAATTGCTCATCAATTATTAATCATTGCTATTCGTCCAGTTTATATATAATCTCCTCTCTCACTCAGGTCTGTCCAACTTACATAAGATCACAGCTGGAGGTCAGTACGAGCTGCGAGTGGACCTGAGAGACAAGGGAGAAACAGCCTACGCTCAGTACGACAAGTTCTCCGTCTCTGAACCTCGGACCCGCTACAAAGTCCACGTAGGAGGATACAGTGGAACAGCAGGTAAAGCTGACTTCTGTAGCCCGCAGCCAAACACGCACACAATGCTTCAGTTCATCTCTCAAGACTTTCAGAAACCTGTCTGTGGCTCTCAGCCCCGAGCCCCTCGGTTCCTACTGAAGACATCTTTTAAAAGTGCTCACAAATATATATTTGTATTTTCAAAAGAGGCTCTGTGGTTTTCTGAAGCTGTTGGTCACTGTAGTTTTATCAAACAGTTGTTGTAAATGAATACACATTTGATGATATAGTGAGAACTTCCAGTAGTATTAACTTGTATTACCACAATGATCAATAATATATAACAACACTTTTCATGAAGAGGATACAAACATACATTTCACAATGACATTAAATCTCACCCTGATACACTTTTGAACAAATTCAGTTTACAAACTTACATAGATACATACATACATACTGTATTTGTTATGTTACCCTGTTTCAGTTTGGTGACTGGCTGTCTCTCTGTCACCTTCTACTACTTTGTGATATGTTTGGGTTCATAAGTGATAAACTGTGTTACGGTTTTATAGCTGACCTGTATACAGAATTAGATTTATATGAGTCAGAGGGGAAGTTGATGCTGAGGTGCAATGTGTGCTTGTCAAAATGTGTCAGCACAAGAAGATGATATATAAAGTATAGAGATTGCTGCTGTCATTAAACATGAATACATTCTTAATATTAGTTATCTATAGTTCTAATATTACTGTTTTGTGAAGAAGTGAGGTTTGTCCATTTTGGCCCAGTTTTCTATTTATCTTTATCAAATTTATTTTGAATTTCTCATGATTTAGATTTGTGTTCATGTATGTTTGGCTTCTGAAAATATTTTATTTTTCAAGTTACTTTCATGGTTTTATTCATTACTTCCATTAAAAGTTAACAGTATTAGAGTTTTTTTCTATATATTTGTCATTAGAAAATGAACATGCGAATAAAGTCTGAATCAGAGTATATTGAAACGCCCCAGAATAGAATACTCTATCTCTTCTGCACATGTAGAGTCCAGGCAGTGCACAAACTGTACATGCTGTTGTCACAGTGTTTGTCCACCACATAAACGTAACAGTCGACCTGCTGCTAACAGAGACATTTAGATGACTCTCTCTCTGTTGTGTGTCTCTGTAGGCGACTCTATGACCTACCACCACGGTCGTCCATTCTCCACTTACGACCACGACAACGACATTGCAGTCACCAACTGCGCCCTGTCCTATAAGGGAGCGTTCTGGTATAAAAACTGTCACCGTGTCAACCTCATGGGACGATATGGAGATAACAGTCATAGCAAGGTAAAGTATCGCTGCATTCAACTCACCGTGCAGTTATTGAATTTTTCTAAAATACAGGTTGACTCTTAAACTGTGTCCTGAGAGGCTTCTGTGGGGCACTGAGGGCCCCTGGAGGAGCTGCTTTCCTAAAGAGGGTTCAGCCATGTTTGAAGGGGTCCCTAATGGTTTCTCATTTGTCTTTGGTCCAAGGAAATATCCCAGTGAAGAACAAGTGTGCTCTCTGGATTTACCCTGATCTATATACAATGTGTATTCACTTGGAAATCTTAACAGCAAAGGTCATCTCACTGAAAGAAAATCTAACAAAAAGGGTGTTTTTGGCCAATTCTGTCCAATCCCAAAAGTTCAGTGACAAGGAGGACAAGGTCTCAAGCAACTCTGATTTCACGCAGGAGACATTAGTTGATAGACCTGAAATTAAGGTTTTAAAATTATAACCACAATCTCTTCCTGACCTAAACCAAGTGTTTTAATTCTTTGACCCTGCGTTAGGGTCACAGGCTCAGTAGCTACACTGCTACAGAGATATCGCATGGAAATAACAACTCTGATTGGTCTGCTTGTTTTTTATTGTTCATTGTTTTCTCTGTACTGTATTTAATGAACAAGTGATGATAAAACTGTTTAAGACTTCAGTAAGAAAATCAACCTGTAATATAAAGTGAGGGGGGCATGCCTCCCCCGTCCCTGGATGCCCTTGTAAAGTGAAAACAAGATGAAGCAAGTAAGCAAGTGTAAGGAAGTGCTCAGTTATCTTCTCTTTTTCAGTAATACACATTTAAACAAATCCAGCTGCTCTGCAAACTCTCTGCTCAGCACAGTTATCATCCTTTATCATGGTGAATGAAAGAAGGGAGTAGTCTCTACCAGGATGGAATTCCAGTTATATAACTATGTGCATAGCCCATCGTCATCACTTTGTACCACAAAAAAAAAAGAAAAAATGTAAATGCAGTTAAAAACATGATACAACTGGACAAATCAGATGCTAAATTAAAAATCAAAACCTACGCTGTAGGTATCTTTGGCCCTGTTCAGACTTGATATTAACTTCCATCTCAGGTGATCTGATCGCAAGTGAGTCAGCTCTGAGTCCAGGTGTGAACACACCCAAGGCCGCATTGAGGACGCATTTTAGATCTGATCACTCAGACCACATTCAGCGAGGGTCTGTGCCGCATGTGTCCACATTCTTCAATGTATTCTACAAATACACTGAAGGACCGCTCACTCAACGGAGGGCCACTGCCACAGTTTCATAATGAACCGAAAATATTTTACTATTTCAAATGGATATAACTGTATTTCATTAAAGCTGTGCTCAGCGCACTGATTCACTCAACCCCTCTGCACCCTGCTCGCTCTCTCTGTCTCTCACACATACACACACACACACAAGCACATTGTCAACGGACCTGTGTGTCGGAGTGTCTGAAAATAACAACACGTACCTGTTTATTTGCATATAACGCAGGAAGTGAGATCCGATCACAAGTGGTCAGTCCAGACACATTATAAATCCAGTGAACTGACGAACTCAGAGCTGACCACATGTGATCAGATCACTGAAGAAACATGTTAATTTAGGTCTGAACAGAGCCTTTCGGCGGGGCGGCCATTAACCCCTTGTAACAACGATCATTTCCTTAACCTTAACCATACTGTAGCTGCCATGTACAGAGAAAGAAAGAATTTTAAAAACTTTGGTATTGGACAGAATTGTCCAGTATTAATGTTTTTGTCTGGCAATAGAGTTGCTTTTGCTGTAATATGAATCTGTGACAGGACCATGGCTAAAGACTGTCTCCTCTTCTCCAGGGTGTGAACTGGTTCCACTGGAAAGGCCACGAGCACTCGATCGAGTTTGCCGAGATGAAGATCAGGCCTTCCAACTTCAGAAACCTGGAGGGAAGGAGGAAACGGTCATAAACCATCCAGAAAGCTCCACCACCACCACTAACAACAACACTGCTACTACTCTGTCTGGACTCCCCATAAACCACCCCGACTCCCACACCCACCCACCCACCTACCTACCCACCCACCCAGCAGCTACCAAAGCCACTGCCAAGAGCCCTGCTGCCTCCACACAAAACCTTCCTCCCTCCCTTTTTTCTCAGAAATCAGCCTCGACTCCGTAACCCCCCCTTCCCCCTGTGATACGGTTGTGGAAATACTGCCAGTGCTGAAATCAATGTGCATGTTACAAACTGGAATTAAAAATCAAGCCCACGCAGATTCTACTCACGCACCAAAGAGAGCAAAAACGACTCCATCTCACCTGATTCTGATCCTTCCTCTTGTGTTGCAGCATTTGTGGGGAGGCGTGAGTGCAGCTTGGGCATTATGTTGTGTACAGTAATTAATACAGTTCCCTATCTCACATCCAAGCCACGTTTGGGGTATTACAGAAAGGACAGGCTGTTTATAGTACAATGTGTTCTTGTTTAGGTTCAGGGTCTCTTTGCTAAAACTGCTAAAACAGTGATAATTCAGATGGATTATCATTCTATTCCTTGTACAGTACTGTACATGTATGCATCTGATTGAAACATTTGAAAAGGGATATTCCTCAGATGGCACCACTGAGATGTCAAGATATCTCCATCCAACTCGCCATTTGTTTGTCTTTGTGCAACTTCACTTGTGTCAGTGTCACCGTATCCTCCCCAGGTCCCCTCGTCTCCCTCAACACAAGCCAACATCTGAAGTGATACAGATGGAAATGTAAAGAGAAAAAAAAACAATTCTATGGAAAAGTATTTCCCATGTCCACCTGGATGGCAATGTTTCCATTCATTCTGTGAGCACCTGAAGGGCATCATACTACAACCACAGTATTGTGTTTTAAAAATCTAAAGAACAAAGAAAAGAAAAAAAGCTGACGTGTTTCGATTTCACTTATGAATCCAAGGCAGGACCTGTTATTCAGTATATAATGACATGCGGTGATGACGTTGTTCTTTCTTTCTTTTTGCAAAATGTGAATACAGTACACGCTGTATATGTGGAACAAGAGAATGTTATAGATGTTGATGCTCAAAACATGAGAAAAGGCCAATTCCGATTGAATTCCAGTTGACATAGTACGGCCTCAATGCTTATGTTGATGAAAATAGTGTTTAAACAGGCCAAAACTAGAGAACTAGTTACTGTTTCTTACCCCCCCAACACCCACGACCCCCTGCCCCTATCCCCTGCTATGGCAGGATACTAAACCACTGACCTTCTAAAGAATGCCTGTGTAAATTAAGTTTGTTTTATTGTTTTGTTTGTTTATAACTGGGTGAACAACAGGTGTTTCTCTGTAAACTGTATTACAATAAACAGTTTGTTTAAAAGGAAGATGTTCCCGTGTCTTTGATGTCTGTGATGAAGAAAAGCTGACGCGGTCTCGTGGTCTTCCTCAGTTGTCATGGAGATTCTTAAATGAATGAATAAGCAAGATTTTAGGGTGCTGAATACAACTGATACATCGTACTGAGTAGTTGCCAAGAATGCCTCATTACTTCC
Source organism: Seriola lalandi dorsalis (assembly GCF_002814215.2). Classification (NCBI taxonomy): domain Eukaryota; kingdom Metazoa; phylum Chordata; class Actinopteri; order Carangiformes; family Carangidae; genus Seriola; species Seriola lalandi. The sequence goes on from NW_019525658.1 coordinate 3,080,720, forward strand.
TGATTATCTGACCATCACTGACTCTTTTTGTATAAACTGATGCACCATCATACAAAACTAACAAGTAGCTACTGGATGTTTACAGAGGAATTCACTATTAGTAGCAGAGACATTGGGATTCTCAACCAGTCTTCAAATCATCATATATAGTAATTGCACATGATGTCATAGCCTCAAACATAAATATAAACAGAGTAATTGCCAGTACTAGTGTTATTACTGTACACTTAATGACTTGATCATGGAGCTGTGGGAAAATAGCTTCAAATACAAGTGCTTACCTACAGAGCGTCTCAATGTGTGGCAGAAATAGTAAATAGCAGAGGTGACGTCACTATCGTTAAGACACTGACATGTTCATGACTGACAGTGGAGGAGTTGACTGTCATTGGTTTTTCTCCTGTGATGAACACAGTGTGTGGTCTATTACATTTTTATATTTCAAAGAAAAGTTATTCCACTGACTAAAAGCTCTGCTTCAAAGTAAAAGTACTTCATAGAAATGTAGTAAGGGGAATTCAGGTGTCCAGCAGCTTTTAGGGTGTAGGTGAGCCACTTATTTAATTGAAATAATTTAAACTATTTAATTTAATTATTTAATCAATTCATTATTATATTTATATTTGATTTAATTTATTTTTTATTTTAATGCTTTATAAATAATGCTCTCTCACTCTCTCTCTCTCTCACTCTGCTTAGTCGGATATCTGGATCCCTGCCGTCTTTGGCAGATATCTATTTCCTGGTCCCTGGGTGGGCGTGGCCGCTGCCCTCGACCGGGAAGCTGTAAGATTCCGGTTTTCCTTGTTTCGCGTCGGACGTGTAAATGACGAGAGAGGTTCCTTACGCCGAAACGCGCTGATAAAATAAAGAAGTTTCTCCTTTGAGGCAATGAGGAAAACTTTCTCCTGGAGGTTTGTCAAATTACTCGCCGTGTCAGCGCTGCTCGTCCTGTCTGCTCAGATCTTTGTGAGTACACCGAGTAAACACCTACCAAAGCCCGGCCCACTTCCTGAGGACGAATACAGGGTCATATCCCCTGAAACATACCAGTATATTCTCAACCAGCCCGCTGTATGCCGGGACAGAAGCCCTTTCCTGGTCTTTATGGTCCCAGTTGCCCCCCAGGAGGCTGCAGCAAGGGAGACTATCAGGAAAACATGGGGTGCACCAAGTCAGGACACCCTCACTCTCTTCTTTATGGGGCTCCCTGAGGGGGGGCACCTGTCCGGCATCCAGGACAAGCTGGAGGACGAGAGTAGGAACCACGGGGACATCATCCAGATGAGCTTCCAGGACACTTACCAGAATCTGACCATCAAGACCGTGATGATGATGAACTGGCTGGCGACCCACTGCCCAAAAGCCTCCTACGTCATGAAGGTGGACGCTGACATCTTTGTGAATGTGTTCTACCTCCTCAGATGGCTGAGGAGCTCCCCACGGCAGAGCTTCATCACAGGGTCAGTGATCAACGACGGCCGGCCGAGGAGGGACAGCAACAGTAAGTGGCACGTGTCCGCGGAGCAGTACCCTGAAGACAGCTTCCCTCCATATGTGTCCGGGGCTGGGTATGTCTTCTCTGCAGACATGGCCGGCAGGATCTCCCGGGCGTCCAGGTTTGTCCGGATGATCCCTCTGGAGGACGTGTACGTGGGGTTATGTCTGCGCGTGCTGGGCGTCCGGCCCGTGTACTGCATCAGCCTGCTGAGCCTCAGGAATCTCTTTGAAATAAGAAACTTGGAGTACAACAGGTGCACCTTCGCCAAACTCATCATAGTCAATGGGTTCAAGCCATCACAACTGCAGCGTGCCTGGCAGGATTTCTCCGAAGGCCACACCAGCTGCTGACAGTAAAGTTTACCAGGTGCTTCAGTGTTCAGACTGTATGAAGGAACATTAAACAAAATGGAGTAAGTAGCCTGCTGTAAAGGAGAAAAAGCCATTATACACACAGCCATGCGGTCAGGGTGTTCAGGTGAAAGGGTATAGAAACGTTAACGAACATTATACAAATATTTAAATGAAACAATCAGAGATTATACTCTGTGATACATACTCTCTTAATTAAAATCGACATGTGCATCCTGTTTAAAGCGGCCGCCCGGCTTTTGTTTTTAAAGGCCACAAGCCAAAGATGTCTGGAGCCAATGGTTTAAATCAATCCTCAAGCTAAAACAGAGAAACTGTGCCTCTCTGATTCATTGATTTGCTGCTTGTTGCTGCTTTTTTTTATAAAGTCATGAATTCAATATCTTTGTGTCTTGGACTGTTGGTTGGATTAAAAAAAAAAAGCAATTTGAAGTTGTTGCCCTGGAAACGGAGATGGGCATTTTATACACTAAACAATTCATTACACACATTAATCAATAATGCAAACTAGGGCTGCAACTGGTTATTGAGCCAATTACTTTGTTTCTTAACTGATTGACTTCAGAAAAAAGCCCATCCCAGAAACTCAAAGTGGAGTCTCCAAGTCTTGTTTTGTCTCACCAACCGTCCAAAGCCCAAAATATTAAGTTTACTGACTGATAGGAAAAGCAACAAATTGCTGGAAGATTCACTTAAAAGTTTAAGCGATTATCAAAAAAGTTTCTGTTGTTCAACTAATCAACTAATTGAATGTAGGTTTGAAATAATTAGTTGAGTCATCACTTAGTTGATTAACAAAAAAACTTAATTTGATGATTGATAAAAATGTGTTTTATATCATCATAAACTGCATATCTGGTGTTTTTATAGACTAAACAGTCACTCAAAAAAACAATTGACATAGTAATCAAAAATGAAAATTGTTTATCAATGAATTGATTAGTCATTTGGCAGAAAATAGTGAAAGTTACAAGAGACCACAGGGAGGTCTTGATAATATTCAGGTTACAATCACATCAGTACCGTCAAAGACCAGACAGCCTTTAACTCTGTGCAGCTGAATATATTGAGAACTGAATACTGCTCTCTAATGCCTGTCCTATTCCAGAGTGTTGTACATTTTGTTCACCTGTGAAGCACCTTGTAGTTCTGCTGTTGAAAGCTGCTGTAGAAATGAATGTTTACGCATTTACATAGAATAAAAATGTAAAATGCAGCAAATGTCCTCCACTGAGGAGCTGGAACCTTTAGGTGATGCAGACTGAAGCCAAATACTATAATCAAAATAGTTGCAGATCATATTTTTTTTTGGCTGTAACTGATAATGAAAATAGCTGCTGGCTGCATTAAATGGGTTTCAGCCTGACTGCAGAGGAGGCAACAACTCTTTTAGCCTTATTCACTGTATTCAGTCATTCAGCTTCTTTATCCAAAATGCTGGAACAGACTGTAGAGTAGTGCTGTCCTAGTAGAGTTGTGAACATGACTTAATGTATCCTCAGAAATTGTAATTTACACCAAAGACTATTTAAACATAGACCCATTTTACTGCCCTTGTGCTTCATCTTCGTTTGTGCCTGACAGGTTGGGGGTCCACCTGTACTTTACTATGTTAAAAGTTAAAGATGAAAAGATGAACTTAATATATTGCACTGCTGCTGAGACCTTCACATAGTCTAAATATAAAATATGACCTTATAAAATAACCTGCAGCTTAGCTTTGTTAGGTTACTGTGCCTCTATATTTACAGTGTGTGTCTTACAGGAAGACAGAGTGCCTATTCATACACAGTATGTGTTGTAGTTATATATGAGAACCAGCTGATGGCAGCATGTGTCAGCAGCTGACATGTAAGTTACACTTAACCTTTTGACAGTGATAATTATAATTACAGGTAAGAAAAAAATAGTTCTCAGACGAGCATTTATTAATTATTTATATTGACGCCGCTGACTAAGATCTACTGTGCACCAAAATGCCTCGGAGTTATACCTCATCTCGAGATATTGAAGCTCTATATTTTTTTACTGCATATTAATGAGGAAATATGCAGCAACCGAGTATGTATAAATGTTTATCAGTGAATGTTTTCATGATATTCTGTCACCTTAATTTACTGTATTTTTTCATTTTTTATTTGAATGAATTATGACATTTTGCCATCACTGTTTCATTATTGCTATTATTGTTTTGAGGTTATCACTACTACTTAGTTAATACATGCTGGAATAAATGCTGTTTCCATTCAGACTAAATAAAAATATTGGACAAATATGGAACACACATTTTATGTATTTTTTTTTTTTGATTCAAGATGTTTTCACAACTGTACTGTAGTGGTTACATACAGCACAGAGTGATACACTGTACATTGTGCTTATACAGTCAAATAAAGAGAAATACCACTTTTATTTGGGCATCATTAAGGGACATTAGGCAAAAGGAAAAAGAAACAAGGAACAACAAAAAGGGTTGAAAACTAAACATGTTAATAGCTAAAGCAGATATGGAACATGAGATGAAATATGCAGTGATGCAAATAGTATGCAGATCAGGGCTCTCCAACCTTTTCTACTTTGAGAGCTACTTTAATAAAATACATGGGGCTGAGCTCCTCATGTCTTTTTTACTGGTCACATTTATTCACATACCGTATCAAAACACTCAAACTGATCTCCAAACCAAATCAGATGAAGAAGATCGTTTAACAAGTCATCAAATATCAACTTCTAAAAACACATTTTGCACCACAAACATCTGAAACTCACATCAGACAAAATTCTGTGTTACGATTCAGTCAGACCTGAACACACAGACATGAGAACACCACCGCAAATACACCTCCAGAATGGTTGTCAGTACATTCGGTGACACATAGCAGAACTTGAAATAGATAATTCAGATCACTTAATTTCAAAAATGTAAACAAACATAGGCTAAAAAAAACTCACTGTATCCATAATATAGAAACTTTATAATAATAATAATAATAAAACTTTATACTTTCAGAAAAAATAAGTTGATTCCAATAAATTCCTGCATGATGTTTCAGATGGATTTCCAGTAGAATAGTTCAAAGCCTTGAAAAATAAGTTCAGTCCATACCTCAATGATTAGGGGTTTGAATGTTAAAGGAACAGTACACAGTGGCAGGCTCTGCTCCACCTAGTGGCTTCTCTTTGATTGGCCACCAAAGGAGATAACATACCTCTGAATAACAATTGGTCCCCCTCTTAAAAAGCTGGGTTAATCTTAAACCAGTCACAAAGTGCATTAAGGAAGACTTGCACTTGTTTCCTGGTTAGAGAGGATAAGTGCGCTCAAAATGAACATGTCACATGTTGTTGTACCTCCTAAAGATGTTGCCAAACTCAGTTCCCAACAGCATTTTTTTTTTTTTTTAATGTATATAAAATGTTCACACAATTCATTTGGCAGGGTTAGAATGAAAAGATGAATTACAGAGAGGCAAATAACACAGATATGAATGAGTGAATCCAGATAATGACACAAACACATGGATTAATAATGAGTCTGTTAACACTAACGTTGGCCATGTGGCAAAACTTCCAAAAAGCTCCTTTAAAAAAAAAAAAAAAGGCCTGTTGCATATCACATCAACAGATTGGATGATGGTGACCTACGGAGAGCAGAAGGTAACAGCGTTAGCTGCTGTGTATTGACTGGCCTGCTGACTGATGACTGCAGTGGAGCAGGTGAGTGGGCTCAGAAATAGACGGGTGCTGCTTCATGATTCAGCAGTGAGGCTGAGTGTCAGAAGATGGCAGCTGCTGGTGTATTTAATCACAGAAGGAGAAGGCTGATATTGTATGTGGTGCCAGTGTTGGCCCACCCTTGCAAGAAACACAGCGCACCGTCTTGGTAATACTGACAATCCTCAGCGGGGGTGGGGGATCTGACCCACCTGACTGAGACTTGGACCCCCCCAAAAGAGGTAAAAGTAACAGTTCAGGGGGGTTGAAACATTTATCCTACTCACCTGGGCGGCTGTGGCTCAGGAGGTAGAGCGGGTCGTCCTCTAATTACAAGGTCAGTTCCTCCGGGTCACATGCCGAAGTGTCCTTTGGCAAGAAACTGAACCCCACATTTCCCCTGATGGCTGTTCCATCAGTGTTTGAGTGTGAATATGAGTGTGATGTATGAATGTGGCAAGTATTGTAAAGCGCTTTGAGTGACCAGTAAGACTAGAAAAATGCTATATAGGTGCAATATATTTTGCGTATTCATGCTTGGATCTTGTTCTAGGATTTCAGACACCCCTAAAGTGGACCGTACCATTTCTAAACTTCGACGTTAGCTGCACATGTCGTCTGCCTACCTGGCTCATGTCAACCCCTACCCTTTTCTGTCATACTTTGAGGTCCTGCCTCTTTTGTCAGGTGCTTGGTGGGCGGGGCATTGATCATCTGCACCAACGTGATCACATGGGCCCGGGTGCTGCCAGCCTTGGCAGTCTCTCTCCCTCTCCTTCCATGGAGGCAGCTTTTTTTGTTAGGATGGTTTAGCTCTTTGTTAGCTCCTTTGTTGTACTTTGTTTTCATGCACTTACACGCATTCACCATGCAAACCCTCCACTCCTGATTCTGCTGATATTCACATATATTATATTGATGATATTCATGGATTGTTGTTTTATGTTCATTCTCAGGTGTTAAATAAATCATTTATTTTTGGCTGCTGGAACTGGTGTATCTTCCATTTTGTCATCGCCTTATGTGCCACGTGGTGACGGTAGCAAAGGGGTGACGCTTGTCTATCATGCAGCGGAGGTGGCGATATGTTGTCGTGGAGAAGAACCCACGCACAGCAGTTCCCTGCCAGTGCTTTTCTGCCAGAGAAAATATGCTCTATTTTGGCTTCCACCAATCTGTGAGAGTAATATCTGGCTCTTTAGCTGCAGATGCTCCGCTAAGTTCACCAGTTAGTTGCATTTCCTTTCTGCTGTTTAGTGCTGGGCAGGTAGTGTGAGGGCAGTCTATTTAAGAACAGCCAGTTCTGTGCATTAATAACTCCAGCAAATGCAAATAAAGAGCATTTTACTCAGAGCATGTTAAGACTGAGCCCTAAAGGGATAGTTTGGGTTATTTGACGTGGGTTGCCAGTTACGAGAGGCACCGTCACAGAGATGTGTTGCCGTGCACGGGGGCCAGCACAAAAAAATGTTTTAGACACTTTTAAAAGACGCCCACTGAAACAATCCAATATCTGTTTAGATGTAGGCTTCATGTAGAATATTTTCAGCGCTTTATCTTCCCGTCAAAACAGAACTTTCTTTTGGCACTACATTTTTTCAACAGCTGAACTATCGTATTCATACACACAAGCGGACCTACAGGATTTAGACAATAGATATTGGATTGTTTCGGCGGGTGTTTGTGGTCTGCAGGTACTACACTGACTATGCATGACTACCTCACACAACCCCATGTCAAATAACCCCAACTATCCCTTTAAAGCAACATTTTCACGACATTGGAGGTGCATGTGAAGGACTCATAACACGTCGCAGCAGATGTTTCCCGCTGGCTGAGCACTGATTTTCACTTAGAAAATTGGTCGAGTTCCTCTTTAATAATCAAGCAATTAAGTGAACACCTGCAGGGTCCCATCATGGTCATAATTCCTGTCTCAAAAATTAAAAAAATATAAATGAGGCATTAAACACATTCAAGTGTGTGGCATAAATAAAACATGAACATCCATCTAATGATCAATCTGAGAATGAAAATAATTATTTGGTTGACTTGCTAACAACCAGCCTGCCTTAAACGTGTTGTTAAATGCATATACTTATACAGTGTTAGCATGTTAACAAGCTCCATCATGCTCGCGAGTTCTCCGCATGTCTGCATTTTGTTATTTACTGTACATATTAAAGTGATATGAAGCTCCAGCTCAGCAGCTTAAATTAGCCTGTATTGTTGTGTTCCTTTTCTCATTTCACCATGTAAAGCTCTCCTCCATTCTCCACAGTGTCCATTTGTCTGTTATTTGTGTGCCTTCTGTTCCAGTCTATTCATTTCCCACACTGACTGAGTGGGAGTTTAAGCTCTGGGCCAGAGCTCTACATTGTTCAAAACACTCCCACCTCTGTGCTGTGCTGTATCTAGATACTTCTGATCAGCACAAACAGCTTTCCGAAGAGACTGTACTTCATTTCCAATGGCCATTATGAGGCATTATACACTAATGTTTGGAGTATAATAAAGACTACATGCTTTTATTGTGAGCTTATTCCTTAAGTGGGGGCCTGAAGGGGTCCTGAAAGGATTCAAAAGTGCTCAGAAAAAAGCAATATATATGAATAAATGAATAAATAAGCATCTATCTGCCATCATAGATTTTTAAATTCTATCATTTTTTTTAATGAATTCATGAATGTATTTTTGAATAATGAACTGACTTTCAGGTTTGATGTTTTATGTTGTTTTTGCAAACCTCTTTTTAAATTGAGCTATTTATTGATCATTTATTTGTAAATTGTTTTTTATAGTTCCTCTTCTTATTACCTAGTTCTAAAAAAAAAAAAAAAATCAAAATAATTAAAAAAAAGAGGATTCTAGTTTTAGTGTTTCTGTATTAACAAGATAGTTATCTTGTTAATTCAGAAAAACGGAGCAGACTTTTTTTCTCAAGTGAATGCATTACACTTCTGTAATTACCCATTCAAATATCAATGCGTTAATTACTTTATAACTTAGTATAATTATTAAGCAATGAACACATTCATTTGTAAACAAATTTATTAAGGCATATTTTTAATGCACAATCATTTATTAATTGATGAAATGCTTTATTACTATTTCCGTTACACTTGTGGTCCTCTATACCTAGACCGAGGAGCACCCACAGACTTTGACAGGCTGCCTGCCGCTGCCGTGGGTGGAGTTAAATTCCCCCGACGTGCGGGTGAAGCTGGTTCCTAAGACAACCCATAAAACATGCATTTGCATTTGCGAGGCTTGTTTCGACCACCACATCCACAGAGAAGTGAGCTGCCGCAGCAGAGCAGAGAGTCTTCAAACAACCGGGACTTCCTGCACAAACAGCAAAAACTAGACCGGATATATGATGCGTAATACTTTATCAAGAATTTAAACCTTGAGCTGTCTTTTTTTTACCCACAACGACGCTGGGACTGAATCTATGTAAGTAGACTGTTGCAAGCCTTTTGTTTTCTTCTGTCTTTAAAGTTTAAAACTGTCTGCTATAAAACTGAAGAAGAAGAAGCCTGTCATAGATTAAATCAGACAGATATCATGTCCAAATGGGGGCATCTCAAGTCTGCTGAAAGATATTCTCCCACCCAAGGCAAATGTTTATTTGATTTTAATGTAGCACCATCAAGTATGCAAAATGTATTATTAATGAATCAATGAAATTGCTAAAACACATTATAATTATTGCAGAAACATTACAACTCCAGGTTCAAAAACCTTGTTGTAGCAGTAGGTGTAATGTTGATAACTTTCCAGGTTGGTAAAATACCTGGGTTCATCAAACTCTGCAGACAGTGAATCCCTAAAATCAAATCCTTCATTCACATTCTCTGCGTAGTTTCTTCTGCCTCTCTCTCTGAGACGACAGGCCTCAACAAAGAATAAAAAAGACTGATGAGGTAAACAAAGGCGTGACACTGGAGTTAACAAACATGTTGGACCAGTTTAAAGTTGAAGTTCCTGCAAAATGTGATATTGTATTTGATATATTGATATATATATATATATATATATATATATATATATATATATATAATTTAGAGGGAGGAGTGCTCAGCCTACTGCTGATGTCACACGGCCAGATTGTGTGACCTGTAGCAGTGCAACAAGGAGTTTACCTTCAGATAAGGTTAAGTGCCATTACGTAAACAGCAGGGAATTATTTTACTGAAATGCAATTAAAGATAAAGTTGAATAGATATTTTCACTGTGTTTTTTCTACCTAAGCTTCACAGGTACCTGCAGCTGTAGCTCAGCCCCCCAGTGAGGAGCAAACCAAGCAAAATGAACAATTAGTGAGGAGAGGTTTAATGAATGTCCCAGAGCAGTGACAAAATATGTGGTGAAAGCACCACGCTCCTTCAGCTCAGCAGAATGTCAAGTCAAGTCGAGTCAAGTCTCACTTTTATTAAGTTATCTCAGGGCACTTTTCATATTGAGCATGTCCTGATATGCCCTCCATGAGCAAGCATGTGGCAACAGTGGCAAAGAAAAAACAAACATATCATGGTGTGATAAAGTTGTTTAGACGTTTCGCAGACACTGAGCAACATTACAATTATTTAGGAGTTGTGTGTCTGGTGACCTGATGTAATGACCTGAATGTAAGACCAATATTCTCACTTTTTGGCTCTAGTTTGGTCTCCACCTGCAACTGAGAAAAATATTTGGCTGCTAAATGCAACACTGCGTCACTATCACAGTAAAAATAGTCATGTGATCCATTTTCAATACAAAAATATTTAGGCTCGTCAATATTTCCAATATGTTAGGCAATAAATACCAAGAAATTTTAGCACATAACTGTCAAAGTAGATTTGTAATACCTACTCAGAGAGAATTTGCAGGTTGTTTTTTCCATTGAAAAATGTCCCTCTTTGTATGGTTGCATGGTTGCAGTTCTTAAAGTAAACAGACCTAAAGGGATAGTATTAAGATCTGTTTGTAATGTGGGTATATACCGGCAATATTATTTGATTTGTTTGAATTCTAAAAATAGCTTATTGGCCTCAAAAATCCAGTATGGGTGGGGCTATAGTAGAAACATTGGGACTCTGGCCAAAGAGGGTTTGAGGAACGTTTGTGTGACTCAACAGCAGCCCGAACCTCATTCACAGCCCAGGTCTCCCTAATGGGTTTATCCGTCTTTCTGTTCATTTTTTTCTGACTTTTCTCAGATGTTTGCTTTTTTCATTTTGGTAGACTGGAAAGTTTACATCTTTACATCTCTGAAATCCTCCTGAAGAGACAGTCCGAGAAGGAAAAATACTCTTTGATTGAACTCTTGATATATCTATCATGAGGATTTAAAGTTGGGAACCACTGCTATTTAAGGATAAAAACATTTCTGAAGTGCAGTCCCTGTAGGGTTATTCTATAGTGATATATATTTTAACAGCAGAGGATCAGTTCGTTTGTTTTTTACATTTTTTATCTTTTGTAGAAACCTAATATAATACAATACAACAGGTGAAAGCTATCTTTTCCAAAGCATTAATACTGTCACAGGGAAATAAACTAATGTGACATATTTGAAATCAGCAATACACATTGTCTCATGTCTGCATTAATGTTAGTTTTCAATGTTGCTTGCTTGACAGTCGATGTGTTGTACTTTGTCTGTGGTTTTGCTTATGTCTTGTTGCATGTATGTGGTTCCTCCTCAGTTTCTGCACAGAGACCTCTTGAGTTTGTCCCATCACCCACAAGATGCATATGAATAGCTTATTAAATCAATGGAGTAAGTACTAAGAGATTCAAATACTTCTTCAACTCTTCTTCATAGTGTTTACTTTGCATTTCTTACAGTAATTCACCAAGCAGAAGTGATTTAAATTACTTTTATATGTAGACTCACTCAATAGTAATCTGACACTCAACTGAGAAACCACAACTTTGTCAGCTGACTTGATTTGTGTGCGCAGCGCTGCATTGCTTGCTGTCAGTGTGTCACATCCGTTACAGTCATTGATTTGTTTCTTCTTAACCTTTTACCTCTTTTTCAGAGAATCTATTTTAGGCTTGAGCTCAACTAGTATTGCCAAGTAGTTTTGAGCAGTAGATAAATATGGAATCCCAAAGTGTTCAATTCATAAATAAAGGAGACATTAAGAAATACCTAAGTTGTCGTTGTATGAACAAACTGTGTAAAATACAAATGAACCAACAATTTGTAGCCGTAGCTTAACAAGGCCACTCATGCTACCTGGCTAGCTGGCTAACTAGCTAGGTGTGCTTGAGCTTGGTTATACTTCATCAAATTGAAAGGTCAGTTTTAGCAGTGCTCACTAGCTTCTGTTGGCTAGAGTGACCACAGAGAAAGACTGCCCTTTTTACTCTCTATAGACTTGTGTTTCTTTCTCTGAGGAACATCTTTAGATTCAAAACGCTAGCCCTGAATTCACCAGCTAACGTTAGCTGCTGCTGTTAATACTGTCTCTGGCGCTCATAACCCCTCCTAGCTGGTTAGCCTGCTGGGCAGGCAGCATGTTATTGGAAGCGTTATTGAGATAAATGATAATAAAAGAATAATAGGAAAAGTTTCTTTATTGGAGGCGGCATTTTGCCTTTATTCAGACAGTCAGTGCAAAGAGTGACAGGAAGTGTGGGAGGACAGAGGGGGAAGACATGCAACAGGGGCCCTCTGGTTGGTACTTGAGCCGCGGGTGTTGCATGCACCTCAACCATTCAACCATCAGCTTACCCGCACTAACTAGCTGAAACTGGCACTTTGAGAGGTGTTACTGTGAAATACGCCAGTATGAAAACAGAGCTGAAAATTTCAAATATGAAGTAAAAATGAAGTTGTTCTTATTTAGATAGAAACAGAGTATTATAGTGTTTATTATATATTATAATATATTATATATATATATTTAGTGAATATAACACTCTGTTATCATGTAAATAATAACATTCTTATGTAAATAAGAAGAATGTTAAAAAACATTCAATAATGAGTTGAGTATTAAGAATTTCTTAAATTATTGTTTTATTCATGTATTTTACACTTTTTCTTTCTATTCTTTTTAAATATTGTAATTAATTCAAAACACTTTGGTACTCTTCATGTACAGTTTGCATAGATCATATAGCAGTTTTCCTGAGCTCCAGGGATTGTTCTCTCTTGCTGTGTGATTGAGAAATACAGCTAGGCATCACATTATGCTGATCCTAGTCCAAAACCAACACCTGCATCTGACAGTTTCCATTTGACATCAAGAACCACATGTAACTGGAGGACTGTTTTTGGTGACCTCTGGCTTGTGTGTTTTTTATTTATTATGTGACATGATCCAGATCAGTAGTCAATAATATTGTCTAGCCATTTACACTTTATCGAATTAAGTAAAATCCAAAGTATATTTAATAGTAAGTACATCAAGTAGGTGTCAATTGCATGAGGCTAAAAAAAAATATTTTTTCCTGAAATACAGTACATGGTTAGCTCTGTTGGTGGCTGTTTGCATTGTAATGAGGACTGGCTCAAGGTCTAATTTACCAACTTTTTATTTACCTTCACACTGTTTCTGTACACATTACATGCCTGGGAAGCTTGGTTACTTAGCTACAAGGTTCACTGGCTGTGTAGGCTGCAGCCAGCCTTTGAAAACAGTTTTTAGCAAACCATCTGCGCTGCCTCTCGATCCCTCACTGAGGACTATGGAATATTATATCATTCAAAAAGACAAGACATAGGTCTTGTATCTATAATTTTAATTTTGTAAGCTTGTATATATTTGTATCTTCCTACATGTACATTCTTTTTGAGGCTTTTAATCTCACTTTCACAAGCTGTGAGGCAGAAAAACATGCGGGTGTGTATGTGTGAGCTCACAGAGCTTTGACAGGTTTACAACATGGTAAAGTTTCATGAGCAGAGCTTTATAAAAGAATCACACAGCCTGAGAGGGAAGGACATTCAACTTCTGACCAATCGATGTCTTAACACGTGTCATAAAATACAACCTAACACCTACCACTGGTGTTACGCTGTATTCTATGACCCATCAGATATCGCTTGTTCTGCTTACAGGGCAGTGTTTCCCACACATAGACTTTACTTGGATGGGCTGCGCAGGTGTATTAATGGCGGCCCAACTGTGTCTGGCAAAGCGTTATTATATATATTTCTATGTCTCCATGGCAGCGACAGCCAGAACCGGAGGCATATTGTTTTCAGGTTGTCTGTCCCACTCTCTTGGATGCGATATCGTATCGATATAATGCCTTGATGGAACTTCTTCAAGTTTGGCACAAACATTGACTACAATGCCAGGACAAACTGATTCAGTTTTGGTTGTCAAAGGTCAAAGTTCAAGGTCACAGCGACCTCACAAATACTTTTTTAACCATTAAACAAAACTTCACACAGCAATTACGACAAAATTTCACACAAATGAACCATGATTATTCATCTGAGACAACAACACTGTCCACAATCAAATATAGTGGAGGATCTCCCTTTGCTCTTCCTCTCCTGTACCTGAGGCCTGTACTATGAAGCAAGTTCAACATACCCAGGATATTTTTTCATTATGTTGACTTAAAAGAACCTAACATTGTCCGTCCTGGATAAGTTGTACTAAAAACTAAGCTGGTTATCAACTGGCTCAGGTAACTCTGGGTTTACTTATCCTAGCTACAAGTGCGTTTATGTGTAGTTGTTTTTTATAGGCAACACCATCAGAGCCGTGAATAAAGGATTTATTATGATATGAGAAGAAAAGCTGATACCTCCAAGTTGCCTAAATTCAGTTGAAGCGACATCCCAAAGTGATATTCAATGAAATGAAATGTAAACAATATTATCACATGACCAGAGTAGAAAAGAAACACTAGAAATAATTTACAACTATTTAAGTCCAGCTGAGGATATACTGAGTTTCCTACTGAGTATTTTCACCTTTTTGTCTATGAACAAACTATTAAAAATGTGATGCAGAAAAAAGTTAAAGTAATGTCAGACTGTTGCTGCTGCCAAAGCAGAGAGTAGAGAGGACTTGTTACTGAAAGATAATAATACTTAGTTATGTTGCTACTGTAACACCTGTTATTGGGTGTTGAGTTTTCCATGCTTCAAATGCTGCAACCAGGTTATCTTTGGTCAAATGTTCTCATTTTTGGCTCGAACACGGGATGACTTCAGTGTTGGGGTGGTGGGGGTGATGGTGGTGGTGGGAGGCAGTAGAAAGGGACATACATTGTAGAGATGCAGTGGAGATACATTGTGCTGTTTGCACATTTTGTTTGACCTCCAACACTGTCTCCAGCCCACTCGCCCATCTCTACAAGTGGCATATTGTTTTCAAACAGGATTATGCCTATGCAGAAAAAAATTTGAGCCAATTCTCTGCCAATGTTTCCACAATGTTTCCGCAAGCAGCCAGGGTGGCATTCTGTTTTGGGATAGAATTTGCACTGTTTGTTTGGATGCCATGCATAGACTCTCCAGTTCCCAGATGGCCCTGCATGCATTTGGAAAAATGCAATGATTTAAGTTGTTCATTATGACTGTTTCCAAATGGGCACAACACAATCCCCAAGGCTTGCTTGATCTTTTTCCAAATTTTTATGCCTCCACACGCAGCCAGAGCCGGTGGCATATTGTTTTTGAGTTGTCTCTACATCCATTTGTCCTGTTCTCGCAGACAGCTTTGTTAGTTGACTTGATGTATATGTGCAGAGCTGCTTTGCTTGCTGTCAGTGTCTCACATCCATTTCAGCAGTGATATGTTAAATCAGTTATTGTTTTGTTTCTGCTTTTCCTCTTATGAAATCCCTCTTGTTCAGAGAATCTACTTTAGGCTTGAGCTCAACTACTATTGTCAAGGATTTTCAAGTAGTAGATAAATATGGAATCCCAAAGTATTAAGTTCATGAATAAAACAAAAGAGACATTATAAATCATACTTGTGTAAAATACAAATGAATTGACAATTTGTAGACGTAGCTTAACAAGGCTAATTATGCTACCTAGCTTGCTGGCTAACTACCCAGGTGTGCTTGTCAGCTTGGATATACTCAGCATAGACATATACATATTATACATAGAGGCCAACGTTGCTGCCATATTGAACCGGGCAAGACTTCTCTGTAAACAAATATAATGGAGGAGCTACAGTTTTTCTGGATCAAAAACACTATAATGTGTATATTTCTAAACCGATTTCAATTAGTCATTTTTATATTCAAGCTTTATGATCTATGTGGAGTACGTAAAGTAGTAAGTAAAAGTTCAGTTGGACTCAAGGAACTGGTTACATGTTGGTTGCCAAGGTCACGGTGACTTCACAAAACATGATTATGGCCATTAGATTTTAAATTTTTCAAAGGTCATTGTCAGTGTGCCCTCACAAAACACTTTTTAGCCATTCCTCAAAACTTCACAGAGCAATTATGACAAGATTTCACAGAAATGGTTCCTATTTTCTATGAGTCTGGATAAACAGGGATGTAATCTGAAACTAGTCTGAGTGGCGGAGGTGTGCATTTGTGAGGCGGTGATTGTAGTTATCCATTTTTTTTTTTAGAATAGGTCTCACATGTGGGATTACAAGAAGTTGAAAAGATGCTAACATGCACTCCCCAAATGTTTACCACTACCATCCCTTCAGCAAAAACAAAGAATGTGTACTGTAACCCCCTCCCTTTTCTGACCACCAACCCCCCCCCAATCCCATTTTATAATTTATGTCCAGCTCCTTAGCACAGCACTTCAACTCAGCGTGTGCATAACTGTTTCGTCTTCTTCCCTCCGATTTAGTGCTGGGATTGCAACAATAACCACATTACCACTTCCCCATGGTATTAGGTGGTGTACCGCAGGGCGGAGGACATTACAGCTGTGACCCTAATAACAGCTTTCTGTTGTATCTGAGAGTGTTTCCATCTTCATGTTGGTTATGACGTAGGTGTTGTGTAATCAGAATCATAAACAGTGTTTACTATCTGTTCTCTAAATTATCCTGTTTATTTGGTTTGAGACTTGGATGTTCCAGTATAAAGAGACACAGAAAAACAGACAGTGTGAGTTTACTCTTGCGGCTCATGAGCTGACCACAGAAATACTTTCCAGGTAAGAAAAAACAAAACGGTGTAACCTGAGCTTTAGCGAGGTAAATGACGACAGTGTGTGAGGTCAACGGAGCGGAAGAAACAGAAGAAGAAATGTATAATGTATCATATCCTGAGTGACAAGGGATTGTTCCAAGGAAAGACCCCAGAGCAAGCAAACTCTTTCATCAGCTGGTTGAGTAAGTTGCCAGTGAGCCAAATTTGATGCTTGTTTGAGCGCATCCAAAAGTATCTAATAGCTTTTACACGTAGAAAACGCTGGCTAAATTTTAAGTCCAGGAAACACACGGGCTTCAGAGAGTTTTGTGCTTGCTTTTAAGCCACTTACAGAATCTATATTTGTTTGAATACCAGGTTTTAAATGACTTTCCTGTGGAGATTTGTTACAGCAGTTACAGTGGTTTACTGGTTAATGTAGCAGCAGCCTTTCTGACAGCATACACCTTATCCATAGACAGTAAGTCAGTCATGGTGAACAGTGATTGCAACGCCTGTGCTGCTGTGTCATGCTTCGCTCATTATCTGAAGTGAAGTTTTGCTTCCTCACTGGAGTTCTGTGGAAGTGCAGGAACAGTGCGCATATTAGCCTGGAGTTATCCTACCATTATTGTCATTACCATTCATTACATACTGTTTACAAGACCAAGTCAATATTGCATTAGTTGGAAATGGATTCAGACTGATTGATCTGCAGTAGTGCTTCCCATGGATCCCTGCACATATAGCAGGACATTGCCTCAGGCTCACAGCACTGAGCATGAGGATTGCTATTTTTAAAGCCGGCGCCCAAATTAGTCATGCAGTATGATCTCTGGGTGACATCAGCATGAAGGTCTAGTATACCAAATGGCTTGACCTATTTTATGTTGTGTGTCATTGATATGTAGCCGGTTGCAACACCTCTAAGCAAGGCACATTGACAGAGGCGGCTCTAAGGATTTTTAACTGGGGTCAACTGTGGCCCAGGGGTGTGTAGAGGTGGCACAATGTGTTGTGCACATGTGGAGTTATATGCATTGATATTCTTATGATTATAGGCTAAAACATAAATTATTATATACAAAAGTTAGCAACTCATCATTGTTGCATCCACCATCAACTGTGGCTGACGGCTGCGGGGAACCTTATTCATCTGATGTGAGCCCATCCAGCATGAAACTGCTTTCCATCTCTGCCCTCCACAGAAGAAGGCATAGCTCTGAGGCGAACATCACCTCGCTTAGCAAAATCCATAAAGCAATTAACGGCTACTGTGGCTTGGCACAGGCCAGTTTTAGGGCTCAGCTTTAATGTATGCAGCTACAGCCAAAAAATATCAGGACTAGAGGGCTGTTGAAGGTAGATTAATGCTCCGCTATGGAGCAATTGCCAGCGTTGTCCACATATTTTATGCTTGAAGTCACTGGGCCTCATAGGATGCTGTTACTCACCTAAAACCTGAATCCAAGACTTAGTTGGCATTAATTAATTTCCAGTTTTGCTACGGAGTGCAACACATCAACACAAGTTATCCACATTTGTGTGCTTTGATATTTAGGGTCTCAGGCAGTGCGTGTCCTTGTGGAGGTGTGAACTCATAACTGAGTCACCACCTTGACATCACGTGAAGGTAACAGGGTCCTCCATGACACATCAGAAGCCTTTGGTTTTAAGTGCATAAACACACACATATATACATTCCCTCTGTTTTGAGCTAATATCACATGTCTGTATGATCTTTTTAAAATTCCTCAGAGAGGATCCTTGTGTTGAGAAATGAAGCTCTGGGGAAAAATCTCACTTTGGTGTGAACTGATTTTTTTTCTGTGAAACGTTCATGGGCTGACATTCCTTATCAGCTGAGTGGATGTCAGCGCGGCGATGGCCAGCCCTGATATTCCTGTTGACGCTGTGCTTGGTCAGACGTAGGTGAAACTCACAGCAGGTTGTGATAAGCGCCCTTCACCATTTGACAAGACATACAGTACTTCCTGTGTGTGGCTTGTGTAACTTTCCAGCCCTACGTGTGAAAACGCGCAGACAGAGCTGGTAAAGAAACGCTTCTCGGAGAAGCTGACAACACAGCAGCCAAGAAAAGCAAACTAAGTGCGAAACGGGGTGTGGAGTGGAGAAATGGAGACTGAGAAAGGAGGGGAGACACAAACTGCAAAGCGTGTCTATCTTCAGCAGCAACAATGAAAATGAAAAGGAAGTTAAAAAGTCTGTCAATGCCGAGAGATGTGAGATACAGATAGAAAGGACAAATTATCTCTCCCGGTTTTAGATGTTTTAACTTGTTTTAAAATACAAAGCTAATCAATATTTTATTATCAATAAATAGAATTAACTGCATAGTGTGAAAAGGTGCTGCTCATAATGATAACCAGGGTTCCAATTTCGGGGGTGCTGGTGGTGGTGGGGCTTAGGAGGGTGATAATGGCCTAAAGGATGTAAAAACAGGGATCAAAAGTCCTTCTCATCATATTACAATATATATTGCATGTTCATGTCAGGAAGAATCCTGTGATACGATTTCAGACACCCCTAAAGTGGACTGTACCATCTCTTAATCTTCACATTAGTTGAATGTATCATCTGCCTGCCGCAGAGGCTTGTGCAGGTAAATCTAAGTAGCTGTACCTTACTATATAGCTAGGGTTATCACCTTTGATCCATCCCTCCCTCCTTCATTTTTTAAAGTTTTATTTTATTTTAATTATTTTTGGGGGGCATTTTTGCCTTTAAGTCAGCAAGTGCAGCAAAGGAGCACAGGAAGGAAAACAAACTGTAGGTGGCAAGACACAGGAGCCCGGCTTTGATCCTGAGGAGTGCAGCAATATATTTTCTGACAAGCAGCTAAAACTATGCCCACATTTCCCTGCAACTTTACAGCTACTAACTGTAACTCTGCTCCTGTCACCAGCCTCACCGTCACGTACATCGCTGCTCTCGCTCCACCGCTCACACCCGACGCACAGAGCTATAATGGAGCCACGCCACTTGTATAACATTTAGTAAATATGATGCACAGCTCCTTATGGAAAACAGTGATTACAGCCAAACTTTAGCCAAACTTTTATTTTCACTGCACGTAGATCAGATACCCTTGAATATAGAAATGACTCATTGAAATCGATTGAGAAATATTAAATGTTATAGAGCTTTATATCCATAAAAACTGCAGCTCCTCCGTTGTCCAGACCAATATGGCGGCCAAAGGCTCAGAAATTGTATAGGAAGTGGTGGAAAGTACATTTTGAGGTATTTCCATTTTATGCTACTTTATACTTCCATTCCACTACATGTATTTGTTTCAGTTAAACAAGCAAGATACTGTAAGGGTTGTAACACTGCACTGCGAGCCCCTGCACTGGCCTGGAGACAAAGTCGACCCCACCGATCGTCTTTGTATAATTTGCACTCTTGATGATAACCCCACAGAGAACTGTTACCCAACTCTGCAGTTCCCCTCAGCTCTATGGGGAGTTTTAGTGTCTTTTAGTTGAATTGTTTTGGTTGTAAGGCCTGAAACTTTGCTGTTTTTGTTCAGTTTATCAGCTCTCATCAGCATTGTTTCCAGACACAACAGGCATCTTCTGGTGAACATAGCAGAACATTTAGCAACACAAAGGGCCAGATATTCATCACTGTTTTGTTGACGCACATGCCCACGCTTAGGCATGCTACATATAGCTAGCAAGATGTATTCAGACAGAAGAAACAACATGGTTGGTAGGATGACATGATGGGATTGAAGCGTTTGACAGGGAAGGAAAAAAAAAGATCCTCATCAAGCAAATGCATCAGTCAAATCCAAAATATGACACAGCCTGTATTTGACTCATTTTATTGAACCAATTTGCATAACAGAAACTCATGAAAACCATGCATCAAAAGAAACATGTAGTTTATGTTCTTGATTTAAGACATGTTTTGGGATGTCTTAACTATTGCCTTACATATTGCTTAATTAAACTATCGAAGGGCTGTGGGTAAAGCAAGAGCACGGGGACAACTTCTCTGTACAGGTCAATCCATCTTTATTAATTCCCGGAGAACCCAACCTAGGAAGACCGAACACTGACTACCAAAGTGACATGTCACCTCTTACATATCCCTCCGCCACTCCTAATCATAACTCACATTACCTGCCACTAAAGTGCGCCGTATTATATAGTTCCAGATTAAACTTAAACAGCAGAATACAATATTTATAAATGTAGTTACAAATAATTAAATTATGTGGACTCAAAATAATGAACAATGCAAAATAAGGCAATCTGTTGAATATGTCCTCACAAGAATAAATCTCATCTTACATTGATAATGTTATTTCAGTTAGATTAAACTGGGCTCCCTTTGCTGCTGGTTTTCTCAACTTTTTACATTATAATGTCATAAAAATGCAGGTAAAGCAAATTTTTAGTGGGCATGACATTTTTTTGGCTTTTTTTCTTTTTAGTAAAAAAAAAAGTTTGGGAGCCTGTGCTATTTCCTGCAGTGCAGAGAGAAAGGAAGGAGCGGCGAAGGACTCAGACAGCAGAAAGTCGACAGAGCGAGTGACAGCTAGATGATAGGGCTGCACTGTAAGCGTTTCTCTCTGACAGTGTTGGAGCTGAAAGTGCAGTGATTGTTTAGTCCGGAGCCGAATGAACAAAAGCAGCCTGAATAGCCGGGGTTGATTCTCCCGGTTTGATTGACGAAACCCTTCCAATTGTGTTTGCGTGTCAGCGTGTGCTTTCCACCAGCGTCATTGTAAAGGCGAGAGAGGCTGTTGTCATGGAAAAAACAAAACTCTGACCTTCAGTGTTGTCACACCGTTCCTCTGTGGCTGAAATTAGGTCAGGACTACCCCCTCTGAGGAACAGGGAGCGAGCTTCGCTGTGGTAACTCAAGTTTTTTTCGACACTGCCCTTTAAGCCCAGCCAGGCTGCAAACAATGAAATGATGGCTATTGGTTCAGCATCTGTCTCTCTTCTGGATCTCTCTCCATGAAAAGATATTGCCTGCCTAGTTCATTTTGTGTTTGATTTGTCCAGTGTTTCCAGTTGCTGAATAATTAGAATAGAAGAGTGTCTTTTATCAAGGCCTACTCGTCCTGCAGGCATTGGATGCTGTTTTACATCAGATGTTTTAAGGCATAATTCAACATTTTCGGGAAATATTTGTTTCATTCTTCCTGAGTTAGAGGAGAAGACTCATATCTGTGCATTATCTGTGCTTGCTGGGAGGTGGGTTTTGTTACCCTTTCAGCGGAGCAAAATTAGGTGTTTATGCTAAGCTAAGCTAACCAGCTGCTGGCTGGAGCTTCACATTTAGCAAACATGGCATGTGAGTAGTGTTAGGCTTGGGCAAGAAAACAAAGAAGTGTTTCCAAAAATGTCAACGTGTTCCGATAGTTGTATAACTTTAATCAAACTTGTATAAGTACGAGTCTACAGTCATGCATGTGACATATATTACAACTTGTCAGATAGGATTATAAGGAGGGCTTTACTTTCTTACCTTTTTATATTGAAGCATATTCATAAAGCATGTCTTCTACGTATTCTTATAGGCCTACTACTTATTTTCATTTTTCACACAGATTTTGTCCAAAAAAAAAAAAAATACAATACAAAGATTAATAATCGACTGTGTTTACAGCCGGAGCTGTCTGTCAACAGTTTTACAGGTGTCTCTTTTACTATTGTGGTCTATAGGAAAGAATTTTTGGGATGCAGGGGATTTTTTGCTGCAAGGCAGAGCGGGGGCGCCGTGTCCAGGTCTCAAAATACATCCATGGTTGAATTGCATACTGGTAGCTGTTCGTGAACCATCTTTGTCATGTCAACATGCTCCATTCTCCATGTTGACATGACTGCATCACATCATTTCCAACATTTGTCAGCTGCACATTCATGCTGCCAATCTCCTGTTCTACCACATCCCTATGGTGTTCTGCCGGATTCAGGTCTGGAGACTGGGGGGGTTAGTTTCAATAACATCAGTTTAGTTATTGAAATCCTCCTCCTGAAAACCACTTGTCAAAACAGCTATCAGGGTTTGTTTGGCTAACCTCAGCCGTGCACTGTAGTGGCTCACCACAATATCACACAGGCCTGAGAGAAACGTTGCAAGATTATTAGATTGGTCACGGACCATCCACAGCAGCTCGCCTTTCTCCCCTGCTGCCTGTGGGAGGTTGGTCCTCTGGTGGTTGTGTGGTTGTGGTGTTTCTGACAACGCTTGCTCTGTCTGACAATGACATGTTTAGGATCATTGGTTATATTGTACATCCTCTGATTGATTGGTATTAAGCAGAAAACATTCCCCACACCTGCCTCAGCACAAATCCAGATCCATCAGACCAGGTCTTCACCTGTCCAGTGTTGGTGAGACTGTGTCCACTGCAGCCTCAGGTTTCTCTTCTCGGTGACAGGAAGTGGAAGCTGACTTCTTCTACTGTTGTAGTGCGACCACCTCAAGGTTCAACATGTTTTGCATTCTGAGTTGCTTTTCGGCTCACAACAGCTGTAAAGAGTGGTTATCTAAGTTACCATAGCCTTCCTGTTGGTGGGTATAGATCATTAGCTGACATTATGTGTGTGCAATAAAATGTATTGTAGATGACAGGAAAAATAATTAAATACAAAAATAAATGATGATAATTATTTTACAAATAACTAAAAACATGATCAAAAGTTCTCATGGTCTTACAAAAGTCTACCTTCAATGCACATTTACCATCAGTCTCCTCCACAGCACAGTATGTTTTGTATGACAGAAATAAGATTGTACCTACATTATGTCCGTTGAGGACAAACAGCCCACTTGACCACTCTGAACACTGTGTGTGTGTTCAGTGACCAGCTCTGTTATCCATTGGTCCTGCCTCTATTTTCAGCCTCACATTATTCACCGTCTTCGTTTCAGTCTGTAAAGTGGAGGCACTTTCCCTCATCTGTGCAGCTAATAAGTGGCAGAGTGAAATTAGATCTTTTGTGAGCGTCTCTTTCATCCAGGGCTGCTTTCATACTGTTAAATGCATAAATTGCCCTTTTGGTTTGTCATCATCTTTTGTGCTGATCACTTTAGCAGCAGTGTACAATAAAAATGATTTTAAATATTGTTGGGGTGATACTTTATATAGATATACATGAACGTAGATGTAGATAATCAATATGAATAGTGTGTTGCGAGTTGGTGCTGGTCAATGCCTGCAAGATTATGAGCTGCAGGAGCTTAAACTCTGAGTGAATGAAAGTCAATCACATTAACACATGATGTTCTGGTCCAGTTCGCCCCTCATCAGATTAGATTTGGAATGCATCGCATTATCCCATCAATTTAAAAGGTCGTTCCACAAAATTACAGAATGTTCTCACTTCTAGTGGTGCTGCACCTAGTAAGTACACTTAGCGCCTTGCGGTGGTCTGCCTCCACCACTCAGACTAGTTTCAGGCTACATCCCCGTTGATCCAGAAACACATAAAATATGAACCATTTGTGTGAAATGTTGTCACAATTGCTGTGTGAAGTCTCAAATTATTGCTAAATAATGTTTTGTGCAGTCACACTGACCTTTGACCTTTGACCACCAAATGCATGCCAGTGAATGTTTGTGCCAAATGTAAAGAACTTGCGTCAAGGCGTCACAGAGATATGGTATCCACGAGAATGGGACACAGACAAGCTGAAAACAACATGCCTCCGGCTCTGGCTGTCGCCGGCGTGGAGGCATGAAAGTCAAGTTGAAACAAATGAAACTGAGGGCAGGCTAATACAAGAAAAGAAGGGGTTCATACAACATGTTGTACAACCATGTCAGAAATCAAAAGTGTTTATACCTTAGCATAAATTTTCCATCTCAGAGAGAAGTTCAATTCCTGCTTTCTCACTTCCAAACAGGTCTGTACAGTGATGTAGACCATGTTCCCATTCACCAGAAACTCATTATCATTATTATTATTATGTGTCCCTACTTTCCCAGTGGATATCTCCAGGATGTGTGATGTGGATGTGTCCTCAGAGCCCACCAGCCCCACCCTATATGGTGAGTCTTCAGACAAGTACTACCATGTGGACCGTTGGCAGAAGCTCCGCACCGCCGTCCGCAAACTGGAGTTCTGGGAAAACTTTACTGCTGAGCTAATCGGAAGCGGCTTTTTCTCCAAAGTCTATAAGGTATTCCTTCCGTCCTCTCCCCGTTTTGCCTTGTTGCCAGCCTACGTGTCACTGCCATCAAAGCTTGCTTTGTTCCAACCACTAATTGGGACATTCTTGCCATTCTGTGATTGGCCCACCAGCTTTGGAGACCATGGGGGCGCAATACTCATCCCCAGCTGAGACCTTACATAACTCCTAATGTGAAACCAGTGCTGCAGGAGCAGAAGATTTTAATACTTTTAGACTTTGTCCATGATGAAATGAGCTAGAAAGAGGCCACAGGATGGATGAGTAACTGGGGAAATCAGATCCGTGTCCGTGTCCGAATTGAGTGAACTGGAGAAAGTACAGCTTTGCTCTCTGATTTTGGACTGATGTAAAAATTGAATCAAAATATGAGCAGAAAACACAAATCAGTTTCCTACCTACACCTTCAGAATTTAGTTCAAAAGCTCCTGTCACACTGTCTACACTGTGTCCTTCAGGTGATGCACAACACCAGTCGGAAGGTGATGGTGGTCAAGATCTACAAAAACGATGTGGACCAAGACAGCATCGTCCGAGAGATCAGCCTGCTGCAGAAACTCTCCCACCCCAACATCGTCAGGTAACAGTCTGCTCACATCCCACGTCTACTAAAGCTTTTCTAACGGGTTAAATTCTCCTACAGCAAAAGAAATTGCCTGAGCTTCTCCCTCGCAACAAATTCAGTTTCTCTTCTCTGTCTCTGTCTCTGTCTCTGTCTCTGCCCAAACCCAACCAGACGTCACACTCTCACTTTTCCTTTCATCTCAACTTCTCAGTCTGTGGTGTGGTAGCAGTGTTTACGGCCACCACAATTACAGAGCAGTATAATGATAATACTCTTTAGACTTGTTTATACATACTTAAACTAATAATCAATCCCTCCAGAAAGTTGTGATGCTGCGATCGCAATAATTACTAACACAAATTCAACCAATCCCCGTGAATTCTGCACAACCTTGCATTTTTGTCCAATCACCGCAACTTCATCCATTTCCTGCGGGTTGAACAATGTTTTGCATGAAAGCAGGGTTGAATTGTTTTGTACCACATCCAACATTGAGGTGGAGCCATAGGTGTAGAGCTGCTGGACGCTGCCGGTGCTCCGCTAATGCGGTTGATATTTATCTGCATTTTAAGCGGTTGAAGACCCGATCATCATTAAAGCGTATGTCAAGCAGAGAGCTAATTAAAACAAATGACAATTTTTATGCCATGTGGAAATGAATAGAAACCACAGGCTGCCTGCAATAGTAGGAAAAATATATTAGAAATTATACAGGGATCAGAAATAATCTATTTATAGATTGAGCACACGGAGGCAGTGGAACAGCACGTGCTGCGAATACTCACAACACATCGAAGTGTTTCCAGCAGACATAAAGACGTGACGAGGGAGGCGCCTCGGTGGTTCACCTGGTGAACTTGTTGTTCAATGCTTTTAACTTCACAAGCCACAAAAGCATTGTTCCATCCAGGTCCATCACTTTTTATTGTCCTCTGGAAACTCTTCTGTTGTGTTAGTGTGTGAGTATCTGCAGCACGTGTGTTGTCAAATTGATGAAGATTTTTTCTGAAGTTGCTTGGGTTTTATCTGTTTGCGTGTGTTTTCTTAAGCTGCAGTGTGTTGAGCTCTCAGGGCCACCGTAGGAACAACACATCTTATATAAAGTTGAGCTAGCAAACAGTTTCTTATTTAACACGTCCAACACGCCCAGAGTAACATTATCTGAAAACACTTTATTTTAATTTAAAAAAGTGGAAAATCCAGAAAAAACCTAAAAGAAACTGGTACCAAAAGCTCAAATAGCTTGCCAGTAGAATGTTATTAACTGCATTTACTTTGGTGCCTGTAACACAACTGAGGCACAGCCCTTCTGCAGCCACAGCCAACACAAACCAGACCTTAATACAGGCCCTGTCATCTGCAGCAGTTACATAAGGTGAGAAGCCAGGCAGACATACTGTTTGCCTAAGCAATCTTAACTAAGCTATATAGCAAGGTCAGGGGCAGTAAGTTTATCTGAGTGTAGCTTTTTGTATCTGATGAGGTCATAGTGTTGGTACCTGGTACACACCAAACTAAACCGAACACAGTGTGTGAAAGTTTGTTGAAGCCTTTGTTCTCAGAACACAATGAGGTTGCTTAATTGTTCTTCTATAAAATATCAGATTTGAAAATAATCTGTGATCAGGTTTAAAAATCCTGTCTGAAAAATATAAATAAGTTGATTTAGAGAAATCTAGAATAGAAAAGGGAGAGGTCACTCAATATTTTAAATGTTGTTAAATTTGATATTAAAGCTTTTCATTTATAATAACCTTGTACTACAGCTTGCGTTGAATCATGGTTGTGAAAACAATGATCCCTTTATACATCATTTTATACATAATTTTCTTAAAACTGCAACTTCCAAATTGCATGTTACGAGCATTTATGAGTCTGTTTTGACCTTGTCATTTATCTGCTGGTTTGGGTTCACTTACCCTGAAAAACAGAAACAGGTTGGAAGGCATAGTGAGACTGTTCAGTTAACCAGCTGGGACAAATCTTGAGGAACTCTGAGAACCGTACAAAGCCAGAGCTGTAAGAAAAAAAAGGCCCAGTTGATCCTGGCTGACCATAGTCACCTCCTGATGCTCCCATCTGGTCACAGATATATATATTATGTCCAGATGCAGGACCAATAGATTCAAAAATCCATTTGTTCCTGCGCCCACTGGTTTTTGAATAGTCTTATGTAACTCTGTCTTTTGTGTAAATTGTTTGAGTGTAAGTTGGTGTGTGATTACTGTATTTATTGTAATTAATTACTGCTGGCTGTGCAACAAATTACCCCTAGGGGATAATAAACATTACCTTGAAACTTGAACCTTGAACCTAGAGGACAAACTCAAGGCTAACCGACCCATGAGTACTGAGTTGCCAGTAACGACCACTGAGTATTCATAGGTCAGAAAGTCAACATGCTGATGGGCGTTACAGCTGGTGTGATCCAATCGCAAGATCGTCTCCAGTTTTTCCTATTGTCGAGAAAACCCATAAAAAGAACAAAACCAGCAGTGAGCGCCTCCGACCAGCAAGAGTTGTGTTTGTATCCACAGAGCTCCATTGTTTAAACAGTGAGCCACACTGTTGCACTGGCTGACATGTTCCTTCATTACCATGAACACTCACTCTGTAGTTGATTTTGACTCAATCCCACATACACCGTCCTGCTGCCAGAAATTCTCACGAGAACATCAGATGTGGATTATTTCACAAGTGGAAGTAGTCCCCAACAAATGCACTATTTCCTCTTGTATATTTAATCAGTTTTTAAAGATTCTGGTCCTCAGTAGGAGCCAGTAGACTATAAGAGCCACACACAGGATATGAAAGTAAATATTGAGAGACGGACTAACACATGGTTGGTTTCACCCTTTTCATAGGATTTGTTGAAAACAAGAAAAATAAATGAATATCACCTACATCAGCACATCATGTTTAAAGTATGGTGACAGTTAGCTCATGTTTATCACTTTATCAAAAAGCTGCCAGGATTAACGTCATCGATAAACAAAATGAAAATATACTGTATACATAAGCAATTTAAATAACAAAAAAACATTAAAATTAAAAAATATAAACTATTTTGATGGGAAACATGATGAAAAAGTAATAATACATGTTTTTTCCTCTTATTGTAGATATCTGGGAATCTGTGTTAAAGAAGACAAACTCTATCCGATCTTAGAAGTGAGTCCTACCCTTTTTTTTCTTGTTTGCTCTTGTGTCATTGTTGCGGTGTACGTTCCCAGGCTGGCTTTGTTTTCTGACGTGAGCTGATATTGACAGTGAAATGTTGAGTGAGTTGAGTCAGGTGTTAATTATGTAACCGGACCTTGGTCCAGCAGTGAGCTTAAATCTCAGATCTTATCATAAAGGTGGCGATAGTCATAACTTCAGAGTAATGAGACTGTACATGAGAAGAAGTTGCACATAATTAGATATTTTTATATTGTCCACCTGCAGCAACATCATGTAAAATATATGACAGTTTCTATATAAATAATTCATTTTATATTACATAAGACAAATGTTGCTATTTAAATTTGAAGGAGTCTTTTATTTTGACACTGTCTATAACTGGGTGTTTTGCTGGCTGTTTCAGTATGTAAATGGTGGCTGTCTGGAGGAGCTCCTGGCCAGGAAAGATGTCCCCCTGAGCTGGAGAGAGAAGGTGGACCTGGCCTGTGACATAAGCAGAGGAATGATCTACCTGCACTACAAGAACATTTACCACAGAGACCTCAACTCAAAGGTAAGACCCTCAGTCTCCTGTGTCAGACCAGTGTCCCCCACAGGGGTCATTAATGTTTCATCTCATTTCTCATCATCCGCTATCACAGCTACCACCCCGGTGGGCCGCCACAGAGACCCCACAGGGGAGGCGCTGTAGTTGACACTGTCCCACGGGGACAGACTGAGGGACTTGAAAACATTCCGGTACCTTGAAGTGTATCCGTCAGAGCCTGCGCCTCTTGGGATTTGTCATAATTGCAGAGATTAAACCTCTGATATGCAACATAAAACATCCAAAAGAATTAACTTGAAAAGGACATGCTGGTTGTGCTGAATTCCTGAGCCTCATTGGCTGAAACGCTCTGGAACAGAGGCCTGGTCAGATATATTATAGATTAGGTGTGAAAGTTTACTCCTAAACAGCATCAGACATTGTTGGACCAATGGGGTGGGGGTTTGGGTTATATCTCACATTGTCGCTGATGTCTCCATTTGTATTTACGATTTTTGTATTTAGTTAGGTTTTGTTGCTAGGCGACATCTAGTGGTCATAGTAACTATGACAGAACAAAAAGGAAAAGTGCGGTGACGTAGTATAAAGAGAGACAAAGTCCACGTCAGGAGGAGGTTTTGATGGATGGATGGGTCAACGAAACACAGCAATATGACACAGGAGAGCGGTGTTCAATTCCCATGTGAAAGTATCTGTTTATACTGTAACCGTGACAACAAAAACCATGTAATGTTGAGGAAGTACTTTTTTGAACCCAAATCATGAGCTTTTCCTAAATCTAACCAAGTAGTTTTTGAGCCTAAACCTAACCAAGCCATGACCATGATTAAAGAATCCATGGTGACAAAGGTAGGTACACCGCTGTCAGTACAATCCACGTGTTTATTATTGTAACCATGACAACCAAGGTCTGGTACGCCAAGCCGCTGTAGGGGCGCTATTTTAGGAGACACTCCTATGAGTCGGATCAGAGGGTTGAAAAAAAAAAAGACCTGTGTGGTTGTTCAGGTTGGAGGAGGTACAGTATATACAGATATGTGACAATCTGCTTCACTCCAGACCAGAGCACATAAATGACTATAAAAAATTACTTTTGGACATAAAGCAACTTCATGCAGAGTTCCTGCAAACTTGTTGTGTAGTAAACATACAGTAAAGTTAGAAATTCACAAGGCCAAAGAGAAGCAAAACATCCTCCTCAAGGTTAACTGGTAAAATGTTTCATGTAGCAGGTAGGTGAATAGCATGCTGGTAGCCGAACCAGGCACTCACAAAAGCTAGTTAACCTCTCTTTAGATGCTTACCTGTCTGTAATTTACCCCAGTAAAGAAAGCCAAACAGACTGAGCTCACACTCTGGATTTGAAAGCCTTGGCAGCACAGCTGACAGACCGTGCTGTAAGAGAAACATGATCTCTGGCCTGAGTTCCTCTTCCAAGACAGATTTTTCCCCGCAATAGTAATTTGTGGTTTGTTTGTAGTCTCTTTAACTACCAGATTCTTTGGAGATGTCCCATAGGAAAATCACATGAGTAGCAGGGTGTTCATCGTCACAGTAAAATAAGGAAAAGGCTAAGTATCACAGTTTGCATGTATGAGCATGGTAAACATCAACAAAACATTACATTTAGCTTTTTGTTTGTTCTTTGCTCATGCAAGTCTATTTTTTCATATAATGTCTTTAATATTGTGTAAAACCAAAACATATGAGTAAATGAGGCATGTCTCTCACTATATCCTCTACTTATTAGCGACATCAAAATTGTTGATATCGCTAATAAATATTTTGTGCTTTCATTATAGTATAGTATTAATATAGAGCCTAGAGCTGCATTTTAATCAAAAAAGACATGGACATCTCACTGTCCATGTTTAAATCCCTAATCGTAACTCACCTTTTCAGAACTGCTTTTTATATGTTATAATTTTGTGTGCTTTATATTTTTTGTATAATTTTAGTTTCTCTGATCATTTCCACTAATGTAAAGCATCTGTGTGCTATAAAAAGCGCTTTATGAATAAACTGTATTATGTATTATAAGACCTTTAACCAAATTACAGATGTTGGAGTTGTCAGTTTTCTTGCTGTGAAAACTTGTGTGATGTCATGTACTCAACTACTGTTGCAGAACAAATAACATTTAGTAACAGCTAGTAGTCATGACTCCAGCTCTTTGTTAGAGAAGATATGAAACTCTTGTTACTTTGATGAAAATGACCAGATTGATGGTAGAAAGATAAACCCCAATCCAAGTTTCCATGATTTAAAAAGCAAAAAAAACTTCTAATCTTACACATTTCCTGGAGCCTGTTTGTCTGTGGTGTGACAAATGGTCCCTATAGCTGCAGTAATGATAATCCAAATCCCAGCCTGAAAAGTTGCACTTTAAATTTGTTGAAAGAAAGTTTCCTGCGATTGAGTCGCTCAGTGTCCTGACGTCAATGTTTCAGGACATCTAAAAGGCAAATGACATTCCAGAGCTCCCCCTGAACTGATGCAGTCATTGTGAATATGCCTCAGTAACCGATTAACTTGAGTTGAAGCTATGGAAAATTGAGGCCCCGTTTAATTAGTGCTTACAAGCTGCCTTTTTTTTTCTTTGTATCTACAAGAGCTTTCCATTTTTGTTCCCCAAACCGTTACTTTCCTTGGCAGAGAGGTGAGGGGCCTGGAGCTAAATTTAGGGGTGAAGTCTGGGACTGAAGTTTTTTCCCAGTAGAGCCTCGTAATGACAGGCTACTGCATGGAAAAGGCTTCTGGAGCAATGGGAGCCAGATGCTAAGAGACTCAACTTCCACACACACACACACACACACACCCAGCCACACACACTAACACACCTTACAAACAGAATTGTTCATTGTTCTCAAATCTCAAATGTTTCTAAATACTCATGCAAGGAAATGTAATGATTTAATATGTTATAAAATAATGTTCAGAGCTGAGTCAAAGTCACTCCAAAACTGCGTACAGAAGAAGAAGAAGACGTTTTTCAGTACAAGAGAGCAGATATGATCTGAGAGGTGTTTGCAAGTTTGCTGTACAAAAAGAGAAAAAATGGATGAATAGAATATGTATTTCTGTTGTTTGGGTAGACAAAACACACAAATCACATTTTTGTGTTTCTGTTCTCTATCAACAAAGATTCTCTATATACATGCAGAGTTATACAAATGCATCAATATCACACATATACGCCACACACACACACACACACACCCTTCAGGCCACCCACTGTTGTTATGCAACTGCAGCTCTCCCACTGTCTGCCTGTCATCACACCTCCAGCTCTCATCCTCTAAACTCCCTGAACCGTGATTTAATCTTTTTTTTCTTTTTTTTTTTACAGAAATTATGAACTTTTTCATTAAAAGTCAGATATCAGTCGGTCCGGGTGATGGAGGCTGCCTACACCACACGGGCAGCTGTGAACTGACTCTCTTCACATGTGGTGTTGGGTGAATTATTTAGTGCTCTGGAAAGGTGCTGACAGCAGATCCCATTGAGCCTATTGATAAGTGGAAAGAGTAAAGAGAGACTGTTTGTCTGGCAGCTGGATGTTCACTTTGTTCCAGGGAACACGTGCACAATCAGTGGAAGCACATTCAAACATCAAGACTTTAAAAAAAAAAAAAGAAATACATAGTGGATAAAAGAGACTGTTGATGCTTTTTCAGACGTCAGCCTCACACTGCCATCTACTGACATAATGTTATATTGCAGCTGCATCAACCTGTAACTCCTGTTTGCGTTTCTCCAGAACTGTCTGATCCGGGTGACGTCTCGGGGACGCGAGGCCCTGGTGACGGACTTCGGCCTGGCGAGGGAGGTGGTGGAGCTGCCGGTCAAAGATCCCGGCAGGAAGCTCTCACTAGTGGGCTCAGCCTTTTGGATGGCCCCTGAGATGCTCCGAGGGGAGCCGTACGACCGCAAGGTGCTGGATAAACTTCCTGTTTTTAGTACACACACTCATGTTTTACTGTAGAAATTTTTTTTTGTTTACTAGTAACTTTGCATAACAGAAACAAGTGTGACACGAAGGGCACATAAAATAAACAGACATGTAAATGACAACAAAAACAATGTGATGTGTATGGTATGTGTGCGGGTGTGTGTATGTACGTGTGTGTGTATTTTTTGAGGTTTGTATGTGATGTAGTCATATGTATCTGTTTTGTGAGAGGGTGAAAAGGAAAGTGTAGTGGACATTAATGATGTAAAATAAATATAATCGTAGGGAGAACGCAATAAAGATAAAATAATTGAAAATAAATAAATGAATAATAATTTATATGATATCCTATCAATGTAATAAAATAAATAAATAAATAAATCTTACCACAAAAATATGCTAATATGATATAAAACAATGAATTAAATGAAATAAATCTACTTATTATTTTCTCAATGAATCTATTAATTGGTCAGAAAACAGTTTCCTACAGCTCGTCCAAGCTGTTGTCTCGGAGCAGATATCAGTCGGTCCGGGTGATGGAGGCTGCCTACACCGCACAGGCAGCTGTGAACTGACTCTCTTCACATGTGGCGTTCGGTGAATTATTTAGTGCTCTGGAAAGGTGCTGACAGCAGATCCCATTGAGCCTATTGATAAGTGGAGAGAGTAAAGAGAGACTGTTTGTCTGGCAGCTGGATGTTCACTTTGTTCCAGGGAACACGTGCACATGTGATGTCCCGAAGGTTGTTTTTACAACCAAACGTCTAAAACCCAAAAACGATGAATTTACTGTCATATAAAGCAAAGGAAAGCAGCAAGTTATCAGAAGTGAGAGGCTGGACCTAAGTAATGTTTGCCAACTTCAAACCAATGTGTCTGTCTGCCTAAATTATTGCATCCTATCTCTCCTGCTCCAGGTGGATGTTTTCTCCTTCGGCATTGTGCTGTGTGAAATCCTGGCCAGGATTCCTGCCGACCCAGAGATACTACCCAGAACACAGGTAGAGGTCGAAGAGAAGCCAGTCATCGCAGCAGCACATGCTTCATATCAGGCTGCTTCTAAAGGGAGAGCAATCATACACATACACAACCTGGAAAACTACGTCACATCAGTGGTTGGCAATATATAAAATATTTGCCTCTTTGTAGCTTGAATGTTATCAATCTCGGAACAAGGGATTGAAGAAGCCTATTTCCAAAAAATGTTTACTAACTAACTACTAATGTTTTGCTGTTGTTATATAGCCTACTATAGCATAAACCTTTACTTACCAGCAGAGGTGGGAGTGAATCACATATGTGCAAGTCACAAGCAAGTCTCAAGTCTTAACCTTCAAGTCTCAAGCAAGTCCCAATTTACTGTGGTGAGAGTCAAGTCAAGTCACTGCTCGGGTCAAGCAAGTCACAAGTCAAGTTATACCAAATACTGATGATCAGCCCCAGTTGCCACATTTAAATCAGGTAGAAGACAGTGGTTATTAAAAGTTTAGTTCTATCAACATTAATGAAAACTGTTGCAGCTCACTGATCTAGTCCGGTTCTGTGACTGCAGCCACCCAGTGCTACAGTCATGGTCAGGTTCCAGTTAATGGGGCAGATCCAGGATTTTTTTTATCACTTCCTATAATGTATAGGATTGTTTGGCCTTGGCAAAGGTATGTGCTCTACTGAGTGCCATTCTTTTTTACTATTGCTATACAGCGCTATTTGAAATGAAATTTTTAGTACTTTTGGACTCAGTCCCCATGATAACTGCCTTGTGCGTCGGCCTCTGCTGGTCTGCTGCATCCAAAAGGTTGCCAGGTTCAGAAATCACCCAATCATGTTTCAAAAATAAAAATGTAACTTCTCAATATCTAGAAAATGCAAATGTTTGTTGCAAATCTAAGTCAAGTCTCAAGTCATGAATACCAAGTTAAAGTCAAGTCGAGTCTTTTATCAGTATTCGTCAAGCAAATCTCAAGTCCTCAAATTTTAACTCAAGTCTGACTTGAGTCAAGTCATGTGACTAAAGTTCCCCACCTCTGCTTACCATTCTTACCGAGAGCCTCAGCCATTGTTGCATTTACAAGACAAGAGGTTATAATACATCCTCTGAGCAGTGCTTCAGGGCAGCCGGGATGCTTTAGCCTGACTCAGTATCAAAAAGTGACGGGACGAAGCTGGAAACTGGTTAGCATGCTAACTTCAGTAGAATAAAAGAAGGAATAGAATATAAGTAGAAGCAAAACAATATTGGTTTTGCTTCCCATTCCTAGTAAACATCAGTTATTACTAATGTTGGCCATGTAACGACAAAACATATGTGAATATTAAATGTTAGCACTTATTAGCAGTTCTTAAATATGGACCTGCAATACACTTATGAGTCAAACCACACCTTATGTGTCATGTGTGAGTCAACACATGAATATTCTTCTTCGAAACAGCATGTGAATAGCAACATATGTTAGCTTGATATGTGTTGTTACCAATTCATCACAAGCTTTGAAAGGGAAACAAATTTGCATTGTTCCAGGTACACACACAGTGTGTGTCGTGTTATACATAGGTTTATGCAAGACACAGTTCCTAGCAAGTGCCTAGTAAAATGTAGTGTATAGCATAGTGTGCCTATACTGCAGTGACTGTTGATGTAAATGTGTTTCAGGACTACGGGCTGGATGTGAAAACATTCAGGGAGTTGGTGAGCGACTGTCCTCAGCGTCTCCTGGAGTTAGCAGCCAGCTGCTGTATGGTAGGTAGAAACACAGTGACACAAAAACAAGTTCACAGCATTGTTCTTGCCTTGTTGAACAAAACGTGCAATGTTAATCAAAAGCTATAAGACTGGTATGTTTAATTTGTGAAGACGAATCGACATGACGTAATAATTTGTTAGCAAGTAGTTTAATTAGTGTTTTATCTCGCTATTGGATGGATTATTGGTTGGACTGACTGACTGACTGAATGACTGACCGTGACTGAGTGATCATATTTCCACCACTGGTCAGCAGAGTGCTTCGTCACTGAGTTGGAGTTTCTGGTACAAACAGGTTCTATTAGGGCTGTTTGGAGCTGCAGCGTTTCCAACTGAGCTCATTGTCTCTAGATTTAGACACTTTTTTCAAACAGACTGGCTGTAAAGCTGATAAATGACTGGACTGTGTATGGATGCTTACCAAGGGCCAGGGGCTACACCT
This sequence comes from Seriola lalandi dorsalis, assembly GCF_002814215.2. Classification (NCBI taxonomy): domain Eukaryota; kingdom Metazoa; phylum Chordata; class Actinopteri; order Carangiformes; family Carangidae; genus Seriola; species Seriola lalandi. The sequence goes on from NW_019525658.1 coordinate 3,116,995, forward strand.
CTTGTTTCAAGCAGTCTACAGAGCCGCACTGGTTTCCCGGGTGCTCGGGAACTGCAGAGAAGAGGAGGAGCGCTTCCAATACACTGAGCCTCACCTCCATTACATACATCACATTACATGTATCATTATTACTAAAGGAGGCAGAGGAATAACTAAACATGAGACACACTGAGCGGAGAGAGCAGGAGAGAGAGAAGTCATCAGTAACGAGGCTTCGTACTAACCGCTATGACAGACTCTACATATCAAACAGTGGGAGTTAGACGTAAAGATCTGCCTCTAATGAAAGTCTGTTACATCCTGGAGTTCGGAGCCAGTGGCCCGGGTTCAAGTCTGTCCAGTGGCCCTTTGCTGTGTGTTATTCTCTCTCTCTCTCTCTCTCTCTCTCTCTCTCTCTCTCTCTCTCTCTCTCTTTCTCAGTGATCATTTTACAGTAAATTAAAGAATAAATTTAATTTATGTGTTTGGTGATTAGTCAGATGGCGTTGCGGTTATAATATAAAATCAGGATTTGACCATAGGCATCCAGACATGTACTAGGTTCAGACCTAGTCTTGTTCCATACATTTTTCGGGGAATCATCAGTAACAGTCATAAGGTTTATGTACCTGCTCTGTGTTAGCTAATCAATTTTAAGTGGTAAATGGAGGCAGACAAAACAAGAGGGATGAGCATTAAGTTATCTGAAGTGATGGTCAGTAAGCCACTAAAAGAAGGAGGAGAAGTTCGTTAATGTTCTTTATTTCACCCTTCAGAAAAAAACACTTTCAATATAAAATAATACAATTCAACTACATCCTACAAAATGAACATTACAACCTTCATGATAAAAGGATTTGTTGCAGAGCTGTTGGATTAGACTGCATTAGTTTTAACCAGGTGGACCTAATGAACTGCCAACTAAGTGTATATTACATGTTTCTTTACCTTTTATCATTTTATTAAAATTGTAGATCATTAAATTCTGCTGATTGCCAGAGGCCATGCTGAAGTGTAGCACAACAGATGGAGATTTGTTATGTCTACTCTCCGTCATCATATGGCAGAACAAATGTGACACAGTAGGGGACCCTACTGAGCGTGGGCCCCTGCGGTCGCTCTGCTTATAATCTGAATATTTCTTCCACCAATGAAAATACCACTGATATAAAGCAATAAGCCAAACTGCCAGAAAAACACTTGTCCTCACAGAGCCACTGTCTTTTTTTCTAATCTAAGCTGGAGTCCTTCAGACGGCCGGCGTTCACAGAGCTGCTGGATGAGTTGGGAGAAGTCGCTGAGACCCTGGAGTTGCCGCCAAAATCTGATCTGACCACGAGCTGAGTGGTTCATCTGAGAAACCTCCACAGATTCAGCGACAGGACCAGAGGGGTCTGCGATTACTTGTCACTGTCTGGAACTGGAAACAGGAAACTGGACTGAATATAAGCAAAAACACACCTGATCAGCTGCACAACACATGACCACGGCGGACCCTGACTTCACTGAGGTGGTGCAGATATACAGTATTAGATGTGTTTTTTTTAAGTGAGCGGCGGAAACTCTCCTGACCTTCGTGGACATTTTGCTTTGACACATTTGTGTACATGTAAATAGCAGTATGACTTCTGTTTTCTTGTCTTCCTTCCTCTGTCTCCTCCTGTTTGTGAGTGGTTTTGTTTTGTAACCGACGAGACGGATGATGAAGTCTGTTGATGTGTTTTCTGCCTCCTCTGTCTGCTCGCCCGTCCCTTTTGATTCTGCAGGCCTGGACTCTGGTTCGACGCTTCTCCAACAGGAAATTGCATTTGTTGACAGAGCAAGAGTCTTCTGCTCTCTACTGGGACTTTAACAAAGAAATCACCAGACGTTACTTAATACTACATGGGACAGAAAAACTGTTTCAGACAACAGACAAACCATGAACACACACAGCAAATGCAGGACTAAGGAGATTATAAGCTGTTTTCTACTATATGTTCAGAATAGTTGAACCTGAGGCAGAAACCTCAAATATGGCAAAATCAAACCCAATCATATCATGTCATATTTAATGTTGTATTAAGCACAGTAATACTGAAAGCCTCCAACATATCAGCTTTACAGGAACAAAGAAAAAAATCAGTTTTAGGCCATTAGACTTTACTTAGCATGACGACTTTCTATTTTTAGCAGCTGCGACAGTGTGTGGCTGCTTCTGTTTTCAACTTGTGAAAAGCCTCTGGTGTGTGTGTGTGTGTGTGCGTGTGTGTGTGTGTGTGTGTGTGTATGTGTGCGCGTGTCACCATGGCAAAATGTGGTCCAGGAGACGCTTACTGTAGCAGGAGCTAGCACAGAGTAGTGTGGCAGGTGTTTTAGCATCGCAACTGTACAAGATACAGTCATGAAACGTGACAGGTGACGATGTGGTCCAATGAACCCATGAGATCTGAGTAGTCGTGTAATAATTTAGTAATAACTACTGAGTACCGAGTTTTTCTCAACAAAAACATACCTTTCTCAACAATAAAATCACAAAACGCGTCCATTTCCAATAATCAAATGCACAATTTAACGTCCTAATCTTTTTTTCCTTTGACATAGTTTGTTGTTATTGTTGTTTATAAGGCTACTTTGAGCTGAACATGTGTGTGTAAATATTTAAGATTTTCTCTTTTGCTTTCTCTTTTTTTTTAAATTAATTCTGCCACCTTTTAGTGATTGGAAGTGTCCAGATTCTTTTCAGTTTACCACTTTTGACTACTTTCTGGTTTGTGTGTTGTTAGTGATTTTTTCAGGCAGCTACAAACAAAATGAATTCATAAAAAGCCACTTTTATTTTCTGCCCGATTAACTTTCTTCTGCCTTTTTAAATGGAAATATGTCAGCTGGTTTTCAGACTTCAGAGTTACAGGTTTAGTTTTCTTGCACATACACACACACACACACACACATGATAAAAGAGTGGAAAAATATAAAAGAGAATAATGAAATACAGGTAAAACGCACAAAAACCCAAGCAGACTTTTAAATATAGAAATAATAATGAGTTGGATAACAGACTCACCAAGGAGAAGAATGTCTGAGGAGGAGAAAAATAAAAATAATCTAGAACTTTATTTCCCATTTAGACATTTACACAGGCAGTTTTCTCCATTCTCCAGGTGAATTCTCATTCAGACTTTTCATATCACACCGTGGAAAACTAATGTAACCATTTTCATTTATTCTACTTAAATAAAATTTGTATTGTAAAGAAAGTGTCAGTCCCTTTTCATATAGATACCCGTGTGTGTAACTTACTTTTTTATACATATTATGTATATTTTACATTCACTGACACCAACAATAAAAACTGTTTATAAATGCTCATAAAATGTGTTATTTGCTGGGATGATTCCATGTTAGTTTTTTGTAATTAAATGACTGATGTACAACTCATCTTACAGGGATTTGTTCAATTATTTTTCAGTTTCTCATTTGTTTGATGTAATGCTTCTGTATGGGCCAAACAGACAGTGGGAGAATATGTAATCTAATCCTGACGTGTTATAAGTTTGGATATTGTTGCCTGATGGTACGATAATCACTGGACCATAGAGCCTCTAGCTGATGTGCACATTAAAACAGGATAGATGGATGAATGGATGGATGATTTTCTATACAACAAATAAAGTCAATGCATTGCCATGCATACCACAACAAATAATAAAGAAAGCGTGAATACGTCAGCTTACATTGTTAATGAATCCACTACAGTCAAAAAGGAATCTTTAAATTGCTTCGCCTGGATTGTTTATCCTGTTTACAGAAAAGATAAGTAAATACACGATTCAAAATTATATAACAACAACAACAACAACATAACTATTTGCCTAACTTACAATTATCTCAAATGACATATATTAAATGGCTCCAACACATGATCTGCTTCCTCAGCGGCAGGTATCAAACAGCTTCTCATGATTCTGGATCTGTTAAGATACAAATACACAATAAATTGAAATTCACTGCATGTAAAGAAAACTTGAAGGAAAGAAACAACAAGAACCTTAAACAATGGCAAATCATTTCGAACAACTACTGGTATGACCTCCCCCTACCTGATCTCCCGCCCTGTGCTCCTGCAGGTGAATATCTCCAACCACCCAGTCTCTCAGAGGTGACTGTAGAGCTTGAGATTCTTATTCCATTACTGAGCCATTTAATATATTTCATGAAGACTCTCCTCGTCACCATTGTCTGAAAGGTCAGGGTCCCTACAAAGACGACATTTGTTGTGCTTTAACTAATCTTCAAACTGTTGTGTATTAATATGACTGAGGTCGATGAGTCACTTCACTGTATCTATGGCTTTTCTCTGCGCTGCATTAGGTTTTACCATATACCGCCATGTAAGTCAAGTCAAGTCGGTTTCATTTACACAGTCCTAGATCGCAGCAGAAGTTATCTCAGGGCACTTTTCATATAAAGCAGGTCTAGACTCGTTACAATACTAATGTGGCAAGGAAAAACTTTATTGAAACCTTGAGCAACCTTGAGCAGAACCAGGCTTTGGGTGGGGGAGAACATATTACAGTGCAAGTTTCACATAGAGATGTATTATAATAATAACAGGACTAATGATAATGATTGTAGCAGTGGGTGGTGCGCAGGATCATGGGGGCAGTAGGCGGCTTGCTGTCACAGATTGAGCCTCGACAGCTCCGGAGGCAGAACGTACCTGCAGAGAGCGACGGGAGGAGAGAGACGAGGAGGCAGGAAACTACAGAGGAGGGAAGAAGCAGAGTCAGTGAGGTGTACTGATGGGATATAGATGCGTACAGATGGAGAGGGAGAGGAGGAGAGAGGAGCATCATGGGAAGTCACCTGGCACCACACATGACTTTTTTTAAAGTAAAAATACATTTATTTAAGAAAACTTCATTTAGTGTGCAGTCACTTCATCAGTAATGTGTGAACATGCATGAGTGTAAGAAAACCAAATGTAAATCAATCAGAAGTCCAACCAAACCAAGTAACCTAAGGGAAGGCTGACTGCTCAGGCACCAATATACAGTACACAGGTGAGCAGTCACCAGGTGTCAGCCATCACTCCCTCCGAGCCACTCCCCACATCCCAACAAGCAGGAAATTAGTCTGGAGGCCTAGAGGCCGTCACAAGGCCTAAAGCAGCATAACTAAGGGATGGCTCAAGGCACTGCTGCCATCCACATGAATATTAAAATCATCAATAAGGACTAAACTTGATAAAAACGGAGAAATTCATATGAAGAATTGCGAGTACAGGACAGGAGCAAAGCTCACTCTAACAAACAGAACTGCCTTTGGTGTTTTCCAGATTGGACGTGACAGATGAACAACAAGGCTTTTGAATGAGTTATGACTGAGTTTAGGTTCAGGGTTGATTCATATGCTTGAGTCTTCAAATGTCTTCAACTCCACCTCTTCAGCTGGTGCCTCAAGGGAAGTGAGTAATATGACCAGGGATGGATTCATTTAGGATTTAAATATAATTTATACATGCATATTATCATGCATGGTAACATGCATTACATGCATCCCTTTGGGGAAAGGTTTGTAAGAAAGAAAGAAAGAAAGAAAGAAAAAGAAAGAAGAGAAACCATTGTCACATCACAAACCAAACAATGTGTCTATATTTGCTCAAAACTGTTCAAAGACATTTAAAATATAATCGACAGAAAACCAAGCTTTTCTCTCAAGCGTCTTCTGTTGTGTTGTGACTAGTTGCAGGACGTGTGTTGTCAGACTGATGAAGATGTTTTCTCTGTTTGTCTGTTTACATGTGTTTTCTCAAGTTGCACCACCGTAGCAGATATAAGTGAAACCGAATGATGTCCAAAGATGAAATCATACAAAACCTGTCATTAACTACAAACAATTTCTATCAGTTTTATTGCCTAATTCATTTTTGTCTTAAGCTGAGTAAAACCCAGTGATCCATTAGTGCATGAGACGAAAGCAGTGACACTGAGGGCTTCTGGTTGTTGTCAGCTCCGACTATAATACAGAAATAAAGTATGGTTCATATATGCTCCTGTGTGGCTGCCGGCTTCGCCTAGTGAGAGATCCAGCCTCCACACAGTCCATTACAGCAAATAATAAACTACCATCTTAACTTTTCCTTGCTCTTACATTATTTTCTAAGTCAGGATCTAACAAACATCTGTTGCTACAGCTGTGGGCAAACTGCTTTCATGTCGGGAGCACTTAGTAGCTTCTGAGGAGGTCTGACCATGTTAATTATGTCTTTGAAGCGAAGCTTTTTAGCATAATCAGTGTGGAAACATAAAGGAAATATTTCTAATTAATGGACCAAAGACCAAAGACTTCACTTTGAGCCGTATGAAACACCTCGCTGTTTAGGCTTTCTCCTGCCTGCCTCTCAAGACACAAAACACACACACACACACACACACACACAAACTGGCCTATCTTACATAAAAGCACCACACAGACCCATCAAAAGATCATGAAACATTCAGTGGCTCCTTTCAGGGGTTTTTTTTCACAACACGCTATGTCTGCCCTCTCTCCCACAGCATCAGAATATAAAGAATAAGCTTGATGAGGACGAATTATGCAGACACTGATCTGTTTTTGTGGCTGGTTTTGGTCTGATGAGGGGGATGATAGGCTGTGTAGCTCTCATCAGGTCAGACAGGGCGAGAAAAATATAAGACTTTACCGCTAATGCTCTTGTGCTCTTATGAAACACTGGATCATGAAGCTTTGTAATGCAATCTGACTACATTGGTATTATCTTATTTTTTATTATATTTAAAATATTTTTTGATATAATCACAGTAATTCATCAGTATAATGAAGTGGCTAAATTACGAAACTGTCGTCTCATATTAGAATGGAAAATTGTAGTTGGCCACTATAGCTTAAATAAACAACAATATAATAATCATAATTATTATTTATATAGCACTTTTCTTAACAAAGTTACAACGTGCTTTACAGAAAGAAAAAAGGGGAATTAAAAACAAGAGAAAAATGAAGACATCATAAGTCAGTAGTAAGTTACATGAAAATATAGATTGTCTGCATCATGGGAAAATAAAACAACAAAACAAACTGTCATAACAATAACTCAGTGTTGTAAAGAGTAAGTAAAAGTGAAGATACAATAATCTGGGGTCCATTGCTTGAAAAGGTGAGGCACAAGTCCCACTGTATGGGATGTGAAGATGGGCATAAAAATGTTCTCAGTTCCTCTCAGCCTGCGAGGCTTTGAGTCTGTGACCTGTGAGGAGACCTCACCTGGAACAGTGAGGGGGTGAGATTATTTTCCAGTCTGTTGAATGCCATCAGACGGCGGTGAGTCAGTGGAGGTTGCCGTCCAGAAATGTTCAGACTTTCTGGGAAATAGCGTTTTGAGTGCATTAATGTGAAGGATGGTTGAAACTTCTCTGGATGAAAAGGTAAAACATGTTTTTTTTTACAAAGTCCTTTCAGCTCCAAACAGAGGGGGATGGTTTGGCTTTATATAATCATAGTGGCATCAAAATACTTTAAAATACATCTTAACCAATCTGTGGGCAAAAAGGTCGAATCTCCATTTCCAACACAAAGCAGCAAACTCTCGTCTCTTTCACACTCAATTTTGAAGTAACATTTTGAATATTCAGATCTCCTCCATCTCTTACTACATATGGATAAATATTTTATGTGAATTTACAGTAAACCTCACACATATCCCTCCTTCACCTCAGATCATATACTCTATACTTTATTTTTCATTTAGACCTTTCGAGCTCTACAAACATTCCACACTGACCAACTGTTGAATCGCCATTAAGAACTGGATGTCAAACAATTTCCTACAGTTAAATGCAGATTAAACTGAAGTAATCATTATTGCTGCCGACAGCCTCCAATCAGCAATCAAGGAGAAGCTCGGTGACCTGTCCTTTTCCTCTCAACCCAGTCTGCGCAATCCTGGCATTATCTTTGACCAGTCCCTGAGTTTGAATGCACACATTTATTTTAACACAATCAAACAGATGTTCATATTTAACCCCTATTTTAACATCTCTGCACCGGCTTCCCGTTAATTTTAGAATCCGCTTTAAAAATTTGAATGCTCACTTTCAGAGCTCTACACGGCCAGACACACATTTCCTTCACCCCTTTTACATAGCATGTGGTATTTTATGATTTTACTGAACTCTCTTGTATATTTTATCCGGGGTTTTTATTTTGCTTTTAATTGATGTATTTTTATTTCAAATCTTAGTACAGCATCTGTGGCAGAGATGCCACATTGTTGGATTCAGCTTTATAAGCAGTCACCTGGGGAAAGGAGCTCGCTGGTGGCAGTGTAATTGATCACGGATTGTGTTTGAGCTAAACAAAAGGTACAGCCTATATCTCACTGCACTCCCAGAGGCCTTCACATTCAGAGGTACAGTTGCTTCCTTCAGGGTGAAGGTTTTACCAGAGGTAGCATTAATATGAGGTACTTCATTCATTCAGTCTTTTAAAACACAATTAAAATTTGTATGTTACATTACCTACCTACTACCTAAAGATACATAATAAAGTGCAATAAGGTGATTATAACAATAAGCTTCTAAAGGGTTTTGGAAACTTGTATGTAAACAGGTTACAGTGCCACTGAAGTCTTCAACTCGAACGTATTGTACTGTGTTGTAGACAGACATTACCCTGACTGTCCACAGGGTGGTAGTGTTTGCTCAACCAAGACTCTGCCACTGATCCTACGGCTCCGTCGTCTGTGGATGGAAATGGACAGTAATATCAACAGTTTACATCTTAATTGTGAAACCAGTGACTGTTAATGAGTGGTCAAGATGAACAACAGTGTCATCGACTGCTCTGCAGTAACGCCTCCCTGGTCTAAAAGCCATTCAAGTCTGCCTGTAATGTAGATTTTTTTCAAATCACTGTCAAAATGTGTGTGTGTCGCTGAACACATAAAAATAAGGTCAAGATGTCAGTGACTGATTGTGTTTGAGGAGTGAAGCCAGTGTCACTTCTTGTTGGAGAGCATCTTTATACAAGTTAACTGCCCCATTTTTGTCTGACTTTAATGAGGAGACACTTTGTAGCAGCACCTCACCTTTAATTGCGAACCAAGCAGCGACCTTTTGTTTGGTGCTACAAAACAGACAGAATTTCTGCTTTTGTAATAAACAAATGTATTCCCACTAAATCTAACCTGGTGGCTCACAATGGAAACTACAGCTTGCTAAACTTCCCAAGCAACTGTCTTCAAATTAGTCTTGTATTATTCTTTGGGACTACTGAAAGAGTGATCGAAAGAAATAGAAACATCAAAACTAAAAGTGTAATTTATGTATCATGTAAAAGATGTCTCTCATAGAGAATGATCACCTAATTGCGGTTGCACTGAACTCTATTAAATGTATTAGCATCTTTTCACTAATGGTTTTAGTTTTACTATTAAATTTCCCCACAAATTTACTGTTTTCATTCAGTCTTACTCATCAACCTTGTTTCCAGCAGCAGGCAGCTGTTTTACGCACGCAGTGTAAAAGCCAAATGTTTGCTAACACGTTGACAAATTAAAGGTGCCATGTTACAGTAAAGGTGCTGTGGCAATAACATGTCCTCTTGGTGTTTACTGCTTCACACCACAGACTGTCTGGAGATAGATAGTCTGTCTGTCGGCCTCTGTGACGTCACCCACGGGTTTCTGAAGAGCGGTTTGAAGCTCACATTGAACTGCTCCGCCGTTGCCATCTTGGCAGTGCCTGACTCCGCCCTTAACTCCCGGCTAATCCAAAAATGTACAAAGAGGTGGGGCCTGTGTGGGGCTGAGACTCCGGTGCATGTCGGTTCGTGGCGAGTATACGCTCACCCACCGGTCATGCAAAGCAGTCACACCCTCATTTATAGAGAACTTTAAGGCTTTAATAAAATGTAAACAGGTTATATAAAAAATTCAGCCCCCGTGCAGTTGTCATGAAGGAGGAAATTAGCTATAGAGACCAAAACAGCCTTTTTGCAGCAGGCTGTAAACATGTTTATTTCTGCTGTTAAGGTGGAAATTTGAACATCTTTAACATCATTTTTCAGCCCTGGAGGTTGCTTCAGTCGTTCAGGGGGCTTTCAGACAGTAAGGAAAAAGTAGTTCTCTTATGTGCACTGGTACCATACCAGAACCTTGTATGTGATTAAAAGTACTTTAAAATGGATTCTAAAGGAGACTGAAAATGACACTAAGATTGGTGTGATATGTTCTGGCTAGTACTCTGGCTGCTGAATTTAGATCAGTTTGGAGCTCCTCCACAGCTCTTCAGGCAAGTACACAAGGCATTACAATAATCTGGACGGGAGGATATAAAAGCATGTGTCATTTTCTCAGTGTCACTAAAAGACAGAATCAATCTAATTTTGGAAATATTCCTTAGTTGATAAAAACACTACGAAACACCACTTTCCTCACATGTTGCTCCGGGCTCCAGCCACAGTTCAAGATAATACCGAGCTGACTTTATGTTTGGAGTGAAGTAGCATAGAGTGGCTGCACTTGTGTGGAAATGTGTTCATGGCCAATGATGATGACAATCAACTATTGTCTTTTCAGAGGTCTATTTATAACATTATGGGGCATCCAGTCATCCCTGTCCACTTAGCAAGGCCATATCAATGACTCCTTAAAACATTTCAGCCATTTTTTTGTCATCACAGGTGAATCATGCAGAGATTAGTTTTTATTAGCAGCGTGTTTACAGCCTGCAGTGTTAAAGATATAGAGACTTTTTGGGCCTTTATCTACCTCAAGGTAACAGGCAGATTTGTATTAAAGGCAGGTCTTTATTTCTAATTCCCTCTGTTCGATATGTGTAATTGGTCATAGCCATATTTTAGTACATAGCCTTGTTTTGATCCACCCATATTACAGTTACTACATTATGTGTTAATACAAACTCAACACTTCCTGTGAGCATTTCAGATTAAAGCATGTCAGAGGACAGAAACCTTTAATTTCTTCACAGGGTTTTTATTGCTGTGCTGCAGTAAGCATATGCACTAATGCGCTAAATGCACTTGCGCCATTCACTTTACACCATGTTGCAGTTTAAATCCGATACAGATTATTAGTAATCAAGGAGACCGATAACCGATATTTGGAACCAATATTCCAAAACAAAACTACTGCTTCAGACATAAGGACTCTTGCAGTGGTGTCCAGGTGATTCTGTTACTTTGTCGACCCCATTTATATCAATGGAGGTAGGCTAAATAACAGAAACGCCTCCTCTCTGTATAATGTCGCGCAGCTCAAGCAAACAAGAGCAGCAACCATGTATGACAACACACAAACAATCAAAGCAAAACAGGCCACAAACAACACAATAAATCAAATAACAAATCACAGAACATTTTGAGCATGAACTCAACTACGCGAATAATGAGTAGCTGGTGTCATGGTTACAGTTCTGGCCAAGTTTTAACCAGGACTTTGAAATCCTGAATCATTTGAACAGAGAATTATGGGAAATCCAGACGGATTTGCAGTTTGTTCACTTAATAAATAAAATAAATGTCTATGTTTAATGCGTGTGCATGTAAGTGTTTCTCTATTCAGCCTTCATGACATCTGTCCTAGTTATAACCAACGAGAACTTTAGTCTCATTTGACATCTCAGTCCCAGTTGGGTGTTTGAAGCGGATAAGGTGTACAAAGCAAATATCTTTGTGTGTGTGTGTGTGTGTGTGTGAGCGTGTGAGTGATTATGTGTGTGTGTGTGTGCAGGTAAGGAGTGTATGCACTGCCTCCTAGACATAGATTTAAATATGAGCCCACACCTGGTGAGATAATGAGTTTCTGGACTTGTGGCTGAGACTATAAAGATTAATATTCCTCCTGTCTCACTGAGCTCATAAAAAAACCCATAAAAACCCAGTTATTCAACGGTGTGAAGACAAAATATGAGGATCTCCGTGTATATGTTAGTGAGGATATGTGTGTTTGTGCTACCTGAGAAAATGTGTAGCTTTGTTGTGATGGCTGTGTTAAGGATAGGGTAAGGGGCTGTGCATTATGTCAATGTTGGGTTCCCACGGATAAAGTAGAAAAAAGGACACGTGTGTATGTGTGTGTGTGTTAGTGTGTGTCATAAAGGATGTGGAATCAAAGTTAGATTGGCGTATAAAAGCCACTGTTAAGGTTATTTATGAGTCTTTCTGGTGTGGGATGTTTTCAGTGCAGTAATCACTGCAGGCCTGACAGAATGTCTTCCAGTTTAATGTTTTGTCTGAAATGGGGGTGAACACAGGAGAATGGTGGGGAGGAGCAGATGATTTCACTCCTGGAGGAGTGAGGTACGTTTACATTGACCTTCGTCTTACACCTCAATAAAAAAAATAAACCAACACTCCCTTGCAGAAAGTTTACACATGGTTAATACGGTTGATGTCCCCACCAAGTCCAACATTCACCTCCTTTTTGATCTCCCCCAACTCCTGAGGGAAATAACTGGCTCCTAAGCTGCTAATGCTCCACTATGTTCACCTGCTATTTGCTAATTTTGTCTGTACATTGGGTTTATGTAATCTTTATTGCTGAGGACAGTCGCATGCTTTAGCTAGAAACCAAGATTGACGAGAATGGTGAGTATAAAACCTAAAGCAGTTGTGGGCGGTAGCAAAGTAAACAACAAGCTCAAAGACAGAAAAATGCTCCACAGTTCTGAGGTAACTGCAGCTGGGTGATCATTTCCTTTGGTTGATTTATACTTGTTACTAAAAATGATGTTGCATTGGAGATTCAACTACCTCTTTTTATCATACATAACACCTAGGTTCACTTTTACCTTGATACCTTGAAGATGGTTGATGGTTTTTAAGCATATCTGGTGTGAATTGTAATAATAGCAACATGCACAGTATTATAATCACACAGGAGTATGTTGATGGAGGTTTAGCTTTAAGCAACTACATCAATAATAGGAATGTTTGATAAATGTTGCCATCCTTGAACATTGACAATGAAGGACCAAAGACAGATAATGACAATGAAAACACTTGAAATGATCTGTAATGAAAATGAAACACTTCAAGCTTTTTGTGACAAGATGATTTTGTAAATGAACAACATTTCTAAATAGAAATCCTGTGTGTGTGTGTGTGTGTGTGTGTGTTTGTGTGTGTGAGTCATCATAGTAACAGAAGGTCCTCATACTGAATAGCAGACACACTAAAGAAACACATCATTTTAACAACATCAACAACAGTGGTTCATTTTAAAATAACATATTGGAAAGACTAACTGTTTTGGGTTTTCCATGAAGCTTAATTTAAAGTGCTAGTTCTGGTTATTTGATGTGGGGTTACGCAAGGCACCTATGTATAGTCAGTGTGTTACCCTGCAGTAGCTTCAGATCAGCGCTCTGCCAGTTCAGAGAAGCAGCCGGAGCACCGGCACAGAAGCAAAGTGATGAGCTGCTGTGGACGGGATCAACCAATAGCTAAATAAACCTGAAACCCTGTCAGTACAGAGAGTGGGAGTTTGAAATAGCACAACCACCGACACTGTGTCAGTCACTGCCAGTTGTGAGCTAACAAACAACATAATCAAATAAAAGATGCTAACTACACTAATCGTTCTGATACATCTGCACTGTAAAAGATTTTTGTTGTTAAAAGCCTTTATAAAAATAATTAGTACAGTAACAGTAGTGTATTACTAATAAAGCTGAGCACGAGGCAAGTCACTGCAGAAGAGGACGAAGGCTCTCCCCACCTGGAAACCCTCTCAAAAGGAGCCAAGGCTAACTAGCCAGAAGATAAAGTAAGCTGCTCTCTGTTTGTGCTCTCCCTCCCCCTACTCACCTCCAATTCTTTCATTGATCAGCAGGTTACGGAAGGACAAACCTGCTCCTAATCGGACTGACATGTCACTGGAAGAGCTTCATGATTAGCCCCCCGAGGATCACAAAGGCCTGGACCACCTGAAGCACGGAGAGTCAACCAACCCCATGGTGACTGAAGGTTTTGCTGTCGCCTCCTGAGCTCCAGTCCGGAATACTTATCACCATTTTTAAAATAAATTGTACCTTGCCCTTTTATCTGCCTCTGTGTCTGGTTTTTGGCCTAATTTGGTTCCCGACTGGTCCAGTTTTAAGAACTTTTAAATATTTAATTGGTGTGTTGTGACATTTCTACTGTATTTTATTATACTGTATTGTACTGTAATATCTCCAGTTAATATTGATATATTACAGATAATTAATATGAATTATATAAATTAAAACTAATGATAATTATTACTATTTGCTACAGATAAATGTAATATTATAATTATAAAATAATCTCCAGTCACTAATACTGTATTACTACTGAATAAGACTAAAAATCAAAAGGCAATTCAAACTATTCTCTTAATAAAAAATATTTTATTTATATATCAATATTCACTAATTTCAAATAATCAATAATAGTTTCATTAACATTAGTTACTGTATTTGAGGAAATCCATGTTTTTAATTGTTTTTATGTATTATTATTAAATTAAATTGCAAAATAAATATCCAGCTTTTTGTACAGTGAAGTTGTCATTTTTTCTTTTTCTTATTTTGCAACAGCAGCTAAATAACAGTATGTTATTGAAATGAATACAGTAGTATACAGTATATTGTAGGTTATACAGTAGCACTGTAAAATACACATAACAGTATAATACTGTATTTCTTTATACAATATGGAAAAAAATAACAACACAATACTTACAACTTACATCTAAATCTTTTCATTTTACAGTATACTAAAAACTACTGTAGTTAGGTTTACAGAAATTTCACCGTGGTATGAAATACAGCAACTATTGGATAATTGTTGCCACTAATTCGCTGTTAAATTGACCATCTACATTTTACAGCGTGCTAGTCTCTGAATCTGGTCCCAACAGACTCCTCATCTGAGTCTGGGTCTGACTGAGGCTCAAACGTGTCTGAGTCTCTCTGATGTTTCCTCCACTGACCATCTTGATGCTCTATGATGTTTCACCTGTTTCAACCTGGAGCAAGCAGGTGGTGGGCTGGGATTTTTCAATAAGGAAGTAAGAGTAGATGTGCTTCTAGCCCCAGTGTTTGATTTGATTTTTTTTTTCACTTTTTATGTGGGGAAAGCACATTAAACAAAATATTAATCACAGCAGAGGATTTTTACAGAGTTTAAAACTGGAGAGGAACTGTAGGAACCAGCCAGTATTTTATTGGCATCTGATTCCTGCAAAGTAATTAAAGTTTAAACCACAGGCTGTTATTACTGTAAGTTTTACCGATCATTGTTTGCATAAAACCTCAGCAACAAGTAATGCCAAAATCAAAAATAAATACACCATAAATATAATTAGAAAACTTTAATCTGTTACAAATGGAAAAATGACTAACTCTACAAATTGAATGCATCCGCTTACATATTTTTATTAGTGTTTGCAGCTCGTCCGGTGCGTGCCAGGCTCTTTCAACATATCAACACACGGAGCCTTTGATCGATGAACAGCCTGGAAATGTCAGACCCCAGGCGTGGAAAAAGCAGGCCAGAGGGATGCAGCGGGATTCAGCATGGCGTCAGAACAGTTCCCTGCAGATTCACAACCTATGGCCTGAATAGTTCACACATCTGTGAAATAGTGCATGAAGGTGTGTTGAGGGGGATTGCTTTTAAGATCAATATTTGGAGATAAGAAAAGTGTGTTATATCAGTCATTGAGTGTGCAGCGTGAGCAGTGAGATCCTGGTTGATTAGACTGTCATGTGATGTCGGTTCGGATGGCTATTTTTGGTTTTTGTTTGTGTGTCAACACGACTTTCACGATAAAGAACAGGAACATGTTTGTCACGAACTATTTTGTGTTTCATTCCCTGACTATTAAACAGCCCAGATAGCTGTTTGTTTTGAATAGTTTTCAGGTCAAAGTCAAGAGTCAGTTGCCAGTATGTGTGTGTGTGTGTGTGTGTGTGTGTGTGTGTGTCTGTGTGTGTAAAATAGGCCAGTTGGAGATTCTGGTCCACAAAGAGGGAATTGGCCAAAGTGATCTAATATCAAAGACTGAATCACAAATTGATTTTGGAGGATGGATTTTTGGAAGGACATTTGTGTCAGATTGCAGCTGTTCACAGCAGTGTGTGCATTTTTGTGTAAACACTGGACAGGCAACCAGTCTGCCACGGGGGGCAACTCCCTATCCATCCTAATTGGCAAGTGCCAAGCACAAAACCCTGTACTTTTCACAACGATGTGGAATCTTATAGTAGAGATGAAACGATATAAAAATGTCACGATCATAGTGACGAAAACTGTTACGGTAATCAATGTTATTGCTGTGTTGTTAAAATGTGCTGAAAATGTTCAATAAGTAATCACATACAACTTGAAATCCATCCACCAACTGAATGTCTGCATTTAAATATTAAAATAATATCATGTCCAACGCATCTGTGTCACAGATGAGGACAAGGGACCAGTAACAGTACTGAGGTTGTCTGTAAACAAGGGGATAGTAAATGTGTTGTTTTTATCTTCTGTGCTGTAACGTCTCTCAGAGCAGAGACACTGTAGACACACCTGTCACCTGTCCAGCACAGTGCTGTTACACTGTGTTTGGGGATGAAAGAGTGAACCACAGCCCCGATGTAAGTTTTAAAAACATGCACTCATGGATCGCAGCGCCTCACACGGAGGCTCAGCAGCTCACTCTCTCTCTCTCCAGCGTCTGTGTGTGCGCTCTGTGGTCATGCGACATCGCTCCGAACTGAAAAGTAAACTCGTCTGACAGTGGAAATGGTTGATGAAGTACAGAACTTCACTTGAGCTAAATTAACCACAGTAATTAACCAAAATCAGATAACATTGTATTTCCAACAAACTAAACGTGATCATACATTTGGAGGCTTCACATAATCATCATGTATCTCTTCTCGCAACATCTTCTCAGTGCACACACCTGTCATTAGCAACTGTCAGGTAATGAACAGGAACACTTGTCCACCATGAAATATTAAAGTCAAGTTATTTAAGGAACAGACCGACATGCAGGGGGAGAGTTATTGGTGTTGAGCCCCATTTAACTTTAGGCTCAGGCGCTCCTGAAAGATACCTGACGTATTCATTTGTCTCCCTGCAGATGACTCACCCTTAAAGTGCTGAGAGAGCTGGAAAGAGCAGTGGATGTGCATGAGTGCGAAGGCGCCCTGTCAAAGGACAGTTGGAAGGAGATATCTATAAAGCACTGAACAATGTGAAGGAGGGAAGGGAAGCCAAAGAGAGAGTCTGGCCATTCCTAGAGGGTTGGACAATACAGATGACACCCCCACCCTCTAATCCCCACCTCGCCAAGTTTCAAGTTGATCAAATCAGCTGTTTTCAAGAAAATTGAAGGACAGTAAGACAGAAAGAGATTTCTCCATTTATTAGTAGGATTGGAGTGCACCCGCTGACGGAGGATTTACTGGTGTGCCAATAAGAGGATGACTGGAGATAGATCAGGGCTGGCAGAGGAGCAGCGGACTATCGTTGGGCTTCGGTGACAGAGTCGTTTGTTATCCACTGACCACAGGCCAAAGCTGGCTCAATGCCGGCGTGAGGACTCCGGCAAAGGAAAATGTGAGCGCACAGTGATTAAGTGCAGCCAAGGAGGATGCAACTCGAAGAAGATGATGGTGAGAACCAAAACTAGGTTTGTAGGTTGTATGTTGTCCGTTGTGAAGGCTTGCGGATGCCATGCACTGCACATACAAACCCACCTTGTCACTCCCTTAAGGTGCTAACAAAGGGGAGGACAACTTCAGGGACACAGTGACAGCAGTGATTTTACTGGGAAATAGGGCCATTCTGGTTCAAAGTCATTCATTAATTCATCCATTACCTATACCGCTTATCCTTGTTGGGTCGCAGGGGGGCTGGAGCCAATCCCAGCTGACATTGGACGAGGGCAGGTTACGCCCTGGACAGGTCGCCAGTCCATCACAGGGCGGACATACAGAGACAAACAACCAGTCACGCTCATATTCACACCTATGGGCATTTAAGAGTCACCAGTTAAACAAATGTGCTTGTTTTTGGACTGTGGGAGGAAGCTGGAGCACCCAGAGAGAGCCCACAGGGAGAACATGCAAACTCCACACAGAAAGGCCCCAGGCTCGGTGTTCGACCCCAGAACCTTCTTGCTGTGAGGCGACAGTGAACTAACC
This sequence comes from Seriola lalandi dorsalis, assembly GCF_002814215.2. Classification (NCBI taxonomy): domain Eukaryota; kingdom Metazoa; phylum Chordata; class Actinopteri; order Carangiformes; family Carangidae; genus Seriola; species Seriola lalandi. Next base: position 3,135,168 of record NW_019525658.1, read on the forward strand.
ACTGAAGAGCCCTTCATTGATTCAGGATAATGGAAAAAAAAAACCCAAAAACATTTCTGTAAATTCTGTGTGGAGTAAATTGGTAACTGTTGTTACCATCACTCATGTATCTTTTCTCTTGGATCTTTTTAGTTTATTGTAATGTTTTTAACATAACTCACCATTTGAACTTAATTTAGAGATATGATATGCAATACACTTTTAACTCACTTTTGCTGTCACATGAACTTAGCTCTCACAGTGGTAAAATTATGACATGAACTCTACAGCACATAACAATGTAAATTAATACAACGACTAATAATCTTAAACAATGACCTCAAACAGAGACGGACTCCAACTTGCATTGTATGAATTAGCCAGAAGTTTATAACATATATGAAGTACTCATAGTAATGAATCAACACAACATATTTAAAACATAAAAATTCTGTTTATATATGATTTTCTTAATCATTTCTTATTGATACATACATGTCTATCTTTTATACATTATATATAACATCAACATACACTAACAGGCTTTGGGATGGATATATATTTATGTAATGTATATCTACAATATGCATAAACATACATGTTTGTGTTAGCTACACATAAAGTAGATGTCAATATATGAAATTGTTCCATATATAATGTATACATATACTTATATGTAAATATATAACTTTACAAATACACATACATACACATACATGTACATATATTTCATATATGGAAATGAAATACATGTACATTAAATGTGTGTATGGGTAAACAAAGTGTGAATATAAAGCTAAAGGAAGACAGTTGTACAGACGAAACTACTGTTAACATACATTCACATGTGTATGGTGTGGTATGGGTGGTCATGGGGGAGTAGCAGGAGAAGAATGAAGAAACTCTGGCCTTCACTTGTCTGTGTTGAGTGACGAAGAGAAGTGTGATCCTCCCACTGGAGTCCCAAGGTATTACCAATAGATAGTGGAGGAATTAAACCAGGCAGACGAGGATCTGCATCATCTGTCTGCATCCTTCTTTTCGTTGTTTAATCAGGACTGATAATCATCTGCAACCAAAAATTAAATTGCATAACCATGAAAATATAATCCTGCAATATCTTTAGACAAGAATCAAGTTAACCCTTCGCATGAATTATCGCTCGCATACTTCCTTATTTGTGTCTTACATATACATGTCACATATTGACCAAAGAAGTGGTGGCTGTGGATCCGGCAGTTTCACACAATCACCTTTTTCTCTGGATGGGCTGTAGCTGTCAAAGCTAATCTTTGCATTAGCAGCAGGAAAATGAGAGAATGGGATGAATTACTGCTGCAGCTTTAAGAAAATGTGTCGGGATGCCTCAAAGGAATGTCAGGGAGAATATGTCCAAGTAGATCAGTCCCCTGAGTGTGCTTAACACACACATGTCCTCATCCAAAGACATGCGGAGAAGCCATAATCATACACAGGCACAGTAGCTTACTTGCAGACTAACACTTGGGAAAATCAACCCTGTGCATTTTGAAAGAAAATGTATTTTTGCTCTCTGTTCACATATCAAGGACTTGTTATCGGATGTATCAGCAAAATTAGGTGACAATGTATTTAATTTGGCTTTTTGCTCATGTGACTCTAAGCACTTAAGGTGAGGGTAAGACTATGAAGAAGACAGCTAACAGTGATACAAGAGAAAACATTTAAATCACAACCTGAAAATTGCAACAGATGATTTTTTTTTTGATCCGAGCTGTTGTAGTTAACTTACAAACAGCTGCCTGTTTACTCACCCAACAGCTATGGAGCAACATTAGCATTCATTTCATGTCATGTTTCTGGAAACCTGACAAGTCCAATATTCACTGTCATTCTAGCTCTGTTTTTGTCAACCAACTCCTGAGGGAAATATCTGTCTCTTCAGCTGCTAAATGTTTCATCAGCCCATCACAAACCTCTGTCCGGAGGTTCCTCAGAGCCTTTTGAGTGAAAACAGATGAGGCATGTGGAATCAACACTATGAGAAGGGTAAAAGTGAATAAAACTAGAAATGTTGCAGGATGTAAATCCAAAACCACGCATTGGAAGATGTTAAAAATCTCTGTAGATGTAACAGGTACCAGACTGCAGCACCTGTAAACAGCTATAAATATCCTGAAGTACAGGGAAAAGAGGATGACACATGGAGACGTGGCTCGACTTAGCTGAGTCTTCCACAGTTCTATTTATTTCCATTGTTCACTGAAAACTGTTTGCACTGTCCGTTTCACATTTTACCATCATTTACTGTCACTGTATATTTATTGTCTCTCAACATTTTTCCATGGTCATTACACATATAAAATAAATCAAACCAAAAACATACTTTTTCTCTCTGTCACTTTCATACTGCTACATTCATCACAATTGCATCTTAAATGCATTGACAAGCTGATAATATAAAGCAGCACTCGGACTTGCATATCACAGTAATAATAAAATAGACACCACCTTACAGCTTTTGAACTCATGAATTTGTGTATTTTAAACTCAGGAATTAGTATATTTTAATTTATGAATTAGCGCATCTTAACTTATGGATTTGAATATTTAAACCATTTTAAACAGTTCTTTACACAATCCACTTTAAACACGCTAAAATAAATCATGGAACCTGTTCATCTATACTTTGACCCATAATAATGGAGAAGTGTGGCCACAAACCAACATCTAACCATAAGCTGTTTGCTAACACAGTAACTGAGCACGGCACCGCCAGCACCACCAGCACCACCAGCACCGCCACACCGCCACACCGCCACACCGCCAGCACCGCCAGCACCACCACTCTCTGCAGGCGCCCGCTTTTGTAAACGTAACAGCAAACTACCTCACCATTCATTTTTTTTACACTTGTACTTGAGCCAGAATTGTCTCTGAACATTTACTAATAAATAATTTCATGTTTCCGTGAGGTTCTGACATTCTAATAACCTGACATACAGGGAAAAGAGGAAGACACGTGGAGAGTTGGAGCGATTTAGCTGAGTCTTCCACAGTTCTGAGGAAAACCAGCAGGACATGCGCCCTCGCTACAGTCTCTGTGGTAACCCTAACCTCACACGGCCCCCTACTGTCCAAAAAGAAAACCCCGTTACTGCAATTACATCTCTGGGTTATAACAAACAATATCACTTATACAAAGTAGGCTTTTTTTGTACTTCTACTCCGCAGCAATGGCAACCATTAAAGCCTTTACTTTACAACATTTAGGCAACAGTTTTGCAGGAATTTGACGGAATACCTTCAGGTAGCCGCTATTTACAGATGGAGACCTTATTGCAATACAGCCAATCAGATTGGCGCCTGCTTACAAGCATGAACACACACCCTGTCCTGCACCTTAGCTGGCCCAAACATTCACCAGGCGAAAGTGCCCTCGGTCCAGTTGGATGTTGGTGTGCTCCTTACTCCTCAGTGCCACGAACATCACACTGTTTGCCCCGTGACATGTAGCCAAAGCAAGTTTGTTTACTTTGTCTCTTGTTCCCTACAGTGTAACACACTCTGGCAGAGTGTCAGCTGCTGTCAATCAAACACAGACACTGACACACCCCTCCAGTCAGATGAGAGGAAACAGAGCTTTTCTGATATTTCCCCAAAGACACTTTTGTTTTCTTCCTTTTGATTAAAAAAACAAAAGAACAGAGAGATGACGAAATGAGTTTTCAGTTGGACTAGGTGAAATTTTCAGTGTATGGCTTTGACTTGTAATGGAGTATTTTTTCAGTGCTGTATCGCTTCTTTAACTTCAGTGATGGATCTGAATGCTTCCCCCCACTTCTGCCTTTTTCTTTACCAAAGTCCTGCAAAAGAAATGAAGGCTAATAGGTGCAAATAACTATATTTCCCCTGGGGGGCATTTACAGGTGAAACATCTATAATAATGTCAGAGTGAATTTACAGAAAACAGCTCTTGCTCTGTTTTAACACAAATGTCTTGTTTATTTCCTTCTTATAGATCAGTGAAACGAACCCATGCATCGATGGAACAGTTATACACAGTACATACTGCATGTCATCACTTTTAATTACCCCTGCGCTTCACACAGTGCAGTGGAGGCACGATGAATTCCACAGTGAATTGATCGTTGGTGTGGCTAAAAGGTCACAGGCTCGACAATTATGTTATGTAATGTGCTTCTGAAATATTTATTGGGCTCTTGACCACACAAACACCCACCTATCTTTATACTGATGAATTGGATGCTGCCACCGAACAAGCAGATAAATATTTGTGTCCTTAAGTGATCTGTCTGCGGAGTGGGGTTTTAATGTATTTGGCCAGTTATTTGTACATTTATCATCCTTTCAGACCTAAGTCATTGTAAAGCATCAGCTTTAATAGATATTAGACATTACAATAGAATTCATAAAAAGCTGGTCATCTAAATGCTACAGAATAAATACGTTTCAGAAAGTGAAAAGAAAACAGAAGTTCAAAGACAACGAACTGGATAAAGCGAGGCCTGAATTGTTTATGACTGCTGTTAGATTGTTACATGTGCAGTGTCATGTCATTACTGTATGTGATGTGTCGGCCGGTTGTTGACAGCTGTTTTACACTCTCTTTGCGATCGGCTATTGTTTTTGGGCCTAACTGTAGAAGGGTCTTCTGAAAATCTCTCAGGCTAATAAAATCTATACTGCAACTCAAGCTTTAGATCAAACCACCAAGTTTATCACCACAAATGGAAATTAAAGACACTTTTCCGATGCCATCCCCTGTATCAGTCACTGCATCTTCCAACTCTTTAAGGTCTGCGATAATAAAAAACACACATTCTCAAGTCATTGTGCCTGCAGAGTAGGACCAACTGTATGGGATCTAGGGAACAGTTGTGTGGCTGTTTCTCACTAAGTCTCATGTAAACTGCTAAGATCTGAGCCAATTTGATATTTTTGACTTCAAATCCTGGTATAAGATGAGGGACAATGAAAGACTTTAAAGTTTTCTTTGACATCTCTTCCATCCATCACATCGTCACAGCTGTGTGGCATTTTGATTGGTTACACTGCACTCAAGATGCAACGTCTGGCGCTGAACGATTAAGCCAACACGTGGTGTCAAAGAACTGCAGTTCCTCAAATGACCATATAAGGCAGAATCCAAAAGCCAGTCTATCCCCATAGACTCCAGAACACCTGGAGGGAACTTCATTACATCTGGCACAAATGTAACTCTGTGTTTGTACTTCAGTGTTGGCTTCATTTTTCAGCCTGGAAGTTTGAGGCTTGGTTCTCTGCAGAGTGTCACCAGCCCTCTATGGCTCAAACAGCTGATCTGTGGTGTAATACAGTGTGCAGTGTATGTACACTCATGCGTAGGAATATGGAGGTTGAACACTTGAAAAAATGTAGTGCCATAGGAAAGCGCTGTTTGATGTTTGATGGCAAGGTAAAGCCATGAAAACACTCAAAATATGGCGTCCACTTCAACCGATACTTGGCTAAAATACGTTTTTTCTGACGTCCCCGTCCACAGCAGCACAATGCTAACTGTCTGTACCAGTGATCCCGGCTGTTTCTCCAAACTAGCAGCACGTCCACTTCAATCTACTGCAGGTAGTACACTGACTAGATAGATAGATACATACTTTATTTATCCCCTAGAGGAAATTCATGTAATATATAGACTATAGATAAGACTAATCTGAAATCTTCCTAAAGTTAGATTTCTTATCTGTGTGACCTTCACTTATTTACTTACAAAAATAAATGGATCTCAACAACTTTTGTTTCTTGCCGCACTGTGACATATAGTAATGATTTCTTTTTTTACAGTGCAGGGATCAGTCAGTGAAAGTGGTGGTTTGCGGGGGGGAGAGCTGATGGGACTCCTGATGATGCTGAAGAGGTCAGGCTGAGGCCAGCGATGCACTTGCTGATGAAGTTTGTGCTGATGCTGTAATGATGTCATGACGCCGGAGATGAGTTCAATGATGAAGCTCGTGCTGAAGCTAATAAGGAGGGTGAGGATGATGTTGTAGGTGAGCAGCACAAGTACCACCATTAGGAAAACAGTTTAGCAATATATGACAGTAATTTCATACGATGAGGGTTTCGCTGGTAATTTTAGGGCAAGACGCAGCACTGCTTATTTGAATATAGTCAATAAAAGACTGAAACACAATGACAAGGCCACTTTACTGGAGAAATTTATTTCAACCGTTTAAACAAATAACTTAAAGTGATTAGGAAGCAGCTGTGAGGAGACTGATGGTGCTGTGAGTCAATATGCACCACTCACTAAATCCATTTCTTTTCAGCCTTTTCTCTCTCTCTCTCTCTCTCACACACACACACACACACACACACACACACACACACATACACAGATAGATAGATCGACAGAGAGAGAGAGAGAGAGAGATCAGATGTAAACATCTTCTGACACTATGATCTATACCTGGAGTTCAACCCAATTAACCTTCAAACCAAGGCTAGAGTGTTAGGAGATCTGTGTGTGTGTGTGTCTGTGTGTGTGTGTGTGTGTGTGTGTGTGTGTGTGTGTGTGGAGGGAAGAGAATTAGATGAGAGACAGAGAGGAACAAATATACACTCTTTACACCAGCATTAGTGTGTATATGCAGGTTTTTCTTAAACAAGGCTAAAACCCAGAGGTGGACCACCGCTCCGTGACTTGAGTCACAGCACAGATCCTCCTGCTCAAACACACTCTAATACAGGGGAAAGCTCAGTTCAAATTTTTACTTAAAGAACTGCAGCACTTGCTTGAAAAATATTTAAGTATTTAAGTACATGTTTATAATACACATTGTTGTATTTTTCCACATTTACAGATTGAAATGACTGTGAAACAACCGACTGAATGAACTGACTGAGTGTAGGACCTGTAGAATACAGGTATGCTTCAATTCAATGGAAATCACCATAAAAACACAACTGAATAAACAAAAGGAGCCATTGTTGTTTTTGTATTTCTTATGCATTAGGCAGTGATGAAGTCTGGTCATGGTAAACAGCAAATATTTAAAATGAAAGGAAACTTTCTGTATTTCTAAACCTTCAAACATTGACTTCAGATAGTGCTGTGGTGCTGTAGTGAAGAATCTTCTGCCTCATCTTTATTTAACATCATCATTAGGACACTGACAAGTTCAAACATGACTGACAGTGGAGGAGTTGAAAAGTAAACTCAAAGTAAGAGTACTTCATAGAAATGTAGTGGAGTCAAAAATAAAACATTTGTCTTTTATGTGTAGTGAAGTTAAAATCTTCTAAAAGATTCTTCTTCTAAAAAAATACGTTTAGCAACGTCGTTACTCTCCACCTGTGGCTAAACCCGCTAAAAAAGATGGTTGACTCCCTTTGCCACGAGTTTTGTTTTTTCTGTTGTGTCACGTTCGACATCACAAATACGCCAGAAATCAGAACCAGCAAACCAGTAATTACTCAATCACTCTCACTTCTCTATCTTACCAATGTTGCATCTTGCAGTGTTGAAGAACGAAGCCGCCGTTGCGTTTCGTTCCCACAGACTTTGAAAAACTTGTCTGGAACTTCGACGCCCAAACGCTTCCAACAGGAGAAACAAGCTGCAAACGATGCAGATTCAAAAACACACAGGAAAATCCAAAACAAATACAACAATGGGAACGTGCTGCAAATGAAAAACGTTCTGCAGGAAGACAAAGCAAAGACATGAACAGCAAACACGCTGCGAATACTGAAACGATGCAACAACAAAAACACACAAACTCACAAAACAAACGCAACAGAAAGAAACGCTGCATATTCAGGCAACACAACGGAAGAGCTCCAGGCTCTAAGTGGAACGCCTTGACCATAAGCTTGAGCTTTGACCCGATGACAGACCAAAGATACCCCATACAGAAGATAGGATCCAGGATCATATCAGTCTAATAATACTCTGTTTTCCCTCCAAAAACAGTTACATGATAATAATAGGAATAATATTGTTAAGGAAAGAAATACAGGTTTTATTTCAATTAAAACTTTTCAGCGCTTTTTTCTGTTGCATTTGTTTCGGAGGGTTTGTGTGTTTTTGTTTGCTGTTAATGTCTTTGCTTTGTCTTCCTGCGGCATGTTTTTCATTTGCAGCACGTTCCTGTTGTTGTATTTGTTTTGTATTTTCCTATGTGTGTTTTGCATCATTTATGAATTTGCTGCTTGCTTCTCTTATTGGAGGTGTTTTGGGCCGCTGCAGCTCGTTCGCCCATCCGCGTTTCACGTTTCATCGCTGCTGATCGGAGCTGGAGCCGATAAATATCCCAGACAACTACAGATTCATTTGACTTGGGAATCAATGCTAATTGTACCTTTTCACATAGAAGATAAAAGCCAGATGTCAGTGAGAGTTTTTTTTTGTCCAGTATGAAGGGAAAAAAGAGAGTGGGGGGTGCTTAAGAAAAATTGAGGAGAACAATCACACTCAGAGCCAGTCACAGCCGGTGGAAATCCTCTCTGAGAAGCGCTGTAGGGCAAACAGCAGCAGGATTTAAAGCCTGTGTTATTGTAAAAGCCTTTTATAGAAACCATAAACTCTGCTCTGTGATCAGCCTCGGGGAGGGAGAGTTGTCAGTGAAGAAGAGCGCCTCAGAGGGAGGCTTGAAGGTCAGGGCTGCAGTGAACTGTGTTGTACTTTACACCTGCTCTTGACACCGATCTGCAGCGGGGTGTCAAATCTCTCCAATCAGGAGGAAACCTTCACAGTTTCAATCAGAGAGGTCTGAAGACTTCTCCTCACGTGGGATGACAACAACAACCTGCTGAGGAAAGGATGGAAGTGGAGGGCTTCAAGGAATCTTTTACTAACTGTAGTGAAACTAGTTGCATGTGGTGTATTAACTACTCTATGCTTGTGTCCTGTCATCACTGGCTGTATGTGTCTGTGTACTATGATTAGTTGGGGGGTTTTCAAAGTGTAACATTCTGCCCCCAGAAAATTGACATTGTCCCCATTGACAGTACTGAATCGGCTATGAGAAGCTTCCATTTGCAGTGTACACATGAACGCACCTATCACTGGATTAGTTTGGTACTGAAGAAAACTTAAAGGTCCCATATTTTACACATTTCTAAACACATTTAAAAAAAATGCTCTGTTGTTGTTACTGCATGTTTTTGGCAGAGTTGACAGAGTTTTTTAATCATTAATTAATTTGTCAGTTTGTCAGTGCAAGACTGTCCTCCTGTAAAAAATGAGCCCACAGGTCGTCTGTGCAGCAGGTTATTATGACCCATAGTTACGTTTTGTTGCTAGGTGACGTAGTAATTATGACAGGAGCAAAGGGAAAAGTGCGGTTACGTAGTATAAAGAGAGACAAAGGCCACGTCAGGAGGAGGCTGTGGTGGATGGATGAATGTGAAACAGGAAGAGCGGTGTTTTATTCCAATGGGAAACTAGCAGTTTATGTTGGTTTATTATGGTAACCATGGCACTATTTCAGGAGACAGTCCAATGTGTCGTATCAGAGGGTTGAAAAAAACGACCCATGTGGTTGTTAAGGTTGGAGGACTGGTTGGTCAGTACAGTGTATGTAAATGACTGAGGGTTTTGGGGCTGTATACACAAGGATAAAAGACTTTCAAAAACTTTCCTCTTTCCCTGCTGCTTCTCTCTCTCTCCCTCTCTCTCTCTCTTTTACTCAGGTTCTCGTCCTTCAACCCTCCTCTCTTGCTGTCTCACTCATAAGATGGTCCTCACTCGCCCCTCAGTCTCCCTGGCTGCATCTCATCTCCCGACCGTTGAGCTCTGTCTTTGTTCTTGCTCTGGTGTGGTCTGGTTCCCTCCAACCTCTGTTCAATTATTCATCACATGCTGGTTACTGTAAGGCTGCCGACTTCAGTGGGCTACAGTGTCCTCATATGTCTGTTTGTGTGTGTATGTGTGTGTGTGTTAGTGTGCACGCTGAATTCATAGTCAGCCTATACATCCAAGTGTTTTTTTTTGGGCTGTACCTTTAATGTTGAACCCAGTCAGTTACAGATCAGGGGTTTCAGCATGCGTTTAATGACTCCTCCATTCTCCTAGCTGCAGGTAACAATGCACATGTGGAGCCTCTGAACATATGTTACCCCCATCTGTTCAGTTAACAATAACCTTTGTTAATAACAGTGGAGCTGCAATGCATATTAGCACTCCAGGGCACATTTATATTATATAATTTCTGTTTTTGGGGACAGAAAATATTATTTCCAAAAACTGTTATATATTTGAAAAACACAAATCCCCACACATCCCTCCTCTCATCAGGAAGTGCAAGTTCCACTTCTACAATGCTGTTTCATAGATTGGTTAGAAGCATCCTAACTGGTATGTGGGTTTTATTGATAACACCATTACCTATGTATTACTATGTATTACTATTACTATTTTCACTGTATCAACTTATCATTTCTAGGGAGGTGCAAGTTATAACATAAGGTGCGCAGCTACACCTACGCCTATACCTTCAGCGTAGCTACTACCTATGATGAACCTACACTGTAACTATGGTGTCGATTCAACAAATCATAGAATTGTAAATTGGTCTTTCATGGTTTGGCTCTATGGAGGCAACATCTATCAATCCACCAATTTGGTCCAGACTAAAAAATCTCAAGAGCTACTGGATGAATTACCCTGAAATTTTGTAGCGTCATTCATGGTCCTCAGAGGAGGAATCCTACTGAATTTGGTGATTCATTAACTTTTCTTCTAGCACCAAAGGGAGGTTGACATTTCTGATTTTTTGTGAACTATTTTGACAACCATTGGATGAGTCACCATGAAATTTGGAACAGATATCCACGGTGACATGGTGAGGCCAATTACTTTGATGTCACCCTGAGGTTTCCTCAAACGCCACCACGAGGCTTTGAATGCAAAATAGCAACATTTATTGGATGAATTACCATGAAATTTATTACACACATCCACGTCCTCCTAAGAATGAATCCTAATAATGTTGGTGATTTCTCAGCTTTTTATTTAGCACCATCATCATACTTTGGTTTAAAACCAAATCTATGGAGAAATGACATTCCCATCAACCTCAGTTGCATTTGTGTGAGTGCTAATTAGCAATTATTAGCAAGCTAACACACAAAACTAGATATTTATTTAAACAGTTAGTGCAAACATTAGTGTTATTAGAGTCAGATTATTGTTCAGTGATCTGGTCCAACACAACAGATAGTATTTTGAACAGATTACAGGAGAATAAAGC